>NC_137210.1:19171340-19206340 GCF_960531495.2 Zeus faber
GTCATTGGGCTGATTGTCGTTATGTGTGTGTTTGTGTGTGTGTGTGTGTTTGGGAGGGTGTCTGCTGCTTTACACCCTTCACCTACTGCTCAACCTTCATCAGAGGGCGAACGAACTATACTGCATCAAACACCAGCGGCGGCATAACTGGCAGGCTGCTGCTGGAGCCCAAAATAGCTCCAGCACGCACCGACGCATGGCCTCATGCACGACCGCGTGCATGGCCGCGTGCACGACCGCATGCCCGGTCGCCTGGCACGCTCCTGCACTAGCAGCTTGCATCCTCTTCAGACTGCAGGCTGCAACTAAACAAACACCGATCGACTGATTCACGCTCAGTTACACACGGGCACACACACAGGCACATGCAAGACTGTAGACAGACAAAACACACACACACACACAGAGACACACACACAGTTTACACAAGTTTAATTGGAAAAAAAAAAGAAAGATGACCTGTCAAGGATAGAGACAAATAATATTAAGCTCTAGTGCCCAAAACATACAGTCATTACAATGTACATGCATATGCACCAAGACCCAACTCTCCACACACACACAGACACAGACACACACACACACACACACACACACACACACACACACACACACACACACACACACACACACACACACACACACACACACACACACACACACACACACACACACACACACACCATAGCATTAGGATGTTACTCACAGAGGACAGAGCTCAAATGTACGGTCCTCTCCTCATCTCTGAGGCAGGAAAAGAAAAGCAAACAACCGCCCGATGTGGACGACAGCCTGGCCAGGAAGTCAGGATGGACAGTACGAAGAGAGAGACAGCAATGAATGATAAAGAGAAGGAGAGAGGGAGAGTTGGTAGAACGAGGGACATTCCACTGTGTCCTGCTGCGCCGGGTCTGTGAGTGGGTGCGTGGGTGGCAGCGTCACCAGTCGGCCAAAGAGCCGCCTGCGTCACGCTTTTCATGAATGGAACTGCCTGACGCAAAGAGGACGCGGCACCCGGAGAGGAGGATGGAGAGGAGAGGGCGGGGTGAGTGGATGGGGGAGGAGCTTAGGGGATGCGGGGCGGTTCGAAGCACCAACCAGTAGCTGCAGGTTAGACTGCAGTGTTGTCTAGCTCTCTGTAAGTAGGACATTTAGGAGTGTTTCTGCTCAGCAGAAAATCCCACTGGATCGATGTAATCATTAGAGTAAGGGGCCAGGCGAGATCAAGAACTATATAACATTAATTTAATCAAAATGTACACAATATCTTTCTACTTTGAAATATAGGGCAATTTAAAGAAAGATATAACAGTTTCAAATGCTTCAGATTGTTATTGTGATCTTCTGCTGACATCATTATTCTTCACTAGAAAAGTGATGGTTTAAGATGATAAACATTACAAATTTAAAGACCAGCAATACTGTCGTAAAGCACTATTCAATTGATGTCAACTTACAGTGCATGACTAGGGGTGTTGGAAAACATCTGTAATTCTGTAATTATATTAATATTGTAACACAGTACTAGATATGTTTTTGGATTGTATCATGAGGTTTTAGCTTTATTAACAGCTCATTGATTAATTTTGATCTATTAAAACGTGACCTGCATCATGACACAGATTGTATGCATACCCAGATTCTTGCCAATAAACAACCCAGCTTGTTAACTTTAATATATATTCATATGCGGCAGTGCATTTTATGAGTTACTGCATACTGCACAAAACCACTTGCTTTGGGTCGGGAGCCGTGAGGGCTAAGAGAAGCATTGGATTGTATAAATAAGAGTTAGCCCAGAAAAATTTGTCCTATTTGTGTAAAATATTTATTTTCAGTAATTTGTGTGCAAAAATACTGTGAACAGAAAATTGCGAGCACAAGCTAGTTTTGCATCATTTCTAAAACACAAGAGCAAATAAGTTATAATTTTCAACACACAAAATTTGATTTGTTTAAAAAAAAATAAAAAATCTCTAGTTGGCCAAAATCTCATGTCTCCTCACACTGCCTCCTTAAAGTGCATGCATTTGTCCTCCAACCAGAGAAATGTCAATTTCTATGCATTGGTTTTTCGTTATCAATGGCATCAAGAACAAAGAAGTGATTCCTGTGGCAGATATCAATACTTCAGTCGGTGGGGGGGCGTCAACATCATAATCGCAGAATAGTCACTGAAAGTTGAAGGGGCTCCCTTACAGTTCATGTGATCCATCCACTTGTGATATCTTCCAGTACTTTTTATTTAACGCTCCTTCCGAGCAAAACCTAAAAAGAGTCGTTTTTTGTTACACTGTTCGACACCCACCATCATTATCAGTGTGAAGCAGACACTGCAATTAAATCAAGTAGCCCGAGTTGACCTATTTAGAAGAAAACACTAAAGTGATACAATAATTAAAACACAAAGTGGAGGGGTACCACTAAACAAAATGTCCGTACAGCAAGTATTTGTTGTACGGACATTTATTTTTGTAAAAATACCCTTATATTATGTTTCGATGTTTAACCAATAAATACCGAGAGAGCCAGCGAGCGAGACCCTCTTATTTACAGTATACTGGCTGCTAGTTCATAAAGTCCTATTCTCCTTTGTGGCCAAACCTGGCCGAAGCATCAAAATGGGGTACACAGTGCTTATGGACAAACAAAAACACCAAGATGTCAATATCTGGTATAGAAGTTCAAGACCCACCTGGCCTCAGGCAGAAACAAGTACGTTAACCAGCCTTTTACTATAGTGACGATAAACCCAAATTCGGGTTCAACATAATACAAGGGTTAATAAGTTGGAGAAGAAATGAAAAGATCAGCGCCACCATCAACGGGGAACAGCCCCCCTTAAAGGTCATCCAATAATGCTGTGTTATTATCACTCCAGCTTAATGAGGCAAAGCAAAGTAATGTGCTTCAGCAACACAACTCCATTTAACACTCATTAAATCACATCAAATCAGTGCAGCAAATTCAGACCAGCGTGGCTTGATAAATATGAAAATTGACTAACTTATGTATATTTCTGTACGCGTGTGTCTTTGGATATGCTATATGGAGATATGCATATGTGTGTGTTGATGGAGGGTGATCCCAGGATCCCAGGTAAGACTTAGGGTTTTTTTCAAATATCATGAAAAACTTCTAACATGAAAACTTCACACAAAGACACAAAGAATGATACAGATTACTATAATATCAATACTACCAGCATCATTCGGCCCACACAAGTCCACAATAACATTAAACATTAAACGAAGCGTCGGCTCACAGGGTAATGGAAGAATTGGAAATGAAAACATAGTTGGGGGGGACTGGGAGGTTTGCTTTTGGCTATCTTGCTTCTTTGTGTGTGTGTCTGGCCATTGATAGAGAGGGGAGTAAGGGTGGTGATTGAGGTATGGAGACTGACTGCGACCAGAAGGGGTATCAGAAGAGATTGATTGGGGGGGGGGTGCCCCAGGCTCAATGAACAGATGCTCCATCACATCCCCTCAATACCAACCCCCCCCCCCCAAACCTCTTGGGGTCCGGGGCCGGTGCGAGGGCTGCGGTGGTAGAATGGGTCTCAGAATGCGGTGACTAATGGAGGGGGAACGTCGGGGAGGGTAGGATGCAAAAAGGGGGAGCAGTTTTGTCCGACCCATGCCCTCCAGCCAACTACAGGGGGGCCGGGTGGGGGCTACCAGGAGAAGAGGTGGGGGGGGGGGGGTACTTGGCTCAGGCAGAGTTCTTCCTGATGCAGCCTTTAAATGGTGTGAAATGACATTCTAATGAGTCACAGTACAGATGGCCAAGGAAGGAAGCTGCATATAATGAGACTGGCATCGAGGAATAGCCGGTGTTGATGCTGCTTGAAAGTAACGTGGCCATGTCCCCAGCATACCACAAATGGCAGCTTGCACCTTGGTGTTATAATAAACACACACACACACACACACACACAGAAAGAGTAGGGGTATTCCCCCAAAACTATTATTTCTGGTTGAACATTACCCAGGAAACTTTCCCGAGAGATGGAGCCGGGACATAGCAGCCAGGAGTTCAACGCCTGGACCTGTTTGTTTACCAGGACTGTCTAACTATCGTTCTTCGCTCAAAATTCCAAAGGTCAGGAGAACGCAAGACTCTGAACCATGTTCATGTGGAAAGCCACGTAGCGCTGAAACAGATCAAATATAACTGAATAGTGGTTTGAGCGCGACAGGAGCAGGCTCCGTTTTTTAAGCTCTAACGAGAAACTGCACATGGCTCGAGAGGCCTGTAAAAGAGACAGGCTTGTGGGGTGTCGGGCTTTCTGCTGCTGTGAGAGTTGCGCCGTAAAGGTTATTCATGTGAAGCAGCCGGCAACTAACTGAACTGTTGAAGGAGGAATAGTCAAGAAGAAATGCCAGAAAGCTTCTGTTCCTCCTCAGCTATAGCTCTGCCCAGGGTCATTCAACCGCTAAATCCAATAGGAGGCTATAAGCAATATTTTCCTGCACACTGATTACAAAAGACACGGGGATTATGGGATGGATACACAATGCCTTCTATATGGCCCACTAACTATAATATTTAATTGTTTTTGCTGTGCTTTTCTATGGAAGTGTAATGCATTCACTTTAGATTGGAAATTGCCCTGTTTTTACTAATTAATGAGACGAGTTTTTGTGAAGAAAAAAAAAAAAAAAAAAAAAAAAGATTTCCAGTGTTTCCATACATTGATTTATTAGTGGTGGCCAGCCACAAAGTCAACATTGACTGCCACATATTGTTTTTTAAATTTTCTTTTACTCTTTAAAATAAGTAAAATCTTATTCTCTCTCTCTCCCTCTCTCTCTCTCTCTCTCTCGCCACTAAAATAATATGATATTGTAAAACACAAGTACGTTTTGGGTCCTCTGTGTGACCTGTGAGGGCGTGATCGGGGCGCAATTTGCACCCCTGTCTCCCTCTCCATGCGTAACAGAAGACATTGGAGAGGGAGCGATCGCATGTCCCGTTCCTCTAAATCAAGAAAATAAGAACGTGTTTTTACTTTACAGAATTGAAAGCACCGTGCACAACGGTGTCAGCTACCACCACAAATGCCTCACTGAAATATGTTCTGTTTTTCCGAATTAATGAGATAAGTTCTCATTCCTACTTGAGAGCTCGATTTCATGGAAGCAAACATGTCTCGCCTGTTTAGGTTCATCCAGGTTAATTTTGGTTTGAAACATTTGTCTTTAAGTAATATCGATGGTATTGTTATTAGTTATTATTGTTATTAGTTATATATGAGATGATGCATTGGAAATGCATCACGCTTCCGTAGGAATGAGAGCTTCTCGCAGGATCACAATTCTGCTCTGTTTGGTAGTTCTGCTCGGTTTTTCCGAATTAACGACGTAGGTCGTTAATTTGGAAAAACAGGGCAATTTATTTTCTCCAATGAATGCATTAAAGTAAATTCATTACCGTGACATGTACGGGCAAGACATTGTTCCAGTAATGTACCCCTACATTACTGTAACAATGTAGTGTCTCATATTTTTGAAATAAATATACATTTTATACATTTTATTCTAATTTAGAATTTAATTTATATAATATAATTTCCAATTTCCAATCATTGCCCGCATGAAGTCACATTTTGACCAATGAATGAGTTTGACAGCCCTGCTTTGCTGTGTTACAGTAGCTATTATCACCACATATCTACACACATAAACCGCACATTGTCTGCACACCTTCAAAAAACAAAAAATCCTGAACAAAAGTTTCCAAGAACTCTTACCACATTCACCCAATGGTGCTCAAAGCTCTCTGTACCATCTTAAACACTTGCATGCAGACACACTAGACTGAGACTTGCCGCTCCGTGGCCGGTGGGGATGTAAGCCACACTCGCCTAGCTCTGTTACACACACTCATTACTATTTCACCAGCAGCGGAATAGCAGCACTGACAGCTCCTGTGTCTCCCACATTAATAAAACAAACAGCATCATCACCCACAGAGGCCCAGAGTGGTTAACCTCTTCTATCAGCCCTCAGAAGTGGCAGAGGTGCATGGACAGTACCGGCCATCCCACACAAACGCAGGCCACGTTTGTAGGCAGCGACGAGTATGCCTTCAAATCCTAATGGGGGGAACTTCCCCTGGCTAAACCTAGTGAGGAGTAACAGACGCTGAGGAGGAGTGGGCAGAGCTTATCCTCTCCTATTAGGACTGACAGGACTCAGTTTCTCACTGAAGTCAGAGGTTTAGTGACCGCCTACGTCTTTTCTGCACTTGGATGCAATCAACCACTCAATAGGCTGAAGGCCTTTTCTCAGCTGCATCTGACTGGGTCGAGCTCCATTGTTAGCCGGACAAATGCCTATTTTGATCAGCATAATAAGACAAAAAATTGCTTCTAACATTCAGCTCTCCCTTAACATTTTGGAGACATTGACAAATGATGTTCCCACCTGCAGTGAATTTAATTTAACAAGACGGGCTTAACCAGGCTATCCCGGTCAACAGTCTGAGCAACTAATCTGTACGAAGGACAATACAACTAAATTCATTTTGATTTTGGTTGATTTAAGCTCTTGCGTGCTGTCGCCTTTTATTTTTTACAACCAAAATCACGTTGCGCAAAAGTGTCGTCTGTTCAATTGAACAAACATGGGTAATTAGAAGAGTCAGTAAAACTGACAGAACACAAGCGAAAGGATGGGATGTTGGGCTTGCTGAAATGACAGAGAAGGACCAATGTGGCTGGTTAAGATGGAGGGCTAGAAACAGAACTGCTGCGGCTGATTGGTGAGTCTTAGGAAATGGAAGAAAGGGAGGCACGGATGAGCGCGTCCAGTGTGCACAGCCTCCTGATTCTCAAAGACAGATAATGCTTGTGAGATTAGAGCGCAGGGCCCACCAACGGCCCACAGCCTGGCCAAGCTGCACTGCGAGGAAATTACATAACAATGACTGTTCGCCACTCCCAGAGGAATCTGTCCACTCCACACCAATCCTGTGTCTCTTGTTCCATCCCTCTCTCTCTCTCTCTCTCTTTCTATCTTTCTATTCATCCCCTTTATCCTGGTTACCTCCTGTCATGATTTTGGCTAAGCTTTGGGATGAACAAACCTATCACACACACACACACACACACACACACACACACACACACACACACACACACACACACACACACACACACACACACACACACACACACACACACACACACACACACACACACACACACCTGGTAATCCCAAACGTGATTCATGGGATTGTACGCAGGGCAATAATGCAGAACACAACAGCACTTCTTAGATAACAAGAAAGGTTGTGGGGGTTCTTCTGTCCGCTTTGCCTCAAATTATTTATTTTGTTGTGGAAAATGATGGGAGAGGGAGGAAGTGAACACACGCTGGGACGTCTGGTCGCGTCCCCCTCCCATTAACACCTCCCACAGTGTTAAAGTGTTGGGAAGGATGGGTAAAATTGAAAAGGGGTGGGGGCTTCGAAGTGGGGATTTAAAAATGTGGAGGGGGGATTAGAGAGGCGGTGTAGGAGTGGCAGGCTGTGGTGGTCTGGCTGAGATTAGCACCGTGGGATGGGGGATGGGGTGTGTGTGGTTCTGCTTCCGCCTGCCTGCTGTTCACTGTGCTGGGGATAGGGGTGAGAGGTTAGAGGGATACGCAAGGTCACAGTGGAGCGGAGGGGTGAGAGAGTTTGTGTGGACACATACATCCCATACTGTACTCCCGTGCCTATGTTTACTGTATTACTCCTACGTTTCCAAAAATGAATGACCGCAAACAATCCGAACACAAACACACACTGTCTGTATGATGCGCGCGCGCGCGCGCGTGTGTGTGTGTGTGTGTGTGTGTGTGTGTGTCTCCATGCTCTGGCTCTTGCTACTCCACTCGTGTGTGTTAATATGCTCCCCATGAGAAGCTGCGGGCTGTGGTAATTATAGAAGCTTGGATCGCAGGAGAATCACAAGAGAGGGGTGCATTTACGTCCCACTTTGATGCGTATACACAAACATGCATGCACACAGACACACACTGCTGTGCGTCACACAAACGGCAAATAAATATAACCAAAACATGGTTTTCAGCCCTATTCAAACCAAGTGCCCAACCAAGTACATTTTTAGGCTGAATCGCAATTACTGCTAATATCGCTCTTCAGTAATTAGAATAAGCAGACACCATCCCAACAAATTAAACCAATGCTCTCCCAGGCAGAAAATCCAGTAGAATATTCACATCAATGCCAACACACACTCAGTACTCAACAATGCAGGGTTAAGCTAACCGCCAAATTAAGTACCCTTGCCAAGGTATAAAGGGTTGCAATGCTTAGCCTAGTTTGCTGCAGAATGTCCATCTTAAAAACTGGCTGACCAGCACAGCGTCTGCAACTCGACCCATTAAACCATTGGCAGACGACAACATGACATCTGGAACAGCCGACACAACAGAACAGCGCAGGAGACGGAAGGCGCTTATTTCCTTAATCAGGTTGAGGTGTCATTACTGGCATTTAGGGATCCGATACGGACGCGAGGCACGCCGGGCTGGCTCCCGGTGTGACAAGCTGGCTTTTGCATGTGGAGCGCAGTAGGGAAAGGAAAGGATAGAGGCAGGTCCTGTGGAGCTCCGACAGTGTCACCAGCGAAATGTCACTCAATGGGAAGCAAAGGAGGTGAGGGGCGGGTGGGCTGGGGAAGAGCGAGAGCGAGCTAAAGGGAGGGAGAGGGGACGAAAGAAAGAAAAATAGAGAGAGGGGGGCTTTTGTGTGTTGAGATCCCTCCCTGTACCAAGAACTGACCCTCAAGAGCTCCTTCACCCGAAAAGTCGCCATTGATGCGTTAACCTGATTTGACATATTCCTGAATGGAAACCGTGATTTAAAGCAAGAAACACAAACAGAAACAGTGTTATGATTAAGGTTAGCAAAATCACATTTAACATTCTGTGTAATTAACAATTTACTAATGCATCTATGAAATGTAAACAGTTCCATGTATGGCAGAAATTTAGACACATAGCTCTCCATTCAAAGAGATAGTGGCCTGGTTTTGTTAGCCACAACCTTCCTGTTTGACAGCAATTTAATTTGCCGCCCAACCTTCTTCTCTTAAAGTGACTTTGATTCTAATTATTTGAATGTGATCCAAATACAAATAGCTTTGAATTATGTGCTGTGTGTACTTTGAATTTACTTTTCAGTATCTCAATCAAAAAGCAATCAAATAATCTCTCCTCGGCTACAACTTTCCCTGAACACAATTTCACTTTGTAAATGCAGGTTCACTCGTTAGGAATTACGAATGATTTATGATACATTAAATGATAAGCATTGTTCAATGTTAGAAATATGCATATAAACAGAGCTGTGTGATCTCAAGGGTCACGAAACAAAGCGCTTATTCGTACATGTGAAAAAACTTGACAGGACATAGCATCCCCTTCAGGGTCCATTGCTATATCAAGCCAAAACAAAACCAGCGAGTCTCCAGGGCTGGGATTACTCAGATCAGGCCAGCTGCATGGCAGCACTGCTGCTGCTTTACATGTCAATTACATAAATACAGCTTTCCGTCCCTACGCCAGTATCAGAACCCACCCCCTTTTATTTCTCCACCGTCACTCTACACCACCCTGTGTGATGATTGCTCGAATGTGTAGGTTCCCTTGACAACTGGACAGACACGTTGCCATGCAACTGCATCACCTGGGGTGACCCATTTCTGAAGGACAAAGGAACTTAAGTGTTAAACTGAGGAGGATCAATACTGAGAATCAATAATCCGATTTTCAGAGTAAAATAGATGCGAATGCCATATGTGGGTCAAGGCTTTCTGATTTTCTTCAAGTTTCTCAAAAGATTTGCGCGTGTTTTGATTTGTAATTTCTGATCCGATGAAGACAGGGCAGCTACTTTAATGTTATGTAAACACACGTGTGTTATGTGTATGTGTGTGTGTGTGTGTGTGTGTCTGTGTGTGTGTGTGTGTGTGCGTGAGTACAAAGAAAGAAATACGGAAACCTGCTCCACAAAAACTATGACAGACATGCAAGGTTTCTGCAGACATCTATCAATCTTCGCTCTTATAACACATAGCTCCGCCACTTGTTTTGTAACACATTTGAGATAATGATAACAGGCAAAACCGTCCCATGTTTTGTTTTGTTATACTGTGGGTGTTAGGTGTCTTTGTGCCATAATTAAGAACACAAAAGGATACCCGAGGGGTGTAGCCTTCAACACAGCATTTGTGGGGGACCACATGTGTCTGATTGGTGATGTGTGTGACCTGTAACTGCACCCTGCGGCACTCAGCTGGGAGCGGACGAAGCAGTAGCAGGAGCAGCAAGCCATAAGTGGGCACACGTAGACACTTACTGGAAATGCCCCGCTCAGCAGAATGCAGAGGAACACTGCTTCCATGACAGGACGCAGCATCCAGGCATCAGGCGTGCAACACTTTCCATGGCAGACTTGTCACACCAGCAGCTGTCTCGTGAAATTCTTGCCGTACTAAGTCTTTGAGAGCATTGTTTTTAAACCGCCGTGCCGCAGATAGTGTGCCGCGAGAGCTCGCCAGGTGTGCCGTGAAAATGATTCAAGTTCCATGTAAATAAAAATAATAATAATGGAAATAAGCCTTTGTTGCAAGATCAAATTTGCAAGCCTGTACTTATTCACCAGCTCCCGCGCAATACCAGCTCTGTTCATGAGAACAAGCTTGAGTTCCACAATGAAAGTGAGTACTATTAGTAGGCCATAGTAATAAGCACAGTTATAAATGTGACATTTCAGTGGTTAATCATGGGATCGTGGTGTGCCGTTGCAGTTAATTGTAAACAGTGTGCCGTAGCAGACAAACAGTTACCAAACTGTTCTAGGGAGGTGGTCAGGCAAAATGGCCGATCATTCCTGACGCTTGCCAAATAGTCATTCCGCTGGTGAAGTTAGAGAGTGTATGCGGGTAATGGTGTCATTTTTACACATCACAATTATGAAAAATAAAACAGAAATAAAAGACAGACGGTATACAAACAGATAAGCGACTAATATTAACAGTGGCACCAGGTACAGGCCAAGTGGAACCTCACGACACAAAACACACACCAGCAAGTAAAGACAACGACAGCAAAGCAGGAATGTGGGCTTTGAACACCTTTCACTTTCTGCATGTGAACAAAGTAGTTCAATGACAGCAGCAGCTTAAAAAAAAAAGTCTTCGCATGCACAGGGGGTATGTTGTCACGGACAAAGTGATCACACCGTTCTTCTACGGATTTAAAAAAACAAAAACAAAAACGAACCTTTGCTAGAGCTTGGTCTGATTACATAATGACAGCAAAAACAAAAAAAAAAAAAACCCCAAAAAAACAACCTCCGTAATCTGTTTAAAAGTCAACGGCCAAAAACAACAAACGCAGTGCAAATTGAGCAAATATTAGAAGAGATTCTTGGTTCAAACGTTTTTGTTTTTTTAATCAAAATAAATCCGATGCGATGTTTGTGAGTTGAAAGTATCCGTAACGTATATGTCATTGTTATTAGTTACAAACAACATCGTAAAATTCCACTGCCTGGTGGCCTGATGTTAAAACCCACAAGCGGACCGCAGCAGCACTGACAGCCGCGGCACGTCAACCTCCCGCAGTGAAAACAACTATTTATCATTTGTCATTGGTGTCATCCAGTTGCTTCGTCGCTCGGTTTTATTGTTAAAGAGAATTGAAATGAACACCATTACCGCTCAGGACGCTCGGCCGCAGGTATCTTCGCACACTTCTCGCTCGCTCCGGCGGCTCAAGGCGACGCGCGACGCGCGAACGATTCGTCCGTAGCGAACGGATGTTTTTTTTTTTTTTTGTTTTTTTTGGAATGACTCGGGAGTCGGGAGTCACACCCGCAAGACGGCGGGCGAGACCGAGGGCCGGATTAAAGTCCAAGACAAAGGAGGCCGAGGCATTCGCCGACATCCGCGTTGAATGTGGCTGATTTACACTTTCACGTTCGGCCAAGACATTTCATTGTTGACAGAAGTCAATGATTTCACACTTGTCTGACAAAATATACATGTTGAGAGAATTAGGCTAAACTCCTTTTTTTTGGGGGGGTGGGGGGGGGGTCCACGATTTGCACTCTTCCGTCGAAATATACCATTTTGATAAGCATCTCGCCTCCATCGTTCCCGGACGGCGAGGCGGAGAGTCGAACGGCTCTCTCTGACTGGCGACTCGCCGGGAACCGAGTCCGGGGGGTCGGGCCCTCCTCCGCCGCTCGCTCGACCGGCCGCGCGGATCCAAATGGTTTCATCCGAGTCACGTGAGCGGCGACGTCATTTCCGGCCCACGGAGCCGAACACCTGTAGCCGCCGCCGGCGCCGCGCGGCTCAAAATGGGCGGAAGTCTTGGCTGTGCGCGGCGCCGCGTGCAGGGGGACGCGTCGAGAGGTCCCGCCCTGCGCGGCGCGGCGCGGCGCGGCGCGGACACAAGCGAGCGCCCCACTTGGGTCACACACACAGTAGGTCCTGTAAAACGGTTCGCATTCCCGTGTTTCGGAGGCCGCGTGTGGGTGTGGAACCGATACTGCGCCGTCCGCGCCAACGAGCCCGCCTCGGCGGCTCTCCGAAACTTGGGGCCGCATGCTTGGCATAACTCTCCGCTGCCGAGCGTTTAATGAGGCAATGCAAAGGTGACACCATTCGACAACAACATTTTTCGATAGAAAAACAAAACAAAACAAAAAAAAAAAATAGGGTGTGTAGTATGACTGATGCGATGCATTTTCTCATGGATGTAGTCGAATTACAATAACGCTAAGTTGTATGACATGTATACATGTAAAGTAGTTTCATAATAGTTATAGAAAGCCCGCATATTGTTCCATAAACCCACAACATTTCCAGATTTGAGGTCACCAACAGCAGCATTTAGTTTGGTTTACAGACTACCTTTTTTTCCGTATAGATTTGACAATAAAAAAATGATCGCAAGACAATTCAGTTGACACAATAGATTTAATAAATATGAAGGCCATTCTGGTTTATTGTCAAGTGGTCACTAAATACACAGTGATATTCCAGCTTTGAATGATTACATATCATCAGCAAAGTTAAAGTGCACTGCTCAGTATATATACACATACTGTATATCTGCTGTTTTTTCTATATTTCAAGTGTTTGCAAAATAATTTTCCAACAGCTCACATTATGGTTTGTGTCTTTTTTGCCTTCTCAGGTGTTGCCATTGCAAATACATGTGTTCCTGATAAAGCCCATACTGTAAGTAAAAATATATTACACTTTATTACAGCATATTCCTAGCCATGCAAGGGCGGAGGTGTACATTGTTTGGCCGTGACTTTGCCAAATTTGTTCCTTGCAGAGATTGCTTCGGCCATCCATAAAGGAAGACCTAATCTGTTCTCTCTCGAATGAATCCTGTTGGCTCACCGTGTAATCTCCCTTTAAAGTCAAAATGAACCTGAGGATGGATAGCAGCAATTAAAAGTATAGCAGTTACAGCACTAGAACTTTCTGTTATGCAGCTCAGCAACCTGCTGTAGAAAGGCTTTTTGGAGTGGGCAGAGCCTTGTTTTACGGCTAACCTCCTGCCAGCCAACCATCTCAGTGGAGATCTTGCTGTTGGCCACCTAGGACAGATGAGGAATAAGAAAGAAAAGTCAAAAGAAAAAGGTCAACTGAATTTCATAATCAAAAAGCAAACTTTGCAGATAATGGCCAGCAAACCCATTGATTCAGTCATATCAAGTGAGTCATTTTTTCTGCTGCATTTTATGCTCCTCAAATACTATTTTGGGTTCTCACCAGATGGTTTAGATCTGCCATAAGCTGTCCTGTTCTGTCCAAGTGGATGTTTAACAGAGTAGTTTCCACCCAGGCATTGTCTGTGTTCCTGCAGTCATCTACGTAGCCTTCAAACACCTTAAATACAATAATGGGGCATCTTATAATGTAAAAACCAAAAGCACCTTCAATGGAATTAGTTCCAGATGATCAAATGTTCAATGGTTCCATAATAACGTTTTTAGATTTGTGAGACACAAACATCAACAATATTTCCACATTTTCAGTCAAAAGCAAAGTTGACAGACAGAGATTTATTTGAGTGAGGTACAATGCGACAACCTGCTTTCTTATTAATGATAATAATAATATTTAACTTAAATTTGTATAGCGCAAAGAACCCAAGGTCGCTTTACATGAGAGGGGCGGGGCGGGGCGGGGGGGGGGCGGGGCAGGGAGAGAGAACAAAAAACAAAACAGAAGAATATCTAAACTAACTAACTAATGGGGAAAGGCCATGGTGAAAAGGTGGGTCTTGAGGGTTGTTTTGAAAGTGATTGTAGTCTACTCACTGTAAGAGCCTAAATCCCTAAATGTAAATGTTGGTTTCACCCAGATATCATACGTGTTAGGAATACTTACCCGAGTTCCTTCTGCTACCTTTGCTTGCAGTGTGTGATGGAGCCGCTCCCCTATGATTCCCTGGAGGGCCAGTGGTAGGAGCCCATCAGATTCCACAGGCCCCTGGAAATGTATAGAAATCAGATACGATAATGTAGTTCCTTATTGTCCCCCACCCCGTGGTATAAATTCAAATGCAAAACATGCAAAAGATATAAATTCATTTGAATTCAAATAACTTTATTTTTTCATCCAAAAACTTGGAGGCTGCATATGTTACATTCAAAAACACATAGCAGGAGCACATTACAGACCCCCATTGGGAGTAAAAAAATGGTATACAGTGCTTTAAGTGCAGCTTAATATACTTCTTAAAGGGTTCTTTAAGTGAGCTGGGTCTACAATCGCAATCAAACTGAACCACAAATGTGATTATCAATCGCCTTAGTCGAATTGGGCTTTTCCAAAGTACATTGCATATTACATATGCGTTACACCAAGTGTAATACATATGCCTAATACCTGTGAAGACTGAATGTTATATTTCTGGAAAGGGATAATTGTGTAAATGCACACATATAATGAGCATTGCATCAAGCATCTTTGCCGCAAAACCGTCAAAACTGCACGTTTGCTTTCAATGTTTAAATTATGCTGATTTCAGACATTAAGAGTTGATGTCTCTCGCTGCCAAAAAAGAAAGAGTGAGTTACGATAGTGTGATGAGCATTTACTGTCACTTTGTTCCCTACAGCCTTCTGTTAGTCTCAATGACACAGAATTATAAAATAATTGAAAAAATAACCAGAATTTAATTCCTGACAAAAACAATCATGAGTTGCCACCCATCATGTACTGACCTCTGGTAAAGCCCAGGTGCATTGACTGTCATCCCAGACTGCCAGGAACTCCAATGTGGATCGCTCGATGTCTCGCCAGCTAAAAAAGAAAAGCATTTATACGTTGTGCTCATAAAATGCAAGTTTTCTGGATGAAAGACGTTGACACCCTTGAAACAACACGAGATTATTTACCGTGTAAGTACAATGTCCATTGTCAGATTTGAGCCCAGGTGGCTCAGTGCACCTCTTCCCGTGAGGCCTGTCCTCCCAGCTGGGTTTCTAATGACAGGTGTTAAAGGGAATAAGAGACATTTAAGAAATCAAGACACTACTGTAAGGTCACTATGATTTATTAATGTCCCCTGTATCCAATCTGCTATTGTACCTGTAATTATCTTGAGCCTTCGTATCAAATCTGCGAAAGGAAAAGACAGTTTAGATTCAGAAGATAGGGCGTAAGAATTTTTGTCTTAACAAAATAAAGGACTCATTTGTATACAGCAGGGGTTCCCAAACCTTTTTATGGAAAGGCCCCCTTGGCAGGCTAAGGCTAAGGGCACCCCCCCCACCACCACCTCTGCCTTTAATATAATATGTGGTTTAACATTTTAACTAAATCTTGCTGAACAAAAAAGCACCATCATCTGTGAGGATTTGAAAATTAATATATATATATTATAAAAATAAATAATTCTGAGGACCCCCTACAATTCCATTGCAGACCACTCAGGGGGCTTTGACCCCAGTTTGGGAACCCCTGGTATACATAAACCACAAATGGGGCCTAGTATTTCAGGTCTGTCAACCTGAAATGTTAACTCCAGCTGTTATTAAACTGTGTTCAACACAGCATATCTTCCTTCTCTCTTACTTTGTTCAAGGCAAATAAATATGTATACATTATTTAGACAAAAAAGGCACTTCTTCTGAGCTTTCTCTTCAAAAGAAACATAAACAGCAAACCCATCCATCTGGTCGCCGCCGTCTTCAGAAGCGTAGTAACCGGGGTTGTATGAGGTAAAGCTAACCTGTAAAACAGGCCACAATTCACTTCAGAGTCAATAAACCCAAAGTGCTGTGGGTCGTCTGAGGCCCAGTCGCTGAGCAGTGATTACGAGGTAATTAACGCGACGCACCTCCCAGGGAACCTTCTCCTCTGGCACAGGGAAGCGAGTGACCTTGCTGCCTGGGTAATGGAACTGCCGAGCGTCAACATGGAACCCGGCCTTTTTGCTCTCTGTCGCTTTGCTCCTCGTATCAGCAGAGTCACCGCCAGGCACTTTAATTGCTGCTACAGCGGGAGGATAAAGAATTGTATGAAGAAGAAGAAGATAGAAAAAAAAATACTTGAAATTCATAATGGGACAAATTTATCAGCCTTTGCACGAGGAAAATACAAATTTCCACCTGAAAGGGAGGAAATTGTAATTAACGGTTGAATAGGAAATCCAGTCACTCACTGAGTGGCGGAGCTTCCTCCGTACCATGGTGACCTTGAGATTTGAGACTTTCTATAATCCACTGCAGGGCTTTGGCAGACTGGGAGACCTGATGAAACAAAAGGAACTGGGTCAAATTGGTAAAACTGACTGTGAACCACTTAACCGAATCATAAACCTGGAACTCAAATTCAATGATGACATTAAAATATTGGTTCTCATAATTCATAACCGTTCAAAGCGTCACCCCGCCGAACGCTTTACCATTGGGAAACGTACCTCTCTGCTGCATCTTCTCCCTGTGTATAAATGCAAAGTAAAGGGCTTAACAGCAAAGTTTTAAGCATTAAAAAGGAAGGTGTAATCTGCTTTTCGAAAACGGGAAGCTCACCCTTTTTATACGGGAAAAAAATTGTTGCCAACCATGAAGCTTTTATTTCTTATTTAGCTTTAGATGCGGCAACAGCAAAACCAGTCTTAAATAGAACCTGATATTATTGGTAAAAAAAAATAAAAAAAGAAGTTAAAAAAATTCACTAAGACACGTGTCACTTGTATAATGTGAGGTTTTCGAACAGGAGAGTTAACATGTTTTTAAGGCTTAACATTTTGCATCAATGGACTGACTGCCTTTAGGCACAGTGAGAAGCTGCAGCAGAGTGGTACGTTTTCCAAGAGTCAAGCATTCGGACAGTTAAGTCCACCGATGGATTTATCGCTCCTCCCCAGCGGAATGTTCAATCTTCCACATCCACAGGTAGGTCAGAGGTACAGTACATGCAAATCGGGGAACACAACCTGCTCCTGCAGCCGGTCTAGTCTCTTCATCACAGCGGCCGAGCCATTGTCCTGGTCGAGGCTCTCTGTTATGGTGGCAACCCTGGGGAAAGAAGAGAGCACGGTCTGCTTGCCTGACCCTTTATTAACCACCACGCCTGGGGCAAACAACGCCATTGTTGCACGTCAAAAACAGATCAATTTAGGTAACACAAGAAAATATGTTTCTCTTTTTTTTTTATTCTCCCAAACAGACATCCAGAGTACAGTGAAGTTATAGAGTGAACATTGTTGAAGGTCCTTTATTACTTTTGCGCAGTGTCTAAAATGCGGCGCTCCATGCTTTGGCTTTGCTCCTTCCGCGTGGACACCAGGTAGTTGTCCTTCATCAACGCCTCCCAGGACAAAAGCTCCTCTTCCTCCCTCGGAGGCAGCTCAACCTCTGTGAATACAAGAAGGTACAGAATGGTTCAATTTTCTACAATGGTAATAATTCTCAATTATGTCATTTCTCACATACATAGGCTACACCAACACATATACAGCTAGTTACAAAAAAAACCAATTATGTTGAAAAATACACACATGTTACATACTTATAGAAAGTATATTACCCTAAAAAACCGACCGAAGCCAAATCTGAATATGTTAACGAAACCTAACATTCAGATGTCTTAATGAGCCACTGGGTGACAAAGAGCTGGTAAGAAACAAGTATAATTAATGTATTTCCAACCCTCATTGTCCGTATTGCCCCCTGCTGTGGGGGTTGGGGGGGCTTTTCTTTCTATGGCCAGCGCTGTTCTTGCATATGTCAGTGATTTTTTTTAATGAACTTAGGGACGGAGCATGTGGCTAAATACCTAGTAATCCTCACACCAAATAATGGATGGTAAAAACAAGCTTTGGTTTAGCAGATCAGCGAAATTGTCCCTGGCTATAAATAATGAACTAATATGTTTTACAATTGATGGTCCGGAATGAGGAAATGGAATTTTGTCACATATGCAGTCACACTGGTAAGGTCCGATGCGTAGTGAAATGCTTTGTGGCATAGTCCAATGGCATTATAAGAAAAATAAAGGAGAACAATCTAGGAGATAGTGTCGTCCCAAAAAGGGAGCACTTACTGAATTCTCTGTATATTATAGAGGGTCTGCAGAGGATGGTGTGTCTGATGAAGAGGTAGAGGTGGCTGAAGAGGATGAGGGGCGGGGGCGCAGCAGGACGGCTGTGGTACTCCTTGATCAGCTCGTATCTCTGGAACTTCCAGATTCTGTCCGTGTTGTCCTGCACCTCCTGGAAGGTGAAGCTGAGAAGAGCAAACAGACACACAGGTGTGAATTGTACGAAAGGAGAGTGCCTACGGATTACTTTTGGACTGATACCAAGACTGGAATCAAATATCGGGACGATACCTGGCTTGAATAAGATGCAATGATGGAGAATATGCCCTGGCACAAAAATCCAACACCAAGAGCCATATCAAACGGAATGCAAGATATTTAATAAAGACCAATTGTTTTTATGCTTTTTCCCCACATATAGATGCATGATATACTCAAATGTATGTCTCAAATGTATTATGTTTCAATCAGCTTTTGTAAATGTCCACAAACTAGCAGGGTAAGTCTGTACTATTCATTGAGGAAAATGGATCATATACAGTATCGGGCGGTTGTTGTCATAAAATCTGGTGGAAGTGACAATAGATTACAGCTCATAAATGCATCAAAGGAATGCCTCAATTACTCCGTTGCAGGAGGTGGACTGACTTAAAGATGGCGATGAGGAGATTGAGCAGCAGGATGTTGGCGAAGAGCAGGTAGACGCAGAGCATGATGATGGTCAGCCACTCAGGAAAGGCCGGCATGTCGTTCTCGTTCAGCACGGGGCACTTGGGCTTCAGGGGTTCACTGCCGTTCGTGCTGCAGGAGTCCTTGTGGAACTCGGTATCTGCAAGCGGGGAGCAAAGAAGGATTTCGGCTGTTTTTGTTGTCACGTTTCCGTCTCGTCAATGACATGATCTCCACGCCAGAGAGGCGGAGGAGACGAGTGAAGCCGCGACGGAAGTGAAACGACAACGGATCACATGCGTCGCACTCACTGTCGATGTTGGTGGGGACGTTTCCGAATATGATGAGGTACGGCTCGTACACGGCTCCTCGCATGATCCAGTCCAGCCGATCCTCGTTGTGGATGAGGATGCCCTGTTTGGCCACGCCGTACGCCACCACCCAGATGCTCAGCAGGAACATGAAGAAGAACATGTCCATAATCTGCAGGGGGGGTGGGGTTACACGGACAACAATCACAAGCTGTTGCCGCAAACTGCCGTACACATTGAGCACCTGAAGGAGTCTGAATAATGATGAACCGCCATGTAACACATGTCACGGAAGTTGTAGGTTAAATAATTGATGATTTCAGCTCATAACCTGCGTCTTCACAACCCGCAGTAGACCGTGTTGTAAAATGTGAAAATACAAGCTGAAGCCAAAACACAGCCTCCAGAACACTTGAAAAGTCGTTCTGAAAAATGTGGGTCTTATCTACAGAGAACTGACAAAGTTACAAAAAGTGCAGCAACACATACTAAGTTTGCTTTGGATCGATGCTGCTTCGGAGCACAGTGTTCCAGGTTTTCCCTCTTAAGTTAGACCAGCTTTTGGGGTAGCATCCATCCACTCCCTCACCATTTTCCTGACGATGATGATCTTTGGGCCCAGGGTTCTACTGATCGTGAAGATGGCCATCAGACGGAGGCAGAAGACTACGAAGTCGATGCAGAGCAAGACCTTCCCCGCGTAGAACAGCGTAGTCGTTAGCCTGCGGGGGAAAACACGCACGGTTACTCCGCGAAATGAAAACGACGACGTGTTTGTGTATTACATGGTACGGTTCTACCGGCGGGTGCCTTACCTAAATGAAAGGCCAATGATGAAGAGAATGATGGACAGCACGTCGAGAATATTCCACAGTTCATTGATATACCGTCTGGCTTTCTTTTGGAACCCGAAGCCGTCGGGGTCGTGAAACAACTGCAAAAAGTCAATATGTCATTTGGAGTGGCTCACCGTGGGAAACGGCGGATTTGAGTCCCTTTGATCGGCGCTCACCTGTCGGACCTCCTCGCAGACAAGGGAGATCAGCCAGATGTAGAGCAGCACCTCCCTCCACGACGGCTGGCTCTGGAAGTCGATCATCAGCACCACGGCGAACAGGAAGAGGAAGGCGAAGTAGGACACGATGTTCCAGTAGAACTTGACCTGGGGGGAGCTGTAGAAGCTGGCCAGCTTGGACCAGGAGCTGAGGGGCTTCAGGAAGGTGATGCTGGGGAGCTCGCTGTGGATGGAGAAAGGTTCAGGATAGAAGTATCGGATGCCTCACTTCACCTCATCCGTCAACCTGCCGGGGAAGTGAAGTTTACGAGGCTTTCTGAAGTTCCCACATTTGAGGAATCCTCTGGAAGTTCTTAGGTACTTTCAAGGTGTGTAATTATCACACATCCTAGTCGACAAAACTGAGTTTCGTTTTTTTTTTTTTTTTCTCAACATTTAAGGAACACATTAAGGACACATTCGGTAACTTACAGGACGTGCAATTTGCTCCGGACCGAACTTCTTGTTACTGTTTCCATGGTGATGATCTCTTCACTCCTCTCAGCTTCTCTCTGGATGACCTCATCACGCCTTGGGAGAATTTCGATATCAAAATGATAACAACAACTACTACTACTGCTATTACTACTACTACTACTACTACTTATAGTATTGGTAACAGTAGTAAATGTTAAAAAGGGGGTTATTTTGAATCATCAGTGTCCGTCTTTCATAATGCACTATAAATCACAGAAAACAAGTGAATTATCAATGCTGTGAGGATTGTTTTTAAATGAAGTTAACCAGGCTAAATATATAGCACCACCATGTGGTGAAAACAAGCAATAGCACACCATATGATAAATGGTGAGTACTGATCTGCATACAGATAGTGCTGTATATTACAAAGCTGTGGATGCATAATGTTTTGATCATAGTATTGCTTCAGCTCTTGCTGAGCCAATGCCTTTAAATATCCATAGATGCATCATCCCTAGTTTTGAAAAACCAAATTGCCCTCAACTTTAATTTTACAACGCAAGACGACAGAGAGAACATTTCTATTCATAGCATAGTCCTGAGGGTGAAGCGCCCACCTGTAAGCCAGAAAACCAGTGTAGATAAGGGGGAAGAAAATCATGCAGATGAGCACTCTCCACACTGGATTGTCCACTGTGAGCTCTCCACACCAGATCTGGGTCAGCAGGGCCTGCGGGGGAATTTGAGTCATGTTAGGCCTAATCTATGGTAAAAAATAACTTTCAGAGGGATTAAATGAAGTCAACAGAGAATACAAGAGAAAACGGTTCTTAACCACCACATACTTTATTTTGTGTAAGATCGGGGAGAAAAACAATAGATTTGTTGCAAAGATTTGTTATCAATGACAAAGACAGGCTTTTTGGCATTTCTTATACACCAGCCGATGTACCCGGGTCTACCAATTCTTTCTGTTCATATTTACTGTCCGTCAGACGAGTCGGTCACCTCACACAGCAGTGTCATCGTAGTATGAGGAAATCTGATCTTCTAAAAATTGACTTTGATAGTAAGAAAAATGATATAAAGCAAAATATTGTTTGTGCTGACTGTACCTGGACCCCTGTCTGAGCCACAAAGCTCTTGTCATCGGCCTCCAGAGCCAGTCTCAGGCAGGTGGTGTGGCCCCAGGACGGAGAGATTCGAACCAGCAACCTCTGGGCTCGCTCCTCGTCACAACTATGGCACTCACTGAACACACCTGCACACACAGTATTCATTTCCAAGCCTAAATGCCAAACAAAACAATTTGGCAAAAATTCAATATTCTACTCTGGTAAATGTAAAGTACCTGGTGTAAAATGTACTCCAGTATCACAAGTTAAATAAGCACTTTTAGCCCATGGTTTGCTGCGGAGACACACCCAGTCCTTAATGCATTAAGCCTCAGTAGATTAAGAGAAAAGAAAAGTGGAAAAGTGTTGGTGTTGCAATTTTATCAGTGTTTCGTGCCACTTGGAGTCAATCAATTTCAAACTCCACTTTTTGCTGTGACACCCGTTTAGGTTCCTGCTTTTGTTTAAAGTTAATTTAATTTGAAGAGTGCTTTCAGCTGTCGATAAAAACCTTATTGTGAGTGGGACCACTGTTTGTTTCTTTATCACGTGGCATAATATAGCATTAAAGTGGTTCTCATTTTTCGTTCAACCTCTCATTTGCGCCTGGACAGAGGGTCGTAACAGTTGATATTCTTAAACTTAGGTGCTAGAAAATGTCACTTAACAGCACTAATACATGAGTAAATGTTCCCCGTTACTTTCCACCCCCATGGTCATGTACCTATGGCGTGTCTCTCGTAAAGATTGGCCAACGCCTTCATCTCCTCTGCTTCATCTGCGTCGATTCCCTCCTGAGCCATCTTCTTTAGGATCTTACTGGCGGCCAGAGCGGCAGACATGCCGTCCCTGCACTGTCATGGAAACATAGACATGGAAATAACCATGGACACGTGCGGACACAAGCACAGAGAGGGAGGGAGGGAAAAGGTCTACGCTTATACTTTGAAACTGTTTTTATCGCTTGATCACACCGTGCTGCCATTAGTTACAGCAATTGGTCTGAATAAACATCATTCGATCTTGCCTCCCTCACACAATGCAGCATGGAAACCACCAGCTTTAATCAGGTAATCTAACAGCCACAATGAGCTTCATTAATGTGTAAGCAAGCAAGAAAGACGCAGTCATCATAGACAACATAGTACAACAAGGCATCGTGTAGAAGTTTCTTAGACGCCGAGTTTCCTATAATCATACATCATCATCTGATCTGTGTTTTCAATATAGTACCAGCTAGGGCTTCTTCAGGCAAGCAAGTAAGAGGCAGGAGATTTGATTTCACAACCAAGCGCAATGTTTATTATTCAGAGTGCTCTCCATTCACAGATCTGTTGTCACGACAGGCAGGTCACTAATGGCACACACACACACTCACTCCTAGTGTAACAATCTTAACACATAAAAGTAACAACAATCTATCATAACACATGTAACATGGCTAACTAACACTAACAACAGCATAACAATTAACATTACATAAAACAATCCCTTTCCCCGACAACCCCAAACCACAAACAAAGCATGCTGGGAAATCTCCACCCCCCTCTATTCCTCAACATGCTACATTGCTCCCACCTGGCTGGTTAGCTGTCCCCAGCAACCCATGTGTCCACCACAAAGTATCTGAGGTGTTGGGGAAGTTGGCGCTGTCGCCAGTCCCGCCCAGGGGGCCCCTCGGCTGCTTCCCTTGGCAAGGCACAGACTGGAGGCTGCCCCCTGCCCCTGACTCACCCTCAGATGGGTCAGTAGGGAGCAAGACGATCACGATGAAGAACCACCACCCGGTTCCTTTTGATCAGCCACACCCTGTACACCACATCAGACAGTCTCTCTAGGATCGTACAGGGTCCCACCCAGTGGCTCATCAGCTTCGGGGAGAGGCCTTTCTTCCTCTCTGCGCTGTAGACCAACACCTGCGCCCCGGAGGCAAAATCCTCCCCTTTGGCGCGCAGGTCGTTAGCCCGTTTCTGACGGGACCCAGCGTCGGCGGGAGCCTGCCTGATCAGTTCATGCACCGCCCGGAGCCCCTCCCGAAGGTGGTGAAAATAGTCCATGCCCGGCTTCCCGGCCACTTCTGGTTCAGGGGGAGGGCCAAACACCAAGTCCACAGGGGTGCGGAGCTTGCGTCCAAACATGAGGGCTGCCGGAGTGCACTTAGTGGATTGCACCGCTGTCCCATGCCCAAAGGACCAAGGGCAAATGAAGATCCCAATCTCACTGCTGGTGGCTCATCAGAATCGCGAGTTGGGTCGCTAAGGTGCGGTTGAAACGTTCAACCAATCCGTCACTCTGTGGGTGCAACGACGTTGTCCGGGTCTTTTTAACGCCCAGCCGGCAGCAGACCTCTGCAAATACCTGAGCCTCGAAGTTCCGACCCTGGTTGCTGTGCAGCTCCTCCGGCACCCTGAACCGACAGAGCAGCTCGTCCACCAGGTGTGCATGGGTGGCAGCACTCTGATCAGGAACAGCGTAGGCTTTGGGCCATTTGGTGAAGTTGTCCATGGCTACTAGGATGTAGCGGTTGCCCCGTTCTGTGGCCGGAAAGTGGCCCAGGATGTCCACGGCCTCCGCCATTTCCGTCCATACCTCTACGGGCAGAGGTTCCTTCTGCGCACCGACCTCATCTGGCTCTCTCAGGCTGGCTGAGGGAGCGGCTGAGGGAGCGGCTGAGGGAGCGGCTGAAGTCGGCGATGACCTGTTCACCTTGTTCACCTTCCTGGGACAGCACTGCACCAAGACCCACGTCGCTAGCATCAGTGTCCATGATGAAAGGTCGCCGCAGGTCTGGAAAGGCCAGCACAGGGGCCTCGAGTGCTGACCGCAGCTTTGTGAAGGCACAGGAACAGTCCTCCCCCCACTGGAACGCCTGGCCCTTCTGTGTCAGCTGGTGTTGAGGACTGGCAATGGTGGCAAAGTCTTTCACGAACCGTCGGTAGTAGGAAGCCAGCCCCAGGAAACTTCGCAGCTCTTTCACGTTGCGAGGAACAGGCCGGTCTTTCACCGCCTCCACCTTTGCTGGGTCAGTCGAAACTCCAGCCGCACTGACGACATGGCCCAGGAACATCTCCCGTGGAAACAGCTGGCACTTCTTTGGATGAAGTCGGAGCCCGGCCTGACGGATGGCTTGGAAGACGTCCCCCAGATTGGTCAGCGCACTTTCGAAGTCTGCAGCATGGGCGAGAAGGTCATCCAGATAAACGACACAACGGTCCTGGGGGATGCCAGCCAGGACGCTCTCCATCAGGCGCTCGAAGGCTGGAGCGTTGCAAAGACCGAATGGCATTACTTTGAATTTCCACAGTCCCTGGCCAATGGAAAAAGCGGTCTTTGGGTGTGCCTTTGGCACCAGTTCCACCTGCCAGTAGTCGCCGCGCAGGTCGAGGGAGCTGAACCAGTGGGAACCAGCGATGCAATCGAGGGCGTCGTCAACTCGAGGTAGCAGGTAAGAGTCTGTGCGGGTGACCTCATTGAGCAAGCGGTAGTCCACGCAGAACCATCACGTGCCGTTCTTTTTCCCGACTAGGACCACTAGGCACCGCCCAAGAACTCGTATAGGGTTCAATGATGCTGGCTTCCACCATCTCTTTGATCTTCTGCTCCGCTGCAACCCGCTTGGCGAATGGCAGGCGAAGAGGGCGCAGGCAGATGGGGCGTGCGTTGCCGGTCTCAATGTCATGCTGTACCAAGTTGGTGTGCGTGCAGTCCTCGTCTCTTGCCGCAAAGATGTCAGCAGACAGGTCCAGCAACTCTTTCAGCTCTCTGGCCTGCATCCAGTCCTTTGCAGCTTCTGTGGTACAGATCTTCGATGTCTCGCCGGGTCTCGACGGTGGTTGAGGCGGCGGAGCCCTTTCTGTTGAGGGCGCTGCAACAGGTCTGCTGGGCGGTGCGTTTTGCTCCACCTCTGCCGGCAATACAATGGGCTCAGGCAGTGAAGCGACGCATAGTCCATCCTCTCCAATGGTGTGGAGCGCTATGGCTTCAGTGCCCAAGTAGAGTGTGGCTCTGGGCACATTCACCACAGCCCCCGACTTGACCAGCAAGTCCAGCCCGATAATGCAGGCGTCTTGTATGTTGGCCAACCAGAGCTCGTGGCTGACATCACGGTTAGCAACAGTCACTTGAAGCACTCTTTCTCCGCATTCTGGTGCGTTGTCCGGTGACTGTTGTGATGCGGCGCTTGGTGGGCTCCCAACCTCGCAGTCTCAGGTTGGTTGTGCCTGGCAGTGTCCCGGGGCGGACAATGGAAATGCTGGAACCAGTGTCCACCAGCACTCGTTCTCCGCTGGCTGCTCCGGTGAAGATGCCTCAGCGTCGGGCGAGGATCGCTGGCCCCATCCGGCAAGCTTCCTGGCGTTCCCACGGTGCTATAGTTCTGTTGCCGGCGGTTGTATCTTGAGTTCTTCCACCTCGTCTAGCAAAGCTTCCATCTCGAATCCCACTTCTGTCACCAATGTAGCGCGCTAGGGCTTCTTCAAGCGAGCAAACAATTTGATTTCACAACCATGAGCAATATTTATTAGTCAGCATGCTCTCCATTCCACCACAGTGCCATCACAGCAGGCAAGTCACTAATGGCACACACACTCTCACTCATTGTGTAACAATCTTAACACATAAAAGTAATAACAATCTATCAAAACAAATGTAACATGGCTAACTAACACTAACAACAGCATAACAATTAACATTACATAAAACAATTTCCTTCCCCGACAACCCCAAAACACACAAACACAGCATGCTGGGAAATCTCCGCCCCCCTCTATTCCCCAACACGCTATATTATGATGCATTCCGTGCACTGACTATATTTGAATGTGTGCTCTGGTCACCTGCTCCCAGGTGATCCCCGCCAGCTCCTTGTTATTCTGGACGACAGCCCAGAGGAAGAGGTCTCTCTCCGGGTCTCTGAGTTCCTCACCAGACCGCCCTCTATCTAGTGTTTGGTGGATCACCCGCCCTTTGGCCGGCAACTGGAGTTAAAGAAAAAGTGTCAATTTTTTTTCAAGTCAATATACCATGGAAAAAAAAAAGGAATGAAATGCACAGTTTGCAACCACTGCATCGTTGAGCTTCCGGTTTTGCAGTATAGTGTAAGTTTCTTACTCGGAAAGTGTTCCGCGAGATTGCTTTATGAACAATAATAAATGATGAGAGCCAAAATCTGGATTGAAAAATAATTAGTCTGCACATTACAAACTAATGACATTGATTGATGCTCTTTGCTGGTCCACTCACTGTGACGGGAGTGTCCTGAGACATGTTGACGTGGCACCTCGGGGCGGGCGGAGGATAGATAGGCCGGGTGAAGTTGCCCAGCAGGTGGCGCACCTCCTCCGACACTTGCATCAGCGAGATGTTTATGGCCTGAGCCCTGAGACAGAGCCCCTTGGGCCTGCAGCGCCGCTCATTCTGCACCCGCTTCACCAGTTTGCGCAGGAAGAAGCAGCTGGGCAGCTTGTTGTAGAGCTCCAGCAGCGTGTCGCCGTCCTCTAAGAACCTGCTCAGACTCACTCCGTTCTCCAGGAGGAGGCGCACAAACTGTGGCTTGTCGCCGACCAGGGCTGAGAACATGGCCTGCTCGAGGTCGCTGGACTAGAAGGAAAAACGGTAAGACGACGGATATGCAGTCGAGACATAAGACGATGAGAGAGCCAGAAGGTCACTGTTTGAGAGAGTGTGTGTGTGTGTGTGTGTGTGTGTGTGCGTGCGTGCGTGTGCGCCAAAACAAGATTTCAATTACGTGTGATGTTTTATTTGATTGGATATGATGTTATCCCAATAAATAACAAGAATACCCCATTTGATTATATTGTTTCTCTGCATTTCCTAAGGTGAGAAAGCATTTAATTAACCATCATTATGTCGATCTTAAACGTGTCTTGAAAAATACACCTGTCTTCTGCAACTTATTGAGGAAAACCTCCAGAGCAATTGTGCGGACCTCTGTGTTTGACTGGACTGTATGAGGTGAAGGTCAGAAGAAGTCATGGCCTATATCTACTTATGTATATGTATCTGTATACGTGCTGCGCCCTTCACCTTCCACTGGCTCTCCTCGGTGAAGATCTCCGACTCAGCGATGTCCACCCTGTTCCAGGCCACCGCCAGCTCCAGCTGCCGCAGCGAGCTGTCCCTGCCCGCGGTGGCGCTCCTTCGAGAGGCTGCGACACATTTTCATCTCTCCAGTATTTTTGTCAAGTCATTCTTCGACAGGACATCCCACCCGCGTGGCGTCAATGGTTAGAGGTCACGAGATGATGCGCGCCGTGAGGTTTTGTCTCGGACGCTTTGGTCACATAGAGACGAATGAAGGTGTTTTCTTATCTTAAAACTCTTTTATTTCCTCTCCATTAAGAAGAACAACACTCAACGGAAAATGAACAGCGGAAAATTTAACTCAATCAGATTATATCCCGTAAAATATCTAAATCATGATCTCCTGTGAACTTGTTTGTGTCGGAGCCATTGTGCTGGTGTCTGCAGTTATTTAAAGTAGACACATTAGTCACACTAAACGTTTATCACCACGTGCATTAGACCTGTTTTTATTGGGTTTGTTTTAGTTTTAATGGAGACCAGCAGGAGGCCCCGATATTACAAGAAGCACGGCATTTAGCTATTGACATTTTTCTCTGGAGTCGAAAAAACACCTGTGTAGGGTTTCATCTCCGTCACATTTGATATCCCGGTCCACTCCCCAAGATTCCTTATAAGTGAACTTTAATCTCTGCTGAGAGCCGGTTTGGCGTGCCAGTCAGGAGCCTCTGCTAATGAAACTGAATAACACTGCGCTTTTCCAGTAAATAGGTTCGGCCCTGATTCGGCTGCGGCCGCTCGATAGCATCCGGGAAACAATGGGCACGGCATCTTCCTACCTTTTAGAAGCGCTTGCAGGATGGCCACGTCCACCTCCCTGTGCTTGTCCTCGCTTATCCTGAACACGGTGAGTAGGTGGGGCATCCTGATGATGTCCTGAATCTGAGGCAGGAGAAAGGTGGAAATTCACTTATGGGGGGGTTCTCCCACGGGGGTCCGATCGAAAAAATCACGGCGAAACTAAGCCTACTTCTAGACTTTGAAGTCTAAGTTAATGAAGGTCAGGTCGGCGCCTTCTGTCTGGTCGTGCACGGTGCTGATAATCAGTTTCCTCTATTGTCAAGGTCGACCCGGAGGCCATCTTCCATTCATCTCAAGATAACACGTTTTCCTATTTTTTTACCTTTTTGGTCCACTCTAGGATCTCGAGGTCGGAGAATCTTTCGTACTCGGAGCCAAAGAACCTCTTCATGAGCTGATGGACGAGGGCGATAGTGACCCGGCTGAGAGGAAGCCCCGCCACCTGGGCGATCACGTCGGCGATCCGCCCCGAGCCCTCCAGGATCACGCAGGGCGTGCCGTTGAGCATGGCATTGAACATCGTCTGGGAGAGGCGAGACAGGACAGGTCTGAGAGAGAGAGAGACGGAGACGGAGATAGGACAGGGAGGGCGGGGGCGGTGACTCACGTTCAGAGTGCCCGTTCCTCCGTCCAAAACGACACAAACCACTGGGATCATCACGTTACTCTCTGAAGGACACACACCCCAAAAAAAAACGGACACTACTAAGAAAGAACAGATTTTTTTAAAAAGCAGATGAGAGAGAGAGAGAGAGGGAGAGAGATGATGCTATCCGTGCTGGCACCTGGGTTTCCCAGAGGCTGCTGGGAAATGAGCTTCTCCAGGCGGCTGCGGAGCTCGATCTCCACGCCGTAGCGCCCGTGGGTGCCGTCGTCCACCAGCAGGAAGTGGGAGTGGTTGTTGTCCAGGCAGGACAGCGAGCCCTGGCCCTGGACGTCCATGGAATAGTGAGTGGGGAAACAGCCCTGAGGGGGCACAGACGATGGGGACAGAAGGATAGGACGGGAAGACAAGGAAGGTGTGATATGAAAGAAAGAGGAGGAGAGAAGGCAGAAAGTGAGAGGGAGAGAAATAATTGTCATTTATTTGGGATCCTAATAGCCTTGTTTAAGTATTTAGGCCAGTTTTCTTCTGTTTTGACGTTGTTATTTCTCTGCTTTCATTCTTCTTTTCCTTTATATAATGTACTTTATGCCTCGTGGAAAGCGTTTTGAGTTGCCCTCGCTTATGAAATGTGCTGTGCAAATACACTTTGCCGGGGAGCTCGGAGAGAAGAATTGTTACGAGGGAAATTCAGAAATACATAAGATTTATAAATAAAATCAACACAACAAAAAGAAATCATCTACACATACACATAACATACTTTCTCAAGATGTCATTATTTAGGTTTGCATATTTAATTTTTGAAGAGGCACGTAATATGGATTAATATGTATTTAATTGTAATTAATTGAATATCGTATTGAAAAAATGCGATTACCAGATAGTTGCAAACTAATTGTGTTTTATATCTCATAGCTGGGTATTCTCGACATTGCATAATGCTTGATATTTTGGATTTTCTGTGAAGTACATACTACTCTTGTCTCTATTTTATTACCTCCTACTTATTCTTACCATATCATCAATTTTCAATGTGATCTTCATTAATAAAAATATAATAACATCATAATGTCATTGTCCATTATTTATATTAGTATCTATATCTATATCTATTTCGTATATAAATTATTATTATTTTTTTTTTACAAATTATAATTAAATTAAATTATTAATGAGGAATATCACAGGTTTTCAATGATCGGGTTTTCCTTTAAGGACTTTTGAAGCGCTTCGGCACAGAAGAGGCTATTTTCAAGGTTTTTCCGGTGCTTAAATTTCCGAGGATGAAATTCAAGCCCTTCCAGCACCTCAAGGAAAGAAGCAAAGCCTGGTAAGAACCCTGACTAAACGAGACAGCACGAGGAGAAGGCGTCGCGCTCGCTGCACCGTGACGCACGTGCAACCTGGGGTCCTTACGTCCGGGTGCACCAGGTCCTTCCTGTTGTGCAGCGTTCCCCACGTCGCCACGCCGATGGCCACGATGTCGCCCTGCGTGGAGGAGCCCGTCAGGCCGTGGTCCCTCACCGCCTGGCCCACGTGCTTCATCACGCCGGTGTGGGTGCCGCCCGTGATGATCCACGCTCCTGCAAGTCACATACTACATGAAGGAAGTGAAGCTTGGAGAAAATAATAATATAAACACAGGCGTCAAGACAGGTCTGTCATTCAAACAATACCACGAAGCACTGGGTCCAGACCATTAGAGCAATTTTGTGTTGGTGTATTTGTACATATACTTTAATAAACGGTCTGAGGACTTCTTCCACTGTATAAGAAACCACACACACACACACACACACACACACACACACACACACACACAAATCCATACAGTACCTGCTACACAGACACTGAAAAAGAATGGGTTTGGAGTCATTGGATCAACTTAAAAAAAAGCTTTAAATTGTTCAACCTATTTTGTGTAATTTCAAGTGGAAAACAGATAAGATGGATTTAACAAATGTAAGCATTTTTGTTTAGATTATTCCATTGACTTCACATGAATGAATTTGAATTAAATGAATAAAAGACACACACATACACACACACACGCACACACACACACACACACACACACACACACCTGTGGTCTGGGCCACCTTGATGAGGCCTCTGTGGAACATGCTCTTGAGGTGAGCTCTAAGGTAGAAGTTCTTGGCTCCTCCAGTCACAGAGATCAGCAGGTTGGGTGGAGAGAGCTTCCACTGCTCCGTCAGCAGCTCGTACAGGACGTCGGTGGGGGTGTCCGTCGACATCCGGACGTACTGGACGCATGAACAAAATGAAATTCAAGAGCATAAGCATTTTTTGAGCTGTACTTTTTTCATTTCAGGGGGAATATCACAGGTTTTGTAAAGGACTTTTCAAGCACTTAAGCACAAAAGGGGCTCATTTCAAGGTATTCCGGCACTTAGCCCTTCAAGCACCTGGCAAGAACCCTGAAATATAAATCTATAATGTACAGACTTTTCTTTTTGTATTGTTAAGCTTTGTTTGGAAATGTTGTCAAGCCAATGTTTTCTACATCCATGCGTCCATGCACCCGCGTCCACACCCGTCAAAGGTTATTTGGTTGTATAGCAACTTTGTTCTACGTTACATTGGTTTATATCAGTTAGAGTCACGTCATACTCCAGCTCCGAGCGTCACCTTGCCCGTCTTGTGTCCCAAACCGTCGAAGTTGATTTCTCCGAAGGCGTCGGTGGGCACTTCGCGCATGTGCCGGTGTTTATTCCACGCCTCGCCGGCGTGGTCGTCCGGCTTGACGGCCTCGTCCCTGTGAAGGGCCCGGGGGAAGCCGCATCTGCACGTCCCCTCCCTGGACGTGGGACCAAGTTGAGTACAAAGCCGCATGAGATGACGCACAAAGGGTTTTTTTTTTTTTGGCTGTCGGACTATAAGAGAAGGGGTCAAAGGCCGTGGCATCACTAACACGGATCAAACAAGCAAGCTTTAGCAACTGTGCTAAAGTGCAAACACAAAATGGGAAAATTATTAAAAAAAAAACCCCAATAATTAATAATAAATATGAAAGGTACAGTAAGTGTGTTGCAATAAGAACCAGCTCGTTCTGTATCTTGAAATTCTCCCTCAAATAAAATATTTACACATGGAATTAATTTGAAGTGACAGAAAAAGAAAAAAAAAAAATCACAAATTTTGAATTTGATATTTGGAACACACACACACACACACACACACACACACACACACACACAAACACACACATTTTGGATGTTTTTTTTTTTTTCTTTGCATAAACACGGCAGAGAGCAGACGCTGACTCGACCGTGCGGCGGTGACCACAATGTCAGCGGGGGGGGGGGGGGATACACAGCTGCACCTCCGCCCTCATCAACCTCCACCAAAAAGAAGAAGAAGAAGAAGAAGAAGAAGAAAAAATAAAGAAAGTGTTACTGCACCTGGAGCCCGTTTCGTACAGGCAGCACTCCTTCTTCTTGACGTTGTCCCTGATCCAGGAGGCGAGCGAGCAGCGCTGGAAGGAAGGAGAGACGGACAGAGACTTAGAGGCGGCGGCAACGCTGGCGGCCAGCGTGCGGGCCGGGCTGGAGTCCGCCTCCTCCCCCATCCCCGCGGCTGTGGGGGCCCGGGTCGGCCGAGCGCCTCCACGTCTCCGCTGCGGCGGGGCGCTGTGCAGGGGGGAGGGGGGTGGGGGGCTGGGGAGACGCTCCCAGCACTGCATCAGTGACGTCGCAGCCGTTCATCCGCGGGGGTTGGTCCAGTCGCCGGCTCTGGAAGGAACCATTAGAGAGGGGGCTGCCTATCCGAGGCGAGATCAGTGCCCGCGCTACGCATAACCACAGTCACAGTCAGGCTCTATCGCTCAGGCGTGCACAAGTCATGCGAGGGATTCGACTCCGGCGGTCGGTGGCTCTCTCAGCTCCCTGCAGAGAAACGCGGGGAAAATGTGGAAGGAAATGTAAAAAAAATTTATAAAATAAAAAAGAGCAAAGAAAAATCTATACACTGAGTGGGAACTATAGCGGCATATCCAAAGAGGTAGAGATAGATAGAGGCAGAACACCTAAAAGAAATTCAATTATTTTGTATTATGTAATACAAGTATTAGATTCTGATTATGTGACATGACATTATCATTCATAAAAGCCAAGCCTTTCATTCTTAACCCCATGGATTGATGTTAAGAGTGCATGTTGTATTATTCATCAGTTACAAAAAGGATGTCTTTCTTGTACTGTCAATAAGAAAAAAGCTCCCCTTCTACTCTTCTACTGTACACAGGAAATGCCGACCTTCTCAGCAGCAGAGGGAAGCTGGCTCAGTCTCAGATGGTGGAGATCTTCCTCTGGGTGGATTTTGCGTTCGGATGTCGGCAGCATTTCTTGATGGAGGCAGAGGATGAACAAATCGATTCATTTCCAGGAAGAAGGAACAAGGGACACAGGCTGCATCTCGCCCCGGGCATCTCCCACCGTCCTGTGTGATCTCATACTGTGTCTCAGTCTACATGTATAGGCGTCCAACATGTGATAAATCAAATGTTTTCTTCCATATGACGTGCTGCTCTTTGTCCAGGTACTCACCGTGCCAGATTGACCCACTGAACTTGTTTTTCAAGTCTTGAAGTAACAACTAGTCCTGGTGTGATGTGCACTACACACAGTAGTGCAGTAGTGACTACTGCATATTTCCCTCACTGTCTCGCATCGTAAAAACGTCCCCGCCCAGCCAACACGATATCAACCCACTCCCAACGCTCCCACGAGCATCTAATGCAGCCTGTGGAGGGGAGAGCTTCATGTTACAGAACAACAGCAGATGGAAAACAAACGTGGCACCCATCACCGTCGCGCATCTCTCTCATGCTTTGACACTCAAATAACACAAACAACAGTGCGGCTGTTCTGCCTGCCAATTGTCACCCGAGTGGCACATTTAGGGTCCTCCGACACAGAGACACAGGTGATCGAGTAAAAACATACCAGTTTACTGTAGCGAGTGGGCAAGGTGGAACAAGCCCGGAGCAGATGGACAGCATGTCACGACAAGGGTTGCTCGTGGATTACTTTCACGAACAACAGGCGCGCAGCCACCCCGATCCGCGGGCACCAACCGCCTCAGACCCAGGACAGGCGCGGCTGCTCAAACCACACCACCCCCACACCACAGGCCGATTCATTACAGTTAAGGTAGACGTGGCCCTTCATACCGCTCTCAGATCCTTCTTTGAGGGGGAAGACCCGCGGCAGCCGCATGAAGACGTCCCCAACGCCGAACGGGAAGTTGTGCGCCGCGTGGAAATGTCCTGCGCGCTTCTCTCCGCCTCCGCCGGGCGTCT
>NC_137210.1:19211340-19528840 GCF_960531495.2 Zeus faber
TCACCCACCGGGGCGAACCGGGAGCAGCAGCTGCGACGTGATCACGGTGCATAAATGTGTTTTCTAAACTGCAGATTGAACTGGTATTGGTTTTTTTTATATATATTTATATATATATATATATATATATACACACACACATTGAAAATAACCGTTCGTCCCACCTTTTATACAAAAAAAAAACAACAACCCAAAAACGTGAGCCGGACAAGTAATGTCTACACACACACACACACACACACAAGCATTATATACTCAAAAGTGGCTCCGGATGCTTCTACTAGTGAAGACGAAGGCCTGGAGACGGAAGCGGGAGCACTAGGTGAGCGACGCGAGAATCGCTTTTGCAAAAAATTAAAATTAAAAATAATAAATAAATAATAATAATAATTAAACGTTTTTGTTTTTTTTCAATGAAACGATTACGTCACGAAACGCACCCCGGGGGGGGGGGCACAATCAGCCGTGGGAAGCAAAAAAAACATCCCTCCTGCTTTCGAAACAAAAAAAAACAAAAACCCAAAAAACTAAAAAGGCGAACAAGTCCTTTGACTTAAGACACGCAAATGAAACGAAAGAAGTTCCACCGGGGAAGGGGCATTGGCACATGCGGCGAAAGACGGGGCGGGGGGGGCGAAGAAGCGGGGTTGGCTGTGGCCGTTTCGACCTTCGGGAGGGCGGCGCGGGGAGCGGAGCGCAGGGGCCTCTGACACGCGAACGGGCCCACACCGCCGGCCCGGCCTGGAAGGCCAGCGCCGTGCAGACAGACAGGCAGTACAACAAAAAAAAATAAAAAAAATAAAAATAAAATAAAGCAAATTGCACTTCAAAAATCATTCTAATAAAAAAAAAAAAAATACATTAAATATTCCAGAGAAAATAAAATCAGCTCATTTCAAACGCAGCTGATTGGTGTCCACTAGTCCAAAAAAAAGTGTTTTTAATTCTTTTTTTAAATAATAACTCAACCCGAAGACGAAATGACAAAATATGGACGCGCTGGTTCCGTTTATACCGGAATTCGGTGCGTGACACTGAACTAAAACGCAAAGCAAAAAAAATAAAAAAATACAATTCGTATTTCACAACCAAGGAGTGAAGCCTTTTCTGTCTTTTTTTAATCGGATTTGATTGTTTTCGGTGTGTACTGTGGTTTCCATGACGCCCGACCCGTCCGGGGGGCGGGGCCAGGGCTTTGGCCCCGCCCCCCGACGGGAGGGGATTGGTCGACAGGTGCCCGAGTTGCAGGCGATTGATTGCACAATGAGGTAGAACAAAACGATGAACAGCCAATCACGGCGCACGACACGGGACGAGGTCATCACGCCCGGGGTGCAGTGAGCGCCCGCGGCCACTAGGGGCCGGCACATCGCACACTCAGAAGGCCGCGAGGATGAACTTGTACGTCCACGCCAAAGCCACAGCTTCACAGACTGACAAAGAGGCGAGTGCTTTTCAAATGTTAAGGACCAATTCAATATAATTAACCGCAATTTGGATCCATCTGAAAATACAGTTATCAGGAGATCTTTTTTTATTATTATTATTTTTTTTTTAATTTTCTTTCTGAAACAGTTATTTAAAAAAAAAAAAAGATCCTCGTTGGGAGCTCCAGGCTTGACATGTAAGTCACCAGTGGACCAGAAAAAAAACCCACCCCAAAACATATTCGACCAAGTTTTCACAGGAATCCTCTTTTAGCTGCACGGTAGCAATTTTGTCCATTGTTTTGAATTCTCGCTTGGGAGCTCAAACCCAAATCACATTCCAGTTTCATCTCCCAAGTGTCGAGAGGTTGAAAACTACGGCCGCAGTCAAATGAAGATCGTCAAATAAAAAAGCCGAGCAATTCCCTGGGGTCTGCTCGAAAAATCAAACCAGAGTCACAATTTGGGGAAAAAAAACCCCCAACATAAAGTTATAAAACTACAGCAAAGATAAAACAAACAAACCCCGCCCCCTGTCCCTCCCTCCCCAGTTCTTTGGATTGTGATATTCCAGCCCCAGTTTTTAAAGAGTTCAGACCGATGAACTGTTTATGCCAAGTTTAAAACACAAAAATACAACTATTTTAAAGGGAAGATGGTCGTCAGGACAGATTGCACTTGAGCCCAGGAATGAACGAGCAGGAGGAAGAGAAACAACAATGACCACCACCACCACCACCACCACCACCACCACCACTCCCCACCCCCACCACCACCACCACCACCACCACCACCACCACCACCACCACCACCTTCACCAATTTTTTTTTTTTTTTCCCCACGTCATCCCAGTTTTATTGCTGATTCATCGGGGGGCAGACTGATTCAGTCTTGAACATCTAACCCTTTTGAGAGACCCCCGACAACTAGTTCACTGCTTTTTATAACTCTCTCGCCAGTTCCCTCACAGGTTCCGCGCGGCGCCACGGAGGCCGCTCGGTCGGACCCGCAGCAACGAGGGATCGCTGGGGAGAGGAACTGATTTCAATGGAGGTTAATCTGTGTGGAGGAGGTAACGGCCTTGAAAACCTGGGGACCACTACAGTGCCATCTCCCGTCTTTAGACACACGACACAGCGCGCGCGCACGCGCACACACACACACACACACACACACACACACACACACACACACACACACACACACACACACACACACACACACACAACGTCAGTGTAGAGAAGCTAAGGTGGCCGATGGACAGCCAGAGAAAACAGTGTAAAGGCAGGTGTGTATTATGAGGACGTACTTTGGTGTCCTAATTATGTATGTCTGTGTGCGTGTGTGTGTGTGTGTGTGTGTGTGTGTGTGTGTGTGTGTGTGTGTGTGTGTGTGTGTGTGTGTGTGGGCCCTGCCTCCACCTCCCTCCTTCGGCTCTCTACACCTGCGATATGATCTGCATGTTGAAGCTGGGGGAGCGGGACTGCTTGGTGAGGGGGACGCCTGGGGACAGCAGCTCCTGTGCCTCCTCGGGCCGGAGTAGGTGCTCCTCCTGGAGGCTGATGGTGGAGTGTCGGTGGGAGCCGCCCGCCGGGAGGCCCCCGTCCCTGTTGGCGGCCTCGTCCCCGTCCCTGCCGCCACTGCCGCCGTTCAAGTTGAGGTTTGTGCAGTCAAAGGACTTGCTGGAGGAGGTGCTGCCAGTCCGTACCAGCGGGGGTCCGGCGGGGAAGCTCAGCTGCATCTTAATGGGGCTCAGCTGGATGGACTCCCGGTCGATGGTGGCTGGTGGGGACGGCTGCCGCTGCTGGTGCCTCCACAGGGCCTCCTGGGGGTCCGCCGCCAGCTCCCGCCATTTCTCTGCCTCCCTCTCCTTCTCCCTCTCCTTCTCCCTCTCCCTCTCCTTCTCCTTCTCCCTCTCCCTCTCCTTCTCCTTCTCCCTCTCCCTCTCCTTCTCCCTCTCCCTCTCCCTCTCCCTCTCCCGCTCTCGTTCTCGTTCCCTCTCGCGGTCCCGGTCCTTCTCCCGGGACAGGCGGTTTGTCACGGCCTTCTTGATGCTGCCGCTGCTCTTCTGGCTGCCAATCCGGGTCCCCGCACCGCCGCCGCCCGCCTTGGTGCCGCTGGGCTGGCTGCTGTTGGACGCTCCGGAGGAGAAGCCCTCGTCCGGGTCATTCACGTTGAACGAGTCCTCCCCGCCGCTCATGCCGTCGGCGTCTGTGAATGTGTAGGCAACACACACACACACACACACACACACACACACACACACACACACACACACACACACACACACACACACACACACACACACACACACACACACACACACACACACACACACACACACACACAAAAAAGACGTCATGACCATGACCAAGACGTCATATCCAGTACATGAGACAACTGAACTTTGTATTAATCCTATTTACATGAATACTCACGTCTGTTATTACTCCTAAATATTTTGTGCAATTTCATTTTACTGGGATTAAAATTCTGCTTTACGTGTAAACCACTGCAGAGAATAAGATAATCCATCGATCTATCATAAAATTTTAAGTTATCCTGGGAATAAGGACTGAGCCATAGCTATTCATTATTGTTGATTACTATCTCAACGGTGGAGTAACAAACATTGATTAAACCGCGCTGTGTAATACTATTCGTGGAGCATTCATAAATAATGCAGTGAAAATTAGCAGCCCAAATTAGTTGCCTCTTAGCTGCCGAGGGCAAAGGCGCACATTCAAAATGGATGACAACCTAATCCAATGGGCTCTGTATTAACAGCAGCACAATCCAATAAAGTACACAATGACCTCAGGCTTTAAATCATCCTATTTCATATTGGTGTTACAGAAGGTAATACCAGCGTAATGAGGGGAAAAAAAAGCATTGCATCAATAAAGATTTAAATTGGCCAATTGTTAATTTGCCCATAGAGAATGGACTGTGTTTGGGAATGGACGGCATATAAAAGAATGAAGTACATTCAGAATGATGTGAAGTATTGAATATTACATAAATGGTATTCATTCTGCAGGATTGTATATACAATGGAGTGTATATACAATGTTCATATAGAGCAATTAACTATTTAATATATACAATATATCCTCTATAGTATAATACATATATAGTATATACAGTAATGAACCATCTTCAGTACAGTATAAAGTAGACATGACAAGTATAATAGCTATAAAATAGTATAATAATAATAATAATCATAATAATAAAAAAAACCACCTATAGTATCCAAAGTATTGTATCAACCGTTAACAGTAATGTACAAATTACTATATCTGTTGAATAGTATTTATAGTAATCAACCATCTATAATATTCCTCATCTAATATCTCATCTACAGCAAAGTCTGCAACCAAAGCAACCATAGTATTGTATAAAAGATAAAAATATGAAATAAAGATGAAAACAAATTAGAAATTGAGTAAAGGGGGGGGGGGGGAAGAAGCCAGTTAAGGAGCAGAGACAGACGCATCCATTCCTCTCCATCATGCAGCAGCTGGACGAGCATGAGCGGCCACCATGCACGGCAGGCGGCGGGAGAGCGGCGGTATAGCAGAGGAGGAGGAGGAGGAGGAGGAGGAGAAGAACAGGCCTGGACTAACATGCACACGACAGCGTTAAGACGAGAGGACGCATGCTCCCCCTGCGCCGCCGCACGGCTCTCTCTCTCTCTCTCCTGCGGCGTTGGGTCCGTCCCGCCCCCCGCCCAGGCTGAGGAGAGCACCCGGGCGAGTCCAAGCGGCTCGATAGCGCGCCGATTGTAAACCGACCGACCACGTGGCCGGACTGGCCCGTCTGCACGCGGTCAGGGGCAAAGCCAAATTCAAACGGACAAAAAATAAAATGTGTTACCGTGTAAAAGCTTCTGATGATCAGAGTTGTCTGAATAAAACGGCTGGTGCAGGTCATTGCTCCTCACAGTTTGGATGGAGAAGCATGGTTTGTTGAGGGTGGCATGGCAGGCAGACACTGACCACAAGCCAACGATAAGGAAGCGGCGACGCAAGTCACCAAAAAGCGGCTTTAAAAAAAACAAAGGCTTTAATGTTTGTGTATAGCCGTCACACCGAGGTCAGTCACCATCATGACATTTTAGCGGATGATTAGCTGCCATACAAATAATTGTGATGAATAATTATCATCCATTTTCAGCTTATAATGGTGTAATAATACCATGTCTACATATTGCAGAAGAGCTGTCTATTATCTATTGACATTGGAGCATAAAAATTTGGGCAGACTGTTCATTTGACTGAATCCAATTGATGGAAACACTCAATTCAGATTCTATTTATTGCGAAATTTCCCTTCCCTTCATCTCAAATAATAGCGACCGGGTGATGATGTAATAATTGTGACAACTCTTGGTCACACTTGTCTACACTGAACACACAGTCGATGAGATGAAATGGACCATATCATTGCCGATATAAATCGAGCACTGATTTTGGTTCATTTGACTGTATTTCAACAGAGAGAGGGGAGAGCTTCCGCTTTTGAAGTTGTAGACTGTTCCCTTGATGTTGTCGTTTCTAAAATACAACTTTGTCGCTGCATGCACATGCGTTGAGGCGCGGGGCAGGATCGTTCTCACTCACTGAGCTGATGGCAAAGAAACGAAAAGCAAAAACTAAGGGCAAAACAGTGACACAATAGAACACAATCACCATACGAGCAAGCTGCCGTACGGAGAAACAAAATGGAGATGGCAGATGGACGCTGCGGGCCCGAGCGACCAAAGACCTGCTGCGGCGCCCTCAAGCACCACAGGGGGCGATAGAGAAACATCAGCGCAAGGACCTCTGGGTGGGCGGAGAGAGTTTTGGAAGAAGTATTGCCTCGTGGAAATAAAGCGAAAGACAAGACACCGGACCAATTTTCCGAACCCAAAGATGGAACCGCTGACAATAACCCTGCAGACTGTTCGTTGCACATGCTCAGTGAGTGACAAGGGCAGGAATGAGGACATGACAGGGCGACGGGCCCATGCAATAAACGGCCCTGAGCTACTTCCTTCAAACCCAGAAAAAAAGCCTCTTCCGGAGACGGTAACAGCGACCAGGCAGTAAGTCTACTCAGCAGGATGAGTTAGTAAACTCCGGGGGAAGAGGAGAGGCAGTCATTAACGCCCTGTTAGATCGGGGTGTGGGGGCGGGAGCGGCACCTCCTCCTGAGGGCCTCCCCGCCGAGGACAGAGAGACCACCCCCTGTCCTCCCCTGTCCCCTACCCTCAACTCTGACGGGGGGCACCATGCTGCAGCCGCCGTGGTGGCCGCGAGCCCACCCTCCTCCCTCTGGCTTGGCCGCCGGCGCCCAGGGGGGTTGCTGCTGGCGGCTGTGGTGGGCGTGGCCGGGAGGACTGACGTTGAGGCTCATTTCTGCGCCGCTCGAGAGGTCAAAACAATCTGGGAGTCAACGACACAGATGGGGAGACGTGCGCTCTTTAGTTGCACGTTCGAAGATTCGGCGCGGCCAACAAGAGGCCCCCGCGCCGCTCCGTGTTGAGGCTGCCGCCCGATCGATGGGTCGCGGAGAAGCTTCAAATGTGAAACTACTACAAGGGGAACAATGAACTTTAACCTTCAAAAGAAAAAACAAACAAACAAAACAATACTGCTTTGCTGGGCTAATCTCCAGGGGATCGAACAGCTGCTGCTGTACATTGATGACAAAGGAATAACTAATTCACTGATCTAAGCAGCTTGAGCTCCCGTTCCCCCAATTTTACAGCAAGTCACACTTTGACACTACAGAACTCTAATGCGTGACTTGTAACTGAGAATAAATAGCAGAGTCCAGAACTAAGACAAGAAAATAAACAGCAACAAGAAGCAGTGAATGGCACACATATGGAAGCAGAGAAACGACATCATCCACTGCGTGATGAACTGCATTTCTGAAATGAAATACCCTGTGGACAGGGCTCATGATATGAGTGAATTAACACAAAACAACATAACAACACATTTTCAGTTTTCTTCTCTCTGCCAAGAAGAGAACCCGAGACACGATCCTTTCACCGAAAAAACACATGTTTGTATGCTTTCTGTTTTATTTCTAAAGTCCGAGTAGCCTAAAGGTACTATAAAGTGGGGCTGTAATGATGTATGTCATTATAAAACAATATTGATTGAAAAGACACAGATACAAATCAATCAATGCAATGTCCAAAGTGCAAACAAACCACATTCATGTGGCACATCCATGGCAAAAAAAAAATAGCCGCCGGAGTTTCGGGACTTTCCAGTGCTTTGTAAAGAGCATGAGTACCAGGAGAGTGGGGCTGCCATTGTTTCACCTTTTGTTGCGGTTTGGGTCAAAATATAAAGGTCTGCACGACACACATCGTAATGCATTTTGCCATTGGAGAACTGCGGCACATTAGATAACACCGGATAGGGGGGGAGTGGTTTTATTTTTTATTTTTTTATTTTTTTATTGAGTGAGGAACTAGAATGTCATCTGACCACTATGCTGAAGAAAATTCAAAAATAAAACCTGTACTTTGTCCATCATCTCGGAGGCATGTGTCTGAAACATATTATTAATGTAATAATACTGTTGAAAAAGATCATGCGCTGATTGTAGCCTTGACATAGCGGCCTTCATAGCGGTAGAGCCTTAGATTGACAAACCCATCTTATAATCAACTGCACTGTTAAAAGATTTCCTCGCTTTGGACTGGATTCCAATGTGCTCCATCCAGCTCAAGCTCCAGCCCCATCTAATCAATTTGGTGCTTAGCGGACGATAAATAGAGACATGGGTGACTAAAAGTCTATTTGGTTTTTAGTGCACAATAAATAAAGCGTATTTCCAATATCCACCAGAATAAAGATTGTTCTTTAAAAAAAAAAAAAAAAACACAGAAAAGTAAAAAACAACCAGAGACCCTCCTCCTCCAGGCTACGGCTCTCATACACTGACGGCGGGTTCAAGGTCCGTCGCTCCCGGGAGCCTTTTCCGCGTGGCGCTTGGCCCGCACCTCGGGCCCCTCTTACCCTCTCTCTTCCAGCGGTGGCGTCTGATGGAGGCGGTGGTGATGGCGGAGATGGAGATGCGGCTGACGGTGGGCGTCACCTCCACCTGGAGCACCTTCCGCCCGCGGGGCTCGTCCGGAGGGCTCTCGGGCAGAGAGTTCCTCATGGCGTTTGCCAACTGAGAGACACACACACAGGCACACACACACACACACACACACACACAGGCACACACACACACACGCACACAGGCACACACACACACACACACACACACACACACACACACACACACACACACACACACACACACACACACACACACACACACACACAGAGAAGATAAAAATAAGAATGCAGTTAATCAGAGAGTGACGTGACGAGTGTGACCAAATCCACTGTTTTCGACGTGGGGTCTGTGTCAAAACATGGTGCCAAGCCTCATTTTTGGAAGGAATCGAGAGCCTTTTTGCAGAAATGATGTGGTTTTTGCGGTCGCCTCTGGGGAGACGCAGTCTCTCCCTCTTCAGGAACATCTTCTTAGTTGAATAAAGTTCAATTTCTTATCGTTTATATCTGAAAATAGAACACTGCTTCGGACATTCACCCACGATATCAGCTCATAAGTCAATACGGGTCGGTATTTACAATAACTTATGAGGACCTTGTTCCACTGTACGGGTTGAGCGGAGCAGATATAGGACCAGAAACAGTCCCCTCCTCACTGGCTCCAACGGGACGGAAATAAACAAGTCTTGAAATGCGCGACGCTGTCTTTTGAAAGGCTTTCGGTGCGTCCCCGCACGAGACGGATGAAAGTTTGAAAAGGAGATTGAAAAGAGTCCACGCTCAGTGGAACCCCAGGGGGTTCCTGGTCTTTCTACACCGTGGATCTTACCAGGATCGGCTGCGAGTAGAGTTCCAACTGTGCTCTGTACAGAATGTCCTCCAACGCTTCCCGGCCCATTCCCCACTCGCCGTTGTATCTGCAACACAGACAGGCACGCACACACGCACACGCACACACACACACACACACACACACACACACACACACACACACACACACACACACACACACAGTCAGAGCGAACAGTAGTGTCGAACAAGGTGCCTTGATGTCTGAGTTGCGCGCCCTGGTTTATTATTTAAAGTTATTGAATAACGCCAAGAGCTGCACAGACAAATAAAGACGAGCAGATGTTTCGGCAGGAACCCCGGTGAGCATGTGAAGGATCTACCTTTGCCGTTTGCTTAAAAACAACCCTTCCCTAGTTTCTAAACAAAATCTATAAACAGACATGTTGCAAAATAATAAACCATTGTATGTGGCAGTTTTATAAAACAGAAGGACCCTTTAAAATAAAAAATACGTTATTGGAATGTAATTCATCAAGAAAAATAGATGCTACGTATTTTGAAAAAAAAAAAATTAAAATAAAAAGATGGCACATGCGGAAATCACTAACCGAGGGACTGACAGTTTCCCCTTAAGCTCAACATATACAGAATTAAACATCGGGGCAGTATTTTGAGCGATAACACTCCCCTCTCTGATGATCAGAAGAGCCTACATATTAAATCAGGATTTCAGCGCCGCTCATCTCGCCCACTCTCTGGTAAAGCCGCGGCATTAGAGGGGGGGGGGCATATTTATCTAAATCCCGGCGTGCCCTCGGCCAGTGCCAAGGTGCTTGAGAGGAGGAGGAGGAGGAGGAGGAGGAGGAGATTGAGCCACACTCCTCCAGTATCCTCGTTTAAATCTCTTCCTCAGACTCACTTTTATCGTGTGGCTTTAGATTTTGATTCCTTTGCATGTTGTATTTATTGTGAAGCACTTCCTAACTTGTTTTTGAAGCGTGCTATATAAATAAAGTTATTATTATTATTGTTTTTATTATCTGCCCTTGCTTCCTACGTCGTCTCTCTGGGCTGCGGCTGAACGTGAGCGCTCGGGCTGAAAGCGAGCGGCGCAGTGGTGACCCAAGGTTGAGATTGCTAAGGAAGCCATCACCCCCCACCGACCCGCCCCCGACCCCTTGTGCCTTTGTTTACCGGGGCCAGCGTCGCCCCCATGTCGCCTCATGGGGGCGACGTGCCGCAGCGCTCCCGGACCGCCCGATCGGGACGTCCATCAGCGATGAGGAGCTGTCATCGACTCTAATCTGCTTTGCAACGACCGTCCTCGTGAGGGGATGAGATCACCTGTTCCTGGGATGCACTGCCTGGCTAATCAGGCGTGGGTCTGTCTGTGAGCGTAAAGGGGTGGGGGAGGCTCTCCGCTTTACATCGCGCCGAAACTCGAACGGACATGCGCCCTCATTCAAAACTAAAAGGGGCCACTGTCATTTTTTTGAAAGCTCAGATTCTATTATTAATATTATTATTATTATTATTATTATTTAATCCCCCGTTTCCTTCCCTTCCCTATGCTTCCAAATCAGCCATGGGTGAAGCATTTGACTTCATCACATTTTGACTCTGGCGTTCAGGATCGCGACATTTTCAGTAACAATTTGACAATTCAATTATTTAATAAAAAAAAAAAAGGAATAAAAAAAGGATCAGGGTCAACTCATTAATTGTGATCACTATGTTCTGTAACACTTATGACAGCTCTACGTGTGACTTCACAGATGTGAGATTTCACAAAACGACTTGAATCTGTATATATATATACACTTCTGCCATTTCAATTTTAACTTCAGTTTCACATTGAAGCACTGATGAGGGGAGCTACTGGCCCTAGGCTCCAAGATCAGCTTCTAATGAATAAATAAACATGTATACTCATCATCACCACAAATATTGCAAGTGCACAATTTGTAGGAAAAACATGGGACCATGGGAACAGTCTGCCGACCACTTTCACCCTGCGTTTGTCTTTCCTCATTTGCGTCGAGGGGTTTTCCTCGATCGGGGAAACAAGAGAAGTGTTTTGCCTCTACGTACATGGCGTGATAGACGGCCGTGAGCATCTGGACCATGAACTCCGGGTCCAGCAGAACCCGGTTGCACGGCTCGCTCCACGGCTTCTGCTGCTGCCGCGGAAAGCCGCACACACACAACCTGTGGAGGACGCACGGGCACACACACGCACGCACGCACACGCACACACGCACACAGACACACAGACACACACACACACACACACACACACACACGGTCAGGTGAATGGGGTCGTACTAAATATGACAATGGCACGGGGCTATCGTGGCGATGAGGGAAGTGGAAGGGAGTTTATTTACCGTTTTATAACTTGAGATCCACAATACTGTGGAAAGCCTCGAACGGGAGGAAACAACAAAAGCCGCATTGAAAAACCCAAATTGAATAGAAAAAGGGACAAACAATGAGCAGGAAGGAACTAAGGGAGTCACGTTTCTTTAATATTTCACGTTTTTGATACGGCTTTGAGAATTTGAGATCTTATCTGCTGCTCTGTTCCAGCACCAGGGCCGCGACGACGTTGAGACAGTTCAGTCGGCGACTGCCGTAAATAATTACAATAAACAACTTTATTGTCCATTATGTCCATTTTACACCACTCTAATAGTGTTTTCCTTACGAAAGAAAAGCCATGCAACATGGGAACATAAACATTTTGTAAGACCTAAATTCCCTTGAACCCAACTGATGAAAACATTGCAGTTGTTGTGACATTTCGAACACTGACTCAAAATTCCCGCAGAATTCGAATGGAAACACACGTTTTGGGAATCTCACCATTTCACAATATAACCGCTATCATGTGAGAGAGGGGTGAGCCGAGCTTTGAGCGCGACGGGTTTTGAGACTCAGAGGCGTCTTAAAGCCCGGGGAGTGAGTGGTGCTCTTGCGCGCCGCAGCCTCAACGGCGACGCCCCGCCATCCGTCCGGACGCGGCTCGCTTCCGGCTCGAAACGATCCCGCGCGCCGCTCTGAAATTCATAACGTGCGTTCCCCCGTTGATCCGCTCCGCTCCCCCCAGGGCACACCGGCGCTTTCCGGGAGAAACAGACTTGGACGGGTAAAAACCGACAGAAAGGATTTCATTTTCGCGAGCAGCGGAGCCGAAGGACCCCGCCGATCAGATCGCCTACGGGGCGGCGGGACGTCGCGTACGGAGGTGGGTGCATACAAGTAGTGCGGGAAGATTTGAAGGTAGACGGTTGACGGCATCTAAGTGAAAAGTGAGAAGGCGGGCGAGGGAATGGCCGAAAACAGGTTGGACTGTCGGGGTGAGGAGGTTTTTAGTTTATAATTATCACTGAAATAATCGATTAAAATTCAGATTCATGATTAAAATAAAATTGTTTCTTTTCCACCTCCACCTATTGCAGCAGAGCTATATCTATTGAGATTTAATATTGGAACATAGAAATTCAGGTAGACAGTTCATTTGCCTGAAGCCAACCGGTGGAAACATGCCTAATTCACGTTCTATTCATGGCGACGCTTCTAACATCGGCCCTAAAACCCCCTCCACGTTGGGTGGAAACAAGATTGTGGAGTCCAGCGAGGTTTTACAAAATCTTCTCGGTCAGCTCAATTAACTGTGAAGGCGTGAGAGAGAGAGAGAGAGAGAGAGAGAGAGAGAGAGAAAAACAAACAAAAAAAAAACAAAACAGCACAAACATCACTTTAATTTGTCGCGGCGATGCCTCCTCACCGTGAGGTCATCCTGCAGATGGACTGGTAGGACGACAGCGGCATGTAGACCACGGCCGAGTTGTAGCAGAGCATGAGGAAGCACAGCACTTCAAACCTGGAAAGAGGAGGGAGAGTCAAGGCCCCCGAGCGTTGAGGTGCCCGCGTCGGACGGGAAACCCTATTTCAATCTGCCGCGTTTTCAATTAGGTCTCCACTCTGCCACGCCCGCTGAGTCCTTATAATGAGATTATTTGCGACAGTCGGAGCGTAAACCCTGCAGACAATTATCCCGAACTGCTCGAGCTGTTTATTGACTGTGAACGGTTAAACGGCCCGCTGAGGGAAGTGCGGCGTCGGTGGCTTTGTCCGCCCGAGGTGTCGCGTCGCTTCTACGCTGCAAACACTTCAGCCTCGCTCAACAAATGAACCAGACGACGCAGCACCAGAGCGGTGTCAACTCTCTCAACTCTTTTTGAGCCATTGTGCTTTTACAAGAGTAACTGTGTGTGTGTGTGTGTGTGTTTGTGATAAGAGACAATTAATGGAAGGAAGGAAAGAGACGTTTGAAACAAGCACAGCAGGAGTTAAAACATTCATTTTAGGCATGTGTGTTTGAGAGCATTTGCCAAGCTACGTCACTACATATGCATTTATTTTTTCTCTCTCTCTCTCTCTCTCTCTCTCTCTCCCTCCCTCCCTCCCTCCCTCCCTCCCTCCCTCAGAAGTTCATTGTCTATTGCGAGTTTCATCATTTTTATTCTATTATTTACATTATTGACAATTGTTCTTCTGACGTGGGCTGCTGTACCACCTAAATTTCCCTACAGGGATGAATAAAGAATCCATCCATCCATCCATGTAGCCTACTGTGTGTTGCTATATTATATCAGCTATATTGTTCAGATCACTCACATCTAAACCAACTATACCTTTTAATGGTATATATATGGTAAGGTTTTCCTTTTTCTTTTCTTTTTTTTTTGCAGAAGTTTGTGACGAAACGGTATGAGGGATGTCACGCTGGTACATGGGGTATTATTAGTCCGTTATTCATCCTTATTGTCGCGCAGTGTCCATCCATCTCTTGGCGATTGTCGTCATTCTGGCAAGCTGAAAAAGGGCGGCTAGACGTCGCCGATCAGCCCCATGATGTGACGAGTGACATGGCGGACGTGACTGACAGACATAACTCGATAACTGGGCACGGTGAGTATTATCGTGAGCTAAACGGCCTGAAATAAGATCACCCTGAAATAAGAGTTGACATAGTTGTCTTCCAAAATAATATATTGTATCTATAAAACAATCCTTTTCCAATGGAGTCTATTGGGCTTTTTCTATTAAATGGATGAGGAGTGGCGGTGTTAACAGCTTGAGGATTCTTATTGTGTCGTTTTTAAATTCAGTGTTGACTGCACACGGTCCTAATTAGGGCTGAACGATTTGGGAAAATAATCTACTATCTATAATCTAATAATCTGCAAATATTTAGACCAATATTGCAATTGCGATTAAATATGTCATTATATTTTTAAGTTCCTTATCTTCTGTAATATTCACTCAACGCAAGCAATAAATCTTGTATGGCCAACACAACATTGGATACAGTCAACATATAAACTTTCCTGTAGGCCTACGTGTTATTATGAAATCAGAGGAATTGATGCGTTTAATACTATTGAATTGTAAAAAGAAAAATCTTCCATTACATAAGAATATTGAGTGATTGATTTAACTTTAAGCCATGTAATTGTTTGAATCTGAAAATAAATCTTTGAAAAAAAAAATGCAGTGTTTCAGCATAAATGTATTATATTTTTCTAATAATGTTGCACGCTCGCCTGGGACGAAGCACGAGCAGTGCGGCGGTTCGGTTAAAACAATCGCTTAATTCTCAGTTTTTTTCTTTTCCATTTTTTGGGGCCGCTTTTTTACAATCTCAAAACAAAGGATAAAGAGCGGAGGAGCAAAATAAAAGGATCAAATCGTGTTATTATCTCGGAGAAAGGAGCTGTCCCAACCCCCCCTTACTCTGCACCCCTGGAGGAGGAAGAGGCGGTGGCCACAGCCCGAAAGTTGGTAAAATTGTAATTTTTAATTTAAATTTATTTATTTATTTATTTATTTATTTATTTATTTATTTTTTAAATTGTAATGGACATTCTAATATATTCTAACTTATGCATCAGAGGGATATAGATATTCAATATAGAGATATTTTTGGCCGATGTTGACAGCCCTATTGGTTAGATTGTGTAACATAAAAATAAATAAATGAATAAATGAATAAACACACACACACACACACACACACACACACACACACACACACACACACACACACACACACACACACACACACACACACACACACACACACACACACACACACACACACACACACACACACACACACACAAAGTTAGGGATATTTGGCTTTCGGGTGAAATTTCAGGATGAACCTAAAATGCACTATAATCTTTAGAGGTGAACTTAATTTGATCTTCTCTAAACCTTTGAATGCACATGTCCAACTGTTCAATGTTTCAGTACTTTTTTCACAACTTGCTGTTTTCTAACAAGGGGCTGAACGGCAAAATTCACAACAGGTGTTTGATCCATGAATCGACCAATACATTTCCTGGTTCAATTAGAATTGGTATTTAAACAGTCCTCTTCATCATGCTGTTCACATTTTGACATCATGAGACCAAGACGACACCTAATAACTGATCAACAGTACCTCGCCATTGCGAGGCTTCAAACAGGATGATCTCAGAGGGAAGTGGCCACTAAGTGTCACAGAGTGTCATCAGCAGGCTGCAACAGAGATACAGAGAGACTGGAAAGTGGACGTCCTTTGGCCACATCCCACGCTGATGAGCGCTTCATTGTGAACAGTGCCCTGCGGAACCGGATGATGAATGCCACTCAACTCCAGGCACATTTAAGGGAGGTGAGAGACACCCAAGTGTCACGTCAGACCATTCGAAACCGTTTACATCAGCGTGGTCTGCGTGCTAGACGACCTGCAAGGGTACCTGACCACACCACCAGGCACAGACATCATTGTCTTGCACGGGCCAGGGAGCATTTAGGCTGCACGAGGGACCAATGGGCCTCAGTGCTGTTCTCTGATGAAAGTCGATTCACGTTGAGCAGAAATGATGGTCCAGCTCATCGAGGTTGCATCATCAGGGAACGGCTGCTGGAGACTGGGGTACCTCAAATGGAGTGGCCTGCACTTTCTCCAGACCTGAATCCCATAGAAAACCTATGGGATCTGCTGAGTCGCCGTGTAGAGGCTCGTAACTCTGTACCCAAGAACCTCAATGACCTGAGGACCGCCCTTCAAGAAGAGTGGGGTGCCAGGCCTCAGCAGACAATAAGTTGACTTGTGAACAGCATGAAACGTCGTTGTCAAGCTTTAATTGATGCTCAAGGGCACAGGACAAGTTATTGAGACATTGACAATTTTTGTTGTGGTAAACCCACCACTGTTGTTGGCTTTTGTTTCAATAAATTGTTTGAGATGAGTAAATAACCATTGCATGCTTCTACTTAAATGCCCTACTTTCATGATATAATATCACTGTAGCATGAACTTTTTACATTTTCCATAAATTTCACCCGAAAGTCAAATATCCCTAACTTTTTGTGAGTAGTGTGTGTGTGTGTGTGTGTGTGTGTGTGTGTGTGTGTGTGTGTGTGTGTGTGTGTGTGTGTGTGTGTGTGTGTGTGTGTATGTATGTATGTATGTATGTATGTATATATATATATATATATAAATAATCACAACCATTGCGATGTGAAAATTGCATTCTATAACATTTCGATGTAATATTGAATTCGATTCATCTTTCAGCCCTAGTGCTTATTCAATTACAGTACTGTATATTTCCGTTGTCAGGCTCTGTCCTGGAAGTACAAATAACAAGTCAAACAGTTACTGTGTGTGTGTGTGTGTGTGTGTGTGTGTGTGTGTGTGTGTGTGTGTGTGCGCGTTCTACGTGCGTGCGTGCGTGCGCTGCAATGAAGGACAGCATGGAGCAGGACCTGGAAGGTAAAGGCCATTATCGAAGCTGCATGGAGGAAGTAAATGGCCTGGCTGTAGATCACCGGGCTGAGTGAATGAGCCTCTCTTGGGGGCGATGGGCTTTCGTCCCATAAAAACCATCTCAGGCCGGGCCACTCAAATGGATTGTGGGAAAGGCTATGATACCTGGCTGTAATGAAATCCATTGGCTGCGACCCTCAATGTTCACACTCGTCAAAAGGCCACGCCCCTCCCTGGACACGCTGGCGATGGAGGGCGTTATCCATAAAGCATAGCGTAGCTGTTCCTGCATTATTCACTACGTCCGCACACATCAACCTATTTGCACATTTTTGCATCTGCGCCAACAGGCAAAAAAATAAATAAATAAATAATACACACACACACACACACACACACACACACACACACACACACACACACACACACACACACACACACACACACACACACACACACACACACACACACACACACACACACCAGTATACGAGAAACAAACCCACCTGTGTTATGGCTACGAACAAACAAACATATTCAACACAGGGGCAAGGTTCCAGCAAGCGTTCTTGTTATGCAAAGAATATCATTCATCTACAGGAACAGAGATAACGTGAGAGTCAAAAAAGCTTTCAGGTGCAAGGGCAAGGCTTTGATTACCTAAAAAGGCTCTTTCCTTGTAAGAAGGGACGAGAGTTACTTTCATGGCATTTCTGCTTTATTTGAACATTGAAAGAGAGAGAGCGAGGGTGGAAACAACAAAGAGCTCGACTTAAAGTGATGACACCAGCAACTGGTATTTGACTTGGCGCGGCGAGTGACTGGAGGCTGTCGTTTCTAAGCATTCCGGAAAAAAGCGGCGGCCACTCACGCAGACAGCCGCTCAGATAAGAAGCGAGTGGGCGTCGTACCTGTTCTGCGCTGTGAACGTCTCCCTCTGAGGGTGAAGGCCACTGTACACCACCCGGATTAAGTCATGTTGACACAGGGCGCCCTCCGTCAGAGCCATGGAGCCCAAGCTGGAAGGCTGCGCACGCACACGCACACGCACACACACACACACACACACACACACACACACACACACACACACACACACACACATACAAATATGGTAATTTGGATATTTATAACTTCCCATCTTTCCTCCCCCTGCACGGCGGGGATGAAAGGGATATTAGGATTCTGGTCTTTGTCGTGGCTCTGTGTTGAGACCCGTGGGTCGGTTTCGGGGAGCGAGGCGGAAGGGGATTACTGATTAGAGCCCGGCGGTACAGGCAGGTTGAAGGTGGAATAAAGCGGAAGACATAATTGTCTGTACGGTCGCCACACAACAAGACCATGGGAGAGGGAGTTCGATTTGAAGACCCGGGTTCTGTAGCCATCATGAATGCCATCATGCCATCATGCCACCATGACTTCACAAATGAGTTGGCCTTCTTTGATGACATGGAATATTACTATGAATATTATCTCCATTCCATTATTTTACTTTTAATTGGCGTAAAATAAAACCGGGAACCTCATTGAAAACATTCCTTATCTCCGAGGTCAGTGGTCCAATGTTGTGTCCGGGGACACACAGTAGGCGGTCCAGCATGTTGGCACCACGGGAGAATGTACAATAATGGCGTGCAACTCTTGTACAGACATGTACAGGTAGCTCTTGTACAGGTATGGAAGTTTCGACTCAATGATATATATAACAAAATAAATATTCTCAGAATGGGGTCAGAGAGACAAAGTCTTATCAAAGAGGGTCTGTGGCCTAATGTGTAAGTTGATGATCCTTGAAAGAGGATGAGAATCACATTTCTAGGCTTTATTTATAAATTTTTATTTAACCCTCAGCCACTTGCTTATATATCCACAGGCGCCATTGCTTTTGACAAGTCCGATTTACTAAAGGCATAGCGTTAACCTACATGGCATTACACAACCTGCAGTCAAGATAAAAAGCTTTTCAATGGAGGAATTCGATTAAAAGATGACAAAAAAAAAAAAAGCAGGGAGAAAGAAGAAATAGGGACATGGCAAGAAAAAAAAACAACTCATGAAACGAATGAGGAAGAGCCATTCAAGTGGAGCAGGAGCCAGGATTGACGAGGAAGGTGAGCTTCGTTCTGCGACGTGGTCGAGGGCGCTTAGTCATTCTGACGGTGTACGGAGCGGAGGTCTGCCCTTAATTTAATTGGGTTTCAACCGCCAGTATCGCGCGTCGCCCCGGGCAAAAGGGAGCTGGGCAGGGGGTGGGGGATTAATTCAGAATGAGAGACCGGAGTGTATGCTAATGCTGGACGCCCTGCGATAAGATACTGTGGTGCGTAGAGCTGTGCCACATCGCCCAGAGACCTGGATCCAACTCACACACTGGCACTCTAGGGCAGGAACGCGCGCGCACACACGCGCACACACACGCACACGCACACACACACACACACACACACACACACACACACACACACACACACACACACACAATCCCTGCTTCCATTATATTGTCAGCACGGAGGTGAGAGCCTCTCAAGCTTGTAATTACAGCAATAAATCGCCCTGAGCACATGCCAACCAATGCGCACGCTGCCTCCAATGTGCTCTCCTCAAAACTAGTACTCGTGGTCGCAGGAAATGGGGCCGACGTGCACCGCAGGTTCCCGCAACCACATCGAGATCTTTATTTCTGCCAGTTCGTCACATAATGTGTGACGGACTGGCAGAAATAGACATCTCCGATGTCCGATCCGATGTCATCAAATATTATTTGATGTATTAAGAACAAATCAAAGTTTGTGTGCAAAATCTTCAGTCTCTTAACTCGAGAGATGGGGAGTAGGGCTGCAGGATCGAAGTTCGAAATTTGAATATTAAAAAAATAAAATTAATGAATGAATTAATTAATTGAATGAATTATGAAATTGCCATTTGATTGTTTAGATATTTTTTTAATAAATAAATGTTTTGACTAACGTTAGCGAATAACTTCATGTGATGAGCAATAAAGTTCAATATAAGTTCATCCAGTTTGTTGCACGGGGAATGCACATGAGAGAGAAATATTCCCGGTAACGTTGTGTCCTCGTCTGCGGAGATGCACGAGGGCACCGGCAGATGGAATGTCCTCGAGTACAGAGGTTCCCAACCACCGGCTCGCGGACCGTGCCGGGCCGCGGGGCATTTGCTGCCAGACCTTGAGAGGGCGGGATTTTTTCAGGACCGATTTTGCTATCTGCTCTGCAGCAGCATCAGGAAACGGAGTAAATTAAATACATCTTGAGTTTTTATTCGCTTTGTTTGGAGATAAGATCGCTCCGATCGGAGCTGCGGAACCGTGCGGTTCCAAATTCCATCCAAATTGATCAAATAATAAGTGGCTACAAACTAAATGTGACGGACACGGAACAAGACGCAACATTTGAAGTCAGATGGACATTCGAAAGCCCAAAGGTGATGCCAGTGGGGAAAAAAAACAATTTCCCCGGTGCTGTAGTCATCTTCAGGCGGACGGCAGCTTTCTCACAGCCATAAGCATGAAGGGAGGTAAAGTGGGCGACAAAAACAAAGAAACCAGACAGAAATAACAGGAGAGACGGAAGAGAGGAGATAGAGAAAATCCCCCCGGATTTGGGGGAGGAATGAGTGAAACGTCGAGAGAAGAAAAAAAAACAAAAAAAAAAAGCAATTCCCATGGTCGGAGAGAACAGACAGGAATCTCACCTCGTGATAAACCGACGGTTTGGACAGAGAGGGGATGGTGAAGGAAAGGAGCTTGCTGTTTCCATCTTTGTCCACAATCTCCTGCAAAAAAAAACAAACACAAAAAACAACAAAAAACAAACAAAAAAAAAATGCACAGGCATGAGGAGGGAGAGGGAAGGAGAAGAGAGAAAAACAACCGTGTTACGTGAGCAAGTGGAGGTTTTTTTTACAACAGCCCCGCGCACGGCGCTCCTCCGCGTTGATGCTTGGGAAAGAGGAGGCTTTGTTTACTACCAGACCGGCGGTTAAAACCGACCCCAGCTGCGATTCACCAACTTCCCCGCGGAAAGCTGGGAAGTCTCGCGTGGCAGATTTGAACCGCTGCAGCGTACGAGAAAGTCATCCCCGGAGCGACGGCGAGATAACCGTGGCTTTGGCTCTAATCAGTGGTCAACTCGATTATTGGTTTGCCCTACACCTCGTTGGAAAATCGTAAAAGCGTTGAACCAATGGAGAGACTGCAACGCTGACGTGGGTAAATGAGTCGCAGAGGTACCCGTCGCAGGAGACACACATCTCACTTCTCCAAAAATCTCACTCCCCCCCCGCCCCCCCGATTTATTAGATGCCCCTTTCATAGTATACGGCATGCTACATTTACACACGTCATGAAGAACGGAATACAGTGGTACCTCGACTTACGACTGCATCTACTTACGACTAATCCAAGATACGACCAGCGATAGTCGCGAAAATTTGTATCGACTTGCGAACGACTGCTCCAAGATGCGAGCGTGGAAATTTGCAGTTGGCGCGTCGGCGGCCAGTCAGCAGTCAGTCAGCTGTCAGTCAACAGTCAGTCAGCTGTCAGTCAGCTGTCAGTCAACAGTCAGTCAGCTGTCAGTCAGCTGTCAGTCAGCTGTCAGTCAGCTGTCAGTCAACAGTCAGTCAGCAGTCAGTCAGCAGTCGGTAGTCAGTCAGCAGGCGACCTACATCGCGTGTGCACGTAGTTCGTGGCTTATCGATATTTTTTTCATATGTACTGTGTTTGTGCTGTGTATTTTGTTTATTTTCACCCTTCATGATGAGTCCTAAGAAGAAGGACGATGGGAAAAAGAAAAGGGCGATGACTCCCATTGGAACTAAGAAGGAAATCATAGAAAAATATGAGCGTGGTGTATATGGGAGAAATTGCTTCGACATACGACTGTTTTAACATACGACCGTTCTTATAGAACGAATTACAGTCGTAAGTCGAGGTACCACTGTATATTGACGTTCAACGTGAAAAAGTTCTGAACTTTCGGGTGAGTCGCTTCATTCGCCTGAAGCCAACCGATGTAAACACGCGCAATGCCCCGTTTTTATTCGTTGCCACCGTTTCCAACACGGGGCTTAAAAATTCCCCTTCAGTTTGAATGGAAACATGCGATTGTGGAACCTAGCGACTTTTGCATAATGACCGCCGACAGCTCAAATAATTGCGATCGGGCGCCGTGATCCCCACACAGAGCCCGAACAAACAAAGAAGCTGCCGATGACGGAAGTACTGAGGGAGAGAGTTCTTTGATCAAACCGCTTTCCGTTCATTCAATTTCGGTGCGCTATCTCGACGCATGTTGATGGGGCATGTGTTAGTCGGGCTCAGCGGGAGATAGGTTCCCCCGTGGACGTCGGCGTGCCTCCGTCTGCATCACAGACGCAGATTAAACTTGATTAAGATCAATGTATGCATCCCATAATCTAACGATTATCCCAGGCCTGGAATGCGTTATAAGGTTCTGTCCATGACCGCACCCTTCACAGCTGCACAGTACTCTCTGTGTATCTGATAGGGGTGTGTGTGTGTGTGTGTAGGGAGAATAGTATAGATGCAAAGTGATAAATTATGCACGAACGGAGCTCTTCTTGGAGCTCTTGCTACTGATAGCTATTAGTCCGTTTCCCTGAGGGTATATCCTGGTGATACAATGAAGCCGCTCCATCCATTAACGTTTTTACCGTACCGTAGATCCTCTTTCGCCTCAACATGAGTACTGTACCTCGCTAATGTACCAGTGTCGTTGGGTTATGAAAGACGACCTCTGTCTGACCTCAAGCGTCCAATCTTCTCGTCCACTGCACTCGGGCAATTTGTTGTAACCGGTTGAAAATGAGAATTGTTTCCAGGGATTGGATCGCTTGAAATGGATACCTTAAGGTTACACATGAATAATGTAAGCAACAGACACGGCAAGCGTCGTCGTCGCCGGCCTCTGAAAATCGTGGGTTTGCCCTTCCTTATCAACCGATTTGACATGCTATTTTTGCAGGGTTTTTCATTTTATTTCGAGCTTTCAGCCGTTTAAAATCAAAGATTTCAGTTCTCATTATTGCCCATTACATTACGTCACTTAGCAGAGGCTTTTGTCCCCAACCCTATCCCATAGTATTTTGGTCGATAGAAAGAATAATGAGTGAAATAGCAAAGCAGCTATTATCGCCAACTATTCAAGGTGTGTGGTTAAATCCTGGTGACACTACCAGAGGCATCTGCAGTGACCTTCAAAGTTCAGCCGACTCCAAACAGGGCAGAGGAACGCCATTTTACAGTGAATAAATTCTGAAAGTGTGAAAAATATGAATTTTACCCGCAATGATCACTCCTCCCGACATATGCATTTGGTAGTAATGACGCCCTCAGCCCTCGCACCCACCAGGTTGTACATGCCCAGGAGGAGAGCCTCGATGCAGCCGTTGCTTTGGCGGTCCCTGCTGGCGGTGATGCGCAGGTACACCCACACCAACTCGGGCAGGAACTGCAGGGTGAAGCGTCTGAGGCGGTCCTCGGAACTCCGGTACAGCTCAAACAGCTGGTGGCAGACGGGCTCCAGCAGCTGGACGGGACGGGGAGGAAGGAAAAAAAGAAATTGATGCGCGCATCAGTATACAAAGGCAAAATAAATAAATAATAAATAAAAAATGCGTTAGGGCGAGGTTCTCAACCTTGGATCCGGGGGCCCTTCGAGAGGCTTCCGAGGTATTCCCAGAAAAAACGATTAGTAGCTCAACGTCACCATTGTTTCACTCACAAGATAATAATAACGGTGGCCATGGCACTATCAGAGTGTTTTTGATCATAGTTTATCTGTTATGTAATTATCTACAGTATCAACATCTATGGAGGTTTGGAGTAAATCTTGTTTAATAATAAACATCTTATCATATTGGGTTTCCAGAGATCAAATGTGTTACTTGTTCATGAAAAACAGGTTAAGAAACACTGCACTACGCTACACGATAAAGAGAACTCCCGAGTCAGATGAAGAATGGTTGTAATGCTGTGCCAGGCAGTACGGCGGGTTGGGCAGTTTCTCACTTTGAATGATCACACTCTTCATGTAAATATTACAGCTAAAACCGTCATTTCATAACAGGTGGACGTGGCGTGAAAATAAAACTCCGGAACCTGAGCGCGGCAACTTCATCCAGTTCGGAATGTCCCTTTCTACAAATGAAAAACCGACCTGCCTCCGGCGTGAGATTACTGCGCTTGTCGCCAACTTGAGACCGACTCGTTCCAAGAAGTTTGTGCAACGGAGTGACATCATCTCCAGACAAATGAGGTCGTTTCGTCTGGATATCCTCGTCTCGGATCTTTTCCCTCGAAAAGGATTACCTCGAGGTTGCCTCATTTCATTTACCGCTTAACAATAACACAACGTCATTCCATGACATATATCAGGATTACCAAAAACATGTCTGAGTTGCAGATGCGCCTGTGCCCCGTCGGGCGATGAATGAGTGCGGATTGAAGCGGAGGAGGAGGAGGGGGAGGAGGTGTAGGCGGAGGGGAGGACGTGAGCAATCGCCGCCTCCGCTTCTCTAACTCCCGTCTTCATTTCCTCTCTTCATTACGAAAACTCGTAAACCGACTCAATCGCTCTTTGCGCCCTAACATTCCCCCCCTCCACGGTCTGACTAATGAGCGGAGATGCGCTGGGGGACTGGAGACGGCGGCCAGCTGATGACCTCACGATGCAGTCGTTTTACTTCGTTTTGAGCGAATCCAAATCCGACCCTGGAATCTCGGGCGGAGGTGGAGGGAACGGGGCGGTTAGAGTCAGGAGAGAGGGAGAGGGAGAGAGAGAGAGGGAGAGAGAGAGAGAGAGAGAGAGAGAGAGAGAGAGAGAGAGAGAGAGAGAGAGAGGGGCACAGAAGATAAATCACTACAACAAAGGTATAGTGAGGTCTGGTCTCAGGGGACTCGGGAATTTGTTTACGCTGTCCTGGGGTCAGCCCAGCGACTGCCAAAACAGCACTGCTTTGTGTGTGTGTGTGTGTGTGTGTGTGTGTGTGTGTGTGTGTGTGTGTGTGTGTGTGTGTGTGTGTGTGTCTGTGTGTGTGCACTGCGACTAACCCTGCAATGAGTAACCTCTCGTTATTTAATTTGGCAGGAGGGCGGAGGCGCATTTAGGGCCCCCGTCTAACAAGCTAGACACACAGAAACCCGACATAAAACATGGCACGTGGACACACACACACACACACACACACACACACACACACACACACACACACACACACACACACACACACACACACACACACACACACACACACACACACACACACACACACACACACACACACACACAAGCACACTGTGCAGGCGGAACACAGGCCTAATCTGCCGAAAAACACGCGCGAGCCTCCCTCCCGCCCCCCGCTCGTCCGATCGCTAACAGGCTGGTGTGCGCGGTCACAACGACACGACTCAAGGAATCTAGACGCGGGCAGGGCCCAATGCCCGCGTCTCCCCGTGAAAGAGAGGAAGCCAGAGGGGGAGGAAAAAAATTAATAAAAAAATAAAATAAAATAAATTGGAGGCACCAACTGCATCATTAGAGGGAAATTAAGGTTCGGTCTCGACGAGCGCCTAAAGGCCCGCGCTCGCAGCCGTGCCGGGAAAGCGTGAAGAAGGTGAAATTTAAAATATGTAACATGTTCTCCCCAGAGAGAGAGAGAGAGAGAGAGAGAGAGAGAGAGAGAGAGGATGTGTGTTTGTTATTCTCTATGAAGTGGCACAGAGTGTGTCTGGCAGATGCCCCAGGCTTCCAGCGCCGCGAGGATCATCCGTCTCTCTAACCTCCTGGCTGGCGCCAGGGGTTGCGAAAAAAAAATAAAAAATAAACACGACGCACCGATGCAATTGCATTTTTTTTTTGTCGCGATTTCCGAATCGATTAGAAAATTGTAAAATCGACTCTCTGTTTGGAAGTGATGAAAGCATTTTCCGATTAAAGGAGATACCGCCATGCTCACATGAGAGGGAGTGTGTTTTCCTGTGAAATATTTTCGGAATGCCTGTCAGGTTGACTGAAACGGTAGCGACACTCATTACGAATAAAATGTTAACACGTCGATATCAAATAGCAAGAGTACAGAGAGCCAGCTCTTCAATATCGAATTGAATCATGACCCTGTGTATCAAAATGGAATGGAACGGTGAGATCCTGCCCAGTCCTCAGCCCGACTCCTCACAGGTAACGAGAGCAGAGGCCGCATCACACATCACATGTAATACCTCACGTCAGATTATACGAGCGTATGAAAGAGAGTACGAGTGTGTGTGTGTGTGTGTGTGTGTGTGTGTGTGCGCGCGCGTGCGTGTGCCTGTGTGTGTGCGTTACACTACACCTCATTGTTGGGGTCCTGGATGACTCTGTAGAGGGCCGGCACCAGAGACTTCTTCAGATGCAGGCTGCCAGCGTAGGTGGGGATGTGGGTTTCGGGCAAGGTCTGAAAAGAGACGAGGGGTCGAGGTGAATGAACAGAAAACGCAGGGCGGGGGGGGGCGTCGGCAGGTTTTTGGGTTTTTTTTTTTTTGGGATGAATTTGAACTGAACTCGAGACCGATATTTTGAAATAATCACTTGAAATTCAATAAAGTATTACAGGTCAGTAGCGTAAATGTGGTACAGGGCAGAGGTCAGTATTAGGTGGAAAAAAGGTGATTCTATGAACTATTTTAATTACGGTATAATGCTTATATATTCCTTTATGTCAGATAGCAAGGTCAGTGAATAGAAACCGGAATACATTAAACCAGAACTTTAATCCACAGAACTTCAGACAGATCAGTACAAGGGTTTTCTTGGATATTTCTCCACAAGCAAGTACGACAGTCAGTATGAAGTGGGTTCATCTAGAACAGGAAATTGTAGCCGGTAGTGGTACTCGGTATTCAGAGGCAGACGTAAGGTTCTACTTAAAAAATGTTGAAATTACAGAAGAACTTGAACTATATGGATAAATCACACAAAATGTTTGTTGGAATTAAGCATCAATTCGAATTAAAGGCTCTTCACAACTTTTAAGTCCTTATACATTTTAAGACTGTGTAAGGGCCTGAATACACCCACGCCGAATGATGTGCACGGACATCATTTTTTGGTATTTTTTTATTTTATCTGGAAGGTTTTTTTTTTTTTTTTTGTTCTTTCTGTGTTGATGACGCTGTGCATTGGTCCAACAGGACAAGCGGAGGCAGTAATCCCCTCTCGGCAGAGCCCCGGCGTGGTCATTTTGGCCGAGGGGACGGAACACAGTGTGCCCGGGCTGCGCAGTGCTCACACCACTGACTCATCACGCCTCCACCTCCCCTCGCTGCCCACCGCAAAAACCCTCCCTGCCTCCCTCCACCCATTCCCTCCTTCCCTCCACCCGTCCCTCTCTCACACATCACATCCCCGCTGCGCGCTACCCCACTTCCTGTGATACGATTCCAAACTTTTTCTTGTTTGCTCCCGCTCGAGCTGCGCCACGCGGTAAATTACATCACAACATATTTGATATTATTGACGGTGTGACAGCATTACTTTGCATTCGTTTTTCCCGGTTTTGCGATGTTGCACATTTTTTTTATGAAACAGTTGCAAAGTACAATTAATATTCAGTTTTGAATGCTTTTTTTTTTTTGTAAAACACATAGCCTTGAGTAAAATGATACATAAAACGCTCAGCCACAGTTTTAGAGTAAATAAATAGATCCTTTGCGCAGGATTTTAAATATCCCAGATGTTCTACACGTTAACCCCATCCAAACACGCACCCGCGCACACGCACACACACACGCACACACACCTCTCTCTATCTATCCCTCTCATCACTCTCTCAACAGCACCGCCCCTGGTTTCAGCGGATGACTGCTCTTCAAGGATCACTTCCAGAGGCGCAATTCAGAGTCGTTACTCTTGACCGTCGGGGTTACCTTGAATTCTGAGAGCCATTCCTCCACGACGCCCCGCTCTGAACCCAGCATCTTCCTCAGAGGGCCCCCCCCCTCCCCTATGCTCCCTGGGGGAGAGGAGGAGAGAGAGACAGAGAGAGAGAGAGAGACAGACAAATGAAAAAGGAAAAGACAAGCGATGGAAAGTAGCAGAGAGAGAAGGAAAGGCAGGACATGGCAGGAGGAGACAAAAGAAAACGGAGCATTAGTCTACGCACGGACAGTGACACTTTGTTACACAAGTGGACGCTTCTCCTGTCGCTCGACTCGGGATCCGATCGGACCGGTCTGGACAGAGAAGGATAAATAGCTACAACCCCCTGGAACACAGCGCGCCCTCGTTCCTCCAGAACGGCGGCGGATGATTTGCATTGAGTGCTTAAGTGTCAGTACTTTCAGCGTCCTTCAAGTACACTCCAAGTGTGTCGTGCGGTGTAAGGAACTCCAGGGTGTATTGCCAAAACAAAACACCCTGGCTGTTTCATCCGGGGACAAACTTCTGCCAAATGACACCGTTTTATGACAAAGCCGGAGCACGTTTGACGGGCAGGCCGCCTTATCTTCCCACTCTGACCCTAAAAAGTAAAGTGCGAGCAAAACACCAACCGGTGAAGCGCCGCGATTCGGCCCCTTTCGCATTCATTAGAAAACCCCTGCGTCCCACCTCCACAGCAAGGACAAATCGCGCGGGGCCTCACTCCCATGCTGGAGCCGGATGAAAAACAACGAGCCAACAATCAAGATAGCATCCATGTTCGACACGCTGAGAGCCTTATCTCGAGATAAAAAGAAGGATATCAAAGCGTTTGCCTTTCCTCCAGGTCATTGCCAGGGCCCCGCGTCACCTTCAAAGTCCCAAACGTTTGTTTTCGTCAGACCATATTCATGAGATGTGGCCTCAGTCTTATGTTCTCAGTTAAATTAGTGGTTCCAAGCGGTCTTACTTATCAGCTTGTTTTAGCTCTTGGTTTGGTGCGATTATGGACTTTGATTAATTGCACGCACAGTATATTCATTCCATAGTGGGAAGATCCCATATACAGTCTTATGGATTTTCCTCAAGCGGCCCTTCGGCTACATTTAATGTACTCCCCTCACGCAATAGTAAATCTGTCGATGAAATCCTTTGCTCGGCGTGCCTCTGACAATTGTCGGGACTCGGATGCAAGCCAATACTCTTTTATGAATAGAAATGGCTGACCGGCGCGTCAGGAGTTAGAAATAGACCGGCACCAACTCTGTACCCTGGTGCAGAGTTTCCGTTAGAAAATATTTGAGCAGCAAATATTATCTGTATCTATTGAGCTTAAACACAATTGATAGGCCGGCTATGTAAAGAATGAAATCATGGATGCATTTCAATTCACAATATATTTTTAATGCATATTCAAAATGAAATAAGTCCAGTCAGTTAACGCCCCTTTAAAAATAAATAAATAAATATTACACACATATTGTGATTTGAAAACAAATTATTTCCGTTCGTGAACAAGTGCAACATTTTACTCAAATACAATTTTGATGAAATCAAAAAACAAAATAAATAAAGCAAGTCGGTCGAAATAAACAATAAAGGTTTGTGGCGTCGCACGTCTTGTTGACATATTTTACACAACTGATATTTACCGTCTGCTTTGGGTCAGAGCTTAAGTAGCCTAAAAAAAAAACAACAACAGCCAAACTATGGATGTACTGTATGTGTCCTTGTTGTCACATGACCTCATCTTTCGGCTTCTCCTCAGAGTTGTGGATGCTGAGCTCTGTCCCTGCTCCGTATGTGTTGACAAGCGGCAACAGTCGGCGAGGGAAGGGGTGGGGCTTAATTCTATGTCGACTAAAGTGATTGGTTAGAGGTGACAGGTCATGTTTAGATCGTCCAAAGTGACTGAAATTCTGTGGATTTATTATTATTTTTTTTAATCAAATGGATTGGGCCTATTTTATTTCGACAGAGGAAAAAATATTGTGATAATTATCATTATTGTTATATCTCGCAGCACGGATAATGTCCTTAGAGGGAATTATTTTCACCGGACATTATGACTGGAGGGATTTAAATATGTCAGACTTGAACGGATTTTCCTGGTCAAAAACCGGTAATTACCGGATAACGGAAACCCTGCCCTGGTGATAAGCAGGTGATAAAATCCAAACCTATTGGCGGCTCCAACTGATGGACATGGAGATTTGGAGGATGCAGCTAAAAGTGTCAGCCTCCATCTGTGATCGGAAGCCACTTCTAAGGGAGCTGCACTGTAAAACATGGGATTACTCATATGCTACTGGATAAGCAGCAACAGCAGGCAGACTGCAGCCTTGGCAACAGGATTTAAGGGACCATATAATATTGGTTTGTCACCATGACTGGAGATTTTACTCGTCCAGATTTTACACAAAATGTGTGTGTATAGGTGGATAAAGTGTATGGTTGAGCAGGTCTCAGCCTAACTCACTCAAGGTGGTATTAATAAGGATTCACTGCAGTCCATGTTAAAATGGTGCGGAAAAATACTTTTATTTCTAGGAATAGGCAATTCTTAATCTTAAATAATTACTTCCGCGTCAATATTTCCGTATTACGAAAACAATTACAACTACAAGCCATTCGCACGTTACTACCAAATCTCTGCTGTTTTTCTGTTGAGAAAACGCGCTGGAGAGTTACTTCCAAATTCTCACATATCACATTTTTCTTTTGAAGAGGGCTCTGAACATCTGCCTGAGCTCTAGCCAACGTCAAGTTCATTTTTCAGGTAATTTATGTAATATCTTAATATGGAGAAAATATAAACATGAGATTGCTACAAAAAAAAAAAATAAGTGGTCTAGATTAATGAACAATGGTGGTCAGGACTAAACAACTACCAGTGTGGGGGAAAAAAAAAATCCACCATGCATGACCGAGCTGCCCTGATAAGCCTGAGAATGTTGCAAACAGCCTGACAGGAGGAGCGCTGCGTCCGAGTTTGTCATGAGACAAGGGAGGCACGGGGGAACAACGTTTTGCCTTCCAAAAGGAGACGACGACCAGAACGATCCGCATCTTTCCTTTTCAATGAGCCGACGCCCATTAATCTGGGTGCGCGAATGGAAATGATGGGTTGAAAGAGAGCCTGTTCATCTCCGTGTGGAAAGCTGACTCACTCCTTTCTGCATGCCCTGTCAAGCTGTCAAACACAACAGTCCAAGGGAATTCTCCCCGGGTGAAGCCGAATTGCTCGTCACCATAGGAACCGCTGTCAAGTTACACCCTTACGACCCATCAGCTCCTCTCCAATGACACCGTGTTGTATAAAAAGCTGTAGAATAAATAAATAAATAAAATAATTGAGATACTGAGGTTGTGAGAACCGGAAAAAACACAGAGACAATTAATTGGAGCGAGTCCAAAATCAAAGGCACGATTAATGATTAAATAAAAGCCTTTCTCTCACGAAACGTGCATACAATCAGTTTTATGGTGAGGAAATTACCCAAACAGTGTAACCATTGTTTTTCTTATCTGAATTCATCCTCTAAAATGCCTGTTTGGTTGGAAACGCGCATAGGCCGTTGCGCTGACGCGGCCTCGACTTAAAATGTGTGTAATTTGGTGCCACTGTAATAATTACAGTAGCACCAAACCTTCAAATTAACAACAAAAAAAACATTTCACCGCATTTGCAGAGCTGATACGCAACTGACCTTAACCATATTAACTACGGCTGTTCAAAATGATGAATGATCATGTAGAAAAGCGCATAAGAGCGATCCGTCAACCCAGACAGCAATGGCACATTTGCTTTTATCGGGGCACTTGGCTGATCATGCCATCGGTTCAGGATGTTTGCTATTTTTCAAACCAGGCCTTATTAACACGCTGGGGAATGGGTGGGAATGAAGCGGCACAACTTCATGTTTCTAGTCTCTTACATTTGTTGCCAAAATAGCTGATTTTGCAGAAGAAAGAAGGTCAATGAAACCCTGAAAGACTTGATAAGATGCACTATTTGTAACCATTTTTGGGGGTATTTCACACAGAGACTGACCTTAATTTGAGCTTCAAAAAGCTTAACATGTCTTTTAAAGGCATAAACGTTTGCCCCGTTGGACTGCATATAAGCAGAGTGAGAAGCGGCAGCACAGTGGTAAGTTTGTCTATAGTAAAGCACTCAGCAAGGTTGTGCTATGACCAGCGATTAATGACGGGAACCAAAATTTTCATCGACTGCCTGGGTTGGAAGATGGCGACCCTATCCTCCAAAAGGCCCAGAGAGGCTCTTAGTTCTCTTCTCGGTTCTTATCTGCCACGGTTTATTTTGCACACGAACCCTCAAGCCTGCACGCTTCCTACGGTGTTGACAGGGCATCCGCCTGTGCACATCACTTTGACAGGCACTCGCACCCAGTTGGGGAACAAATGGCATTCATCACCCGGTCCGCCAAGGGAACGCACAGAATCGAGGAGCTCCAAAGGTTTTCATGAATTCCCATGTGGGTTTTTAAATCGGCTCTTTTCTCAAGAACAAAAGTAGGATCGTTTTAGAAAAGTTTTGCGAATGAGGCCCAAATTTGGACCAAATACTTCGTCAATAATTATAGACATAGAACAACTATAGGACAAGGGGCACAGTGGGAAATTATACCATAATGAGGTGCATATTATGAAAATGCCAATATAACACCATCAAATCGTCTCGACATAAAGCAAGTTCGAATAGTATTATTACAAAAATGTTGCCATTGAAATGAATTAATTCCATGGCTGTCGACCATGTGCTTACCTCGCTGGCCCAGAAGTCAAATCTCCACTGGGAGAAGGGAATGGGTCTCCGCACTGTCACACATCTGTCGCTTGCTGACGGTCACCTGCACAACAAGAAAACAAAACCGCCTCGCTTTAGCTCACAACAGCAACAGAAAAAGAGAAAGTTGTTTTCAACTCCTGTTTGCTAAATACCTCTTACAAACGGCACGCGGGGAAGACCCGGACATAACCGTCCCAGGGAAAAACAACATATAGTAATAAAGGAAAAACAAAGACATTCGCGACCATGGAATAATACGGATAAATACAATGCACAAATCTGTATGAACATTTTTTTAAATGCACAAAAACAGAAAGACAATACATTTCAGCATCGTTCATATGTGGTGAAATACATTTACACATGTTTTATAACGTACAACTTTCAAACGTCAAGTGTGGATGTGTTTGCATTTGGGTTTTTGGGACACGCATAATCACATCAGAAGATGGGGTGGGGGGTGGAGTGGATGCGTGGACTGGATCCAGGAGTGGAGTGGACTGGCCAAGTTTTCAACTTGTTACAGTCAGCAACAATTTTAACAACGTGCTTTTGGCAAGTTTTTGACTTCATTATGGAGATTATGCTTTCGGGCTTTCCTTTCCATTTTATTTTTGTGATGCCAGTACGCTGCCGAACATTACCGTTAGTCGTTTCAAATTTAGTATGTAACTTTATGCTCCGCGGTGCGAGTCCACTCCACTCCAGGATCTAGTCCATATATCCACTCCAATCCCCCCACTTCACTGTATACACTGAATATGAATGAGAACAGATCAACACGTGAATCACCATTTAAGTGCGTGTTTGGCTGTTTAAAAGTTTTAGGTGATAAAAAAAAACATATAAAAAATATATAAAATCGTATACTGTATAGGAGATTCTATTTCTTTTCCAAGGAATACATTATTTCTGGATGGAGAAATACATTTATGTTGTCTTTTTTTGCATATAGATTTGTGGATTGTAGTATTAATTAATCTATTTCAAAATTGTTCCTTTTTATTATATATACACATTTGTGAATCGCGACATATAAGTGCAGCCTTCTTCATTACCCAAGCCCTTGGTTTGACATCCTTGCGAATGACCATTGAGGAGATAAACTATGCGGGTTCTTTTTTTTTTTTTTTGCCTTCTGCCTTCTCATTTTAAATAAATAAAAATAAGTATGGAATATGACAAACAGTGAGATGTGCCTTTTTGTTTTTGCTGCCAAAATTTGTTGTTCTGCCTACTCAAAATTCAAGTGGAATATTTGTACACAGATAGAGATAGACAGATAGAGAGAGAGAGAAAGAGGGAGGGGGAAGTAGCGTAATAAAGGCTGATCTGAGCCTCAAAGCGAAACTACGACCGTGACCACATCATCAAGGCTGCACTCGACGTGAGGCATTTCAAACACAGCCTTGTGTTTATCTGAAGGACACTTGCATTAGCAATCTATCACAGAGAGTTAAGAAAATTACCATGCAGAACTCCCATCTGCCCGGAATGATGTGTGCGCTATCCACTGAACGCTCTACAGCAGCTATTCATTTTTCCTTTGTCAGATAAAGGAGCCCCATTGCACATGACTCATCGACGCTGAGGAGAAGAGCAGGGTCTAGGTCCATGTGAGTGAAAACGGAGAAAGGCACAAATGATGAATAATGAAACGTAAGCAGTTGGCAAACTCTTCCTCGTTGGAAGGCTTAAATTAGACAGCAAATGTGTTAAAAATGATGTAGTATAGGCACCGCGGAGTGATAGGAATGAGCCCTTCTCCACTCTCCGTTCCACGAGACCGCTGACTACCATCCATTACTGTGGAGTATTCTCCTCAATTGGGTAGTACACAAAAGGTTGAGGTTTTCTGGTATGAAAGAAATGACATACATTTCATGTTTTGTTTCCCCGCCCCCAACTTTGCTTATTCATTCAATATACAAAATGAAAAGGATGAGGAGCCAAAATACCCCATGAAAAGGGTGGATAAAGTCTCCGAATTGTGCTCTTCCTATACAACCGTGTCGGTTGCCTTGCTGAATTTAAGTCAGGTTAGACATCTCATTTTAACTTTCTTTTTCAGATGACCGAAGCAGACTGTGACTTGAGATAAGACAATAAGTTGACACAAGCCCAAAGTCACGAGCGCCGGCCTCCGCGCAAGAGTGCATCTTCAGGATGAACAACAAAAGAAAAACAAAAAAAACATCATATGCCAGATATGAGTTTGGATTGTAAGAAAAACATACTTGGGTAAGCGTAGGAGAACAGCCTTCGATGAGCCTAAGACGATATGTTCTGCGGTCTCAGAAGCTCTCTGTACGGCCTTGTAATCACCTCTACACTCAAAAACTGACTAGATCGGGATAATAAATAATAATAATTCAAATTCTTCTAATTCTAATAATGCTGTTCTGGTATTAACACGAACGCATCCATACCAATACAAGCTCACATTATTTCTCTGATACCCAGTGTTTAAGTCAAGACCACTAAGGATAGACCCTTACCGAGGCTTATTTTACAGCTGCTTATTTCTGTTATATTACTATTTGTCATATACCATTTATATATCAATTTTCCAGCGCCGCTGAATCTTTACGCGTTCTAATATTTCTAACAGGAAGCGGGAAATTAGTTCATCTTTAATATCTGACATTATTGACCTGGCTCTTGGGTTCAGAAACATCTATTTGGGACATCAACTAAAACAGACAGCCTGTTTTAGCCTGGCATCGGACCAATATCTATGCCCAGCAAACACGGTTGTGATCGTGCTTGCATGGCGCTGAAACAATGTCAGTACAAAAAAAAGTCTTTGTTAAAGCTCGCACCATTAATCAGGCGGAACCCAAAGGCTAAGAATGTAAATATAATCCAATTGTCACAATGAATGATGTCATACAAAAGGCTTAAGTTTAGCCCTGGGAAAAATTAAGTAAAGCAGATAGCAAAAAAATCCAGTTCCCCGGATTGTTACCTGGGGCACAGAATGCAACTCCAGCTCACCCCGACTTTCATCCCAATGCTTTTTGTTTCTTTTCCCCCATAATGACAAGCCAGACACACTGTCGGCTAAATGGGACAAGAGTCTAATGAGGCGTGACGAATGACAATAAGTTAACTTTCCTTTAAGGGACCGCTCTTCCTTCACGCAAAATCCTTCTCATTGTCCAGGGCGGGAGCTCGAAAGGGAATCTTGAGTGCGAGCTCATCCTGTTCACACGACGACAGGGCTACAAATGAAACCACGCAGTCCAATAGGTGGAGTGAGGCATGTAAATACATGTAAATGGTCGGTCGAAATTCCTTTATACCACGGCTCAACAGTAACCGGTTGCCCTTGGGAACCAGATTGGGTCAGTTGGCAACCAAAACGTGCACCTCAAAATAATTACATTTGTTGCATCAGTGATATTTAAATATTGCTGTTACAGTCAGAACCGGAACTCTGCACGTGCGTTGGTTTACTCACGTGCGCTGCGGTGCACACAGGCACCTCTTCATGTTTCAATGCCTTTCTTCATCATCTGTGATGTGAAAACATACAATTTCCACACAGCGAAAGTAAAAATGTGCATCTTGCTCATAGTTCAGTTCGAAAATCCCAGCGCACCACGGAATGTCTTTCCTGCCGGGCTACAGCGCTGTCAGCCAAAAGGCAATCACAGTGGATGGCAGCAGAGCAAGGTTATTACAGGGATGTAAACAACTCGCTTTTCGGCCAATGTCGCTTTCTTCACGGCAATTTGGGTGACTTCATTGTGTGAATCGTCCAAACCGATCTGAAAAAACTAAAACTAGGTGTGAAAAAACATTTTAATTAGAACTAGACAGAAAAAACACAACTAAATGAACTGAAACGATATTGTTTACTTACAAAACAAACTAAAATAAAGTAAAAATATACAGGAAATAGTCACTTGGGTCACATCTAGCCGTTACAATACAATAACCAGTTCTTATCTTTGTAGACAGACAGCATTAATAATACGCATGGCTCAGACCTCATCTGGTGGAGAGCTACTTTTAAATGGAAAGATGCAAATTAGAATTTACCACTGTTAACAGTGAGTGGACAAACAGGACTGTTTGTCTGTGTCTATTATTGTCTGTGTGGTGAGCATATATATGTGGGTGTAAGAGAGAGAGACACAGGCTAAGTGTGACCGGGTGAATGTGACCAGAGGAATTAGTGTTATTACAGCTCTTGTCTGTCTTGACTTGTTTCTTCCCCTCTGAAGTTTCAAATTCTGTAAAGTGTCAGATAAAACACAAACGACAAAGAACTTTGTTTGGCTACTGTAATCAAGCTTTTAAATATTCCTTTATATCACATTTTAATTATTAAGCTGCCATCTAACTGCATGGTATCTTAATTACTCAAAATATAAGGTGACTAAAAATAGCAGCCATATTTTCAGTTTTGGCAACCAAAAGCTGATGCCTGGTTGCCAGCCTGGCAACCACTTGTAAAAGTTAGCGTTGAGCACTGTACTCACTTTGTAAGAAATGCCAATAATAAAAAATAATAATAATATCTGAATAGATCCTTTCATAAACAATATGGAGTACCAAGTGCACTACATAGAAGGCACTCAAACAATGATAGGAACAATAAAACAAGCAAAATTAATTTCATAAAATATTATATATTTTATTTCATATTATTATTATTATTTTTTTTTGTTTCTTTGCCGCATTTGCCGTAAATGGCAGCACTTTGAAATACACGGCAACAGAAATACATTTGTGCGTGTTCAGCCCTTCCTTGAAGCGGCACACGGTGTCATAAAGTTTCCCAGGAATTTATTTTATAGAACGGACCATGTGAGCTACAATTCAAAAGGCTGCCTTGTAAAAGCCTCCAATCCGCCATTGACCGGTTAAGAAAGCCCTAAGAGAGGCTCATACAGCGGCCCATTCAGACAATCAAGCCCCGCGTGTCGGCTTGAGAGTGGTTCTCGCGGCGCATAGGAGGCGAAGCGGGAGAGGGAAGTGCTGACTCCTCACGCTCGCAGGAGGGAACCAGAGGGGGGGGGGGGGGGGCTTGTTTCCATGTTGGCGACTGGAGGCAGATAAATATCACCACGGCAGCTTTACCACCGCTGTGTGATGAGGTACAAGTGAGCTTAGAGGTGGCCACATATACAATTATAATAATATCCCGCGCTGAAGAAAACCACATTAGAATAAATTGAGCATCCATCCCTTTGTCTTTTTTCCGTCTAACAGCCTCAGCTCGCTCCCATTATGTTTGTGTCTGCCCGTCAATAAATTGCGAGAGCATTAGAGAACCGTCACCGACTATTCCATCCGTTCGTGAGCTAGACAGAGAAAGAGAGAGGGTGGGAGGGATAGGGAAACACAAAGGAAAAAGGTTTTTTTTTTTTTTTTTTTTACTCAGAATAAAGATTCTGTTCATGGCTGTGTTGCATATTACTGCGCTCAGGTAAGCACGCAGGTTTCAGTCAACCTGTACTGTACCAAAATGTGTGAGGACATTTTGTTTGAAGCACAACTCTGACGCGGCGGCTTTTCAATTTCAGTTCATTGCCCCTGTATGAGCGCGTGTCGGTCTCAACCTGTGGGTACACGTCGGGCAGGACTCTCCACTCATTATATTTGTCGGTAAAATTGTTGCTCTAATGTGCTCGGACATTGGATTTCTCCCGTCAGATTCTCCGACTCGTACTTTTTTTTTTTTTTTTTTTTACCTCATTTATATTTAAGTGTGAAACATGTCCTTGATGTGACGACCCCCCTGCTGTCATCGTGGGTTGCTGTGAGATTCACCTGTCTCTTTGGTCATTCTGCAGGTGGGCCATTAGCGTAACCTGGGACACCCCGAGGGCCCCGGTGTGTTGTTACATAAGTCCTCTCCTCCCGACAGGCACCCGTTCTGGTTTTGATTATGTTGCTTCGGTTTCCTTTCTACACCTTACAACCTGCACACGCACACTCACCGTACACTCATCTACCCCTTACACTACTGACATCCAGACTCCATGCTTTAAATATTTAGTTAATCCTTTAATAAATTTGACTTGTTTTTCTTTGGTTAAAGCATCTTTCGTTAAACTTCAACCTTGGTGCGTCTCCTATTTATTGTGGCCAAAGAGCATTGACAAGACATAACCTTTCTTCAACTGGTGATAAAGATGCGCCTTCGAAAAGACTTGATTATTGTGTGCCTTCAGAGCATATAAATACCTTGCGAGCATTGAAGGAGAGTGCACGTGTGTGTGTGTGTGCGTGCGTGCGTGCGTGCGTGCGTGCGTGCGTGTGTGTGTGTGTGTGTTCTTCTCATCTCCCTCTCTGCTGCCAGCTATGCCTCAGCCGCCCACACACTGTCTGTGAGCCAGCGTTGTCCTGCTGGCTTCCAAAACAGGCGAGCGCTACGAACACCGGCAGCATGCTAATAAAAACACGGCGCTTCTCCCTATACACGCACCACCAGCATGCAAATCAATGGTTCTCATGGCAGCCAGCGTGTTTGTACCCTACACCCCGGTCTACTGTTCCGTACCCATCTTCCTTCCTTATCCGGACGGAAGGTTTCGTTTGGGGTTTTGCATGGGATAAGTTAAATGGCAGCCTTAAGTATGACTAATGATCCCCACACAATCAGATTTTTTGCCCGCAGGCAACAAATATGCGACGAGACGTACTGCAAAGCGCCGCCGCTTGAGTCACCACATCACCCCCGAGTGGCTGGAGTGGACTTTGAAATGGATTTGAATTGAGGTCTCCTTCAAGCGACACAATGCATAGCATTCATGGGGGATGAATGATATGAGGATCCTTTACTAAGTGACTCATTAAACACAAGTAAACAAACCTCTGGTTACAGTACGTGTACAATACAGGGGACGCTCTGTACCGCGGCCCCGCCCAGGGCAGGGGAGTAGCGGGAACACCGGCCAGAATATTGCACTTGACCAGCGTCATCGCCTATCACTGTTTTACTGACTGTGGTGTTAGGTGGGGACGTTGGGGAAGATTGTTCAACCACGTCCACCTTCTTAAAACCAGCCTTTATCGCCTCAGCGCAGCGGGGGCAGAACGTTGGAGAAACGCCACAAATTCCTCTGGGAGGGGACTTTCTTTCGATGAGATCCCAGCGCTGCTCAATGAACGCAGGGTTAAGACAGGTTGTTACTCCATCGTGGCGCTGACACAGACACTTTTTCTCTGGGTGTTATGTTGCAATGGGTATTTTCCAATGAGTATTACTCCACTTGCTCTGAGTATTCACGCGGTATAAATCACATTTCAGCAATACATAGCTTTTCTTCCAGGGTCACCAGAGCAAAGGTGAAATATTCTTCAGAGTACAATTCCTCTTGAATCCTTAGAGCTTGTACTTGGGGCTAAGATTAAACATCTGACCAATATTTCTTCCTGTAAATTGTGTGCAGGAGGTGGGTATACTCTTTGTCTTTCAAAGGATATTAGGCTATTAGTTGAAAACACACATACAAAGACACAAATAGTTTACATCATGAGATATTTCTGCAGCAAAAAAAGGAATCAATTCATAGAAAGAACATATGACCCGAGTAACACCCTCACTGAAAGCCTGCGCTTCGAGCTGTTGTAATGATTGCTATTTGATTATTAAAAAACACCAATTTCAACCTAATAAAATTGCTGCACTGACACATTATCACATTTCCAGCTTTTTTTTTTTTTTTCGTCCGCGCAGACCCATAACTGCTGGTGCACGCGACATTCCCAGTACATTCGCGGTGCATAGGCCGGTCCCAACGTCCCAGCACACTTGGCAGAGCAGCAGAGTAAGAACGTCTACTCCTGGAGCCCAAAATAGCGTGCATATAAATAACCATTTATATGAAACCTATGACCTAACGTTGGGGCAACAATGAAATAGCAGTGTCCAAGTTTTTTTCTTGCTTTAATAATGAGAGGGAGAAGGGGCATCCTTCATCAAACCGCACCCAACTAAAAAGGTTGCGCAGACACAACAGAGAAAGTGCTTACGCCCCCATGAATATCCCAGACTTATTAAACTGTGTGTCGGCACTTTTCCATGTATGCTTCCCTTGGTGAATCTTAACTAACTTTGAATTTGTCATACGCGAATGAGTGGCTTGCCTCATCCCACTAACACCCACACAGTTGTCTATAAATGGTCGACGGTCTGCCGATAATTAACGTCGATAGACATATTACAGCTGAAGAATCTGAGGACTTTAAGCAGGGTGCAAATTCAAAACAAATCTCCCCAAAGCCTCTCGTGCACTCTTGTGTCTTCCTACGGAGCAATTGCATGACTCTTTATACCTTGTTTTGACAATCGGTCCAACTGCTCAACATCCTGTGTTTAGGGCAAATTACGGTGAAAATCAGGAAGATGACACGAGGAAGATGTCTCGCTGGGGAACCATATTGGACTAACAAAGATGTCAGCGGGGGCGTGGCACGGGAGTCTGTTGCAGCACCTCAAAACGAACATCAATGAGTCACACTTGGTTAGTCATTTTGTTAATAAACTCAGGCAATCTTGTGCGTCAGAAAACAGTCCGGTGAGTTCTTACAACGCTTGCCTGTTCGGGTTTTGTCTGTGCTTATTTTGTTTTGGTGGGGTTTCTTGACCGTCTTGCTCTCTTTAGGATCATCAGATCACAAGATCCAGGGAGCCAGGGAACCTAGAGCGACACGTGACCCAGTGACATGCTTTTATGACAAAAATACTTCTATGAATACATGAAATTGGCGAATGAATGAGGCAGAAGTATGACTGCGGAGAAGCATCAGAATCCTATCCTATCCTATGATTCCAAACCCATATGACTTCTTTAAGACATTGGCACAAACCCCATAGGTTTGTTTGCCAAACTACAAAGTGAGTAGGGAATATGGTACGATGGAAGCTGGGCCTCATCGCGGAAAATGATCAGAGGCAGCGATCCAGCTCAAAGCTTAAGAAGCTTGACTTTAATGCCGGAGCTCCCAAACTTTTAAAGCCTCGGATCCAAATTGAGAATTTGGCTTCCATTACTCGGGTCCAGGCTAAGAAGCACATATTATTAGTCTTCTTATGTGACTCGGAAATAGGCAGCGTTCCACTTAAGTATCTCCTAAGCACGCAATGAGGGTGTTTAAACAGTTTTTCTTACTTTATATCAGCAAAATGAATACCTACAAAGTAGGGGTGTCACAATTCTCCAAATCCACGATGGGATTTGACTTTCGATTTTAGGGTCACGATTCGATTTAAACGTTTATTTTCCCCAGCACTGACAGCGATGCCATTGTTAGACTATAGAGTTTGATTTGAAAAGAAAAACACTTGTTTCTCAAGAGATAACTTTTATTTGAATATTAAAAATTATAAATAATAACAAAAATATGAGATATATTTAAACAACACACCTAAACAGTTAAGAGCCTTGGCGAAACTGGACTTTTAAATAATGAACAATAGGTTACCTATTACACTACTTTTAAGTTACTCATCAAAATAAGTGCAGAAAAACAGATGCTATTTTTGCCAGAGGGGAAGGGAACGTTGGTAGGAAAAGGAAAATTACTAACTGCAGCTCACGCCATCTTTTCTCCAAACAAAGCCAATAAAAACTCTAGATGCATTTAATTTACTCCTTTTCCTGCAGCAGCTCGGCTGTGGAGCAGATCTCGCTTGAAAAACATCCTGCCCGCCTTCTCACGGCCCAGCGGCAAGTGCCCCGCGGCCAGGGGTTGGAAAAGCTCTGCGCTAGAGGACATTCCGTCAGTGAGGGTCGGGTTTATTTCCCACTTTCATCGCCACATCTGTGGAATTACTGGACATTGTGGTCAAAGGCTCTCCTTTTTACACACAGTGAAACGCTGGAGGAGAGGGAGACGCGCCGGTGCGGTCGTATGTCCGTGCGACAAACTGGATGAACTTATATTGAACTTTAATGTTCTTTTTTTTTTTTTTGTAATATTCGGATTCTATACGAATTTCGTTCCTGCAGCCCTAGTGCTAGGCGGGCGGGTGCAGTGTGCGTTGAGGGATGCAGCGCAGCGGACCGTCCACGGAGCCGACCGCAGCTCCCCCAAATCCGAACCAAACTTCATGAAGGTCGCTACGGAGCCGGGCCAGTCGCACCCGACCCCCCCCCAGCGCACACTGTATTTGTTTACCGACGGATCCTGACCGCCCCAATATGGCGACCATGCCGGACAACATTACCCGCAAATTACACGGGGCGCATCGCAAACCTGCTTGTGATTTCGAAGTCCGATCGATTTTCGATTTCAAATCGGAATCGTGACGCCCCTACTACAAACACACCGCACATCCTTCAAAGTTTTAAGCAATAGCCATAAAGCACTTGCACAGACTCCTTTATTGTATGTGCCAATAAGAAATTAACTATTGCTATCCTAGTCCTTTTCTCAGGTTCCTTCAAACTGAATAAGGTCATGTATAGAAAAAAAGATAAAAAGATGAAAAGTAATACAAATACAGACAGAATAATTGTTACTGTGTGTATGTCTCAGCCTCTCCCCTCCGTCCTAAATTGTATTTATTTCACCTTTTTTTAGTTCTCTGGGATACATTGAGGGATGAACCCTCATTTTCAATGATGCCGAGAGGACATTAGGCAGAAAAATAATAATAATTTAATAACACAAATAACTAAATAAAAACAATTCAAATAAGTCAAGAAGACAGTAAGAACACAAACATCAACACTGGTTAAAACAATCCCAAGTTAAATAAGCGGTCGCAGGTTTCAACAGTCTGGTTTCACCATTGGGGATTTTTCAAGGTCAGTGTGACTCAGTCAGCCATGAATTATTGAACTTTAAGCCTCGTTGCCCCTTCTGCTCAAGCCACTTTACCGACTATGACGCTCTCTCTGCTTTTGCACGCTTTCACCCCATTTTCTACATGTGTACTATTTATAACCTTCTCGGAATGTGTGCTATATATATATATATATACACAAGAGAGTCTTGGAGACTCTTTCTCCATGTATTTAATATGTATAACGGCCTTTTATAATCTGTGTATCACTGTCTCTCTCAATCTCCTTCCCATCCCCGTAGCTGGCAGGTGATGACAACCATCATACTATTAGTAGCAATAACAAAGACAACAATTGTAACGTCGTTATCTTGTAATGTAGACCGACCATATTATCTTGGCCCCTTTAGTATATGCCTAAGTACACCTGATAGGTCAAAGAGCAGGATGAACCCTGATCCTGACAGGACAATGGGATCCTTAAACACTGTACTACTCTCTGCTGTGGTAATATGGTGACCGATAAGTCAATTTTGTGCTGAAGTGCAGTATAATGATGAAATTAAGAAATCACCATAGCCTAAATTAATTATTACGTGATGAGATTAAACACAGATTAAATAATATTCCAAATATTTCATCAATACTTGGTCAAAATAACTGCATGAGGGAGTTTTGGCTGAAAACATTTTTGGTTTGTTATACTTCACATAGTTCTATGCAATGAATATATACAGAGATATCTATATTTGGTCGAATTCCCTTTGATTTCTGCACTAATTCATTTTGGCCAGATGTTTTTTGATAAAGATATACCCCATTTTAATATATTTTAGCATTAAATCATGTTGTGATTATTCAAATAAGAACGTAAACAAACATGTAGAGCTGCCTTAAACTCAAGCACACCGGAATATAGGATTAGGAAGGACCGGCTGCAAGACCTTTGTACTCCGATAACTTAGATGTGAAACACGTGGAAGCACCAGCAAGTGTGTGTGCGTGCGCATACACGTTTGTTTTTCTGCCCGGCACGTTTTTCTAGCAGACTGTCCAGAGTATTGCTTCAACATGGGATCAAGCAGTCCCATGGGAACGATTCTCACACATTTTCGTTCAGACGGCGGATTGTTTACGCACGCACACACACACAGTCAGGGATTTGGGTTATCATAATATTGTGATACAGTTAAACGTCGTCTTTGAGGCTACATTACAGTAAATAATCAAAGTTTCCCAACTTAATGGTTCTAGCTGTTCTGATCCACATGTCTATCTGCGTGGTCATGATATCCCCCTTTCTGATGCGCGAGCACCTCGTGTTGATTACGCGCGTTCTAGTATTTTTTAGAGCTTATAGAGCATATTATGCGTAATCACAGGGTGTCATGACATTTCACTGCATATATGTATGACCATATGTGTATGACAAAAAATCTCTTGAACTTGAAATATGTTACGAAAGCACCAACATTCATCGTCAAATGATTGACGTTATATATCAGTATTTGTCAAAAGATATTGGGATAATTGATTTTTGTCATTATCGATCTGCCCGAGCCTGAGACGTGCTGAGCGGAGAGACAAACAGACCGAGACAAGACCTTTGCTCGGTAAAGGTCAGCGGCAACATCCAAACCCCCACCCACCCCCCGGATGAAAAACAACTCAATAGCGCAGCCCCCCCAAAATACACGACCACACGGGCAACCACCTCCAGCTTCTCCCAACATAGAGAATACAGGACGACAACGTTAACTGTCAGAATTACAGGGAGGGAAGGAAAAGGGAGGTTTGTACGGCCTGAAAGAGAGAAGGATGGACAGGAGGCAAAAGAGGAGGCAAAAGAGGAAGCGGGCGAGCGAGTGAGTAAGAAACTGGCTTTTCTCTCTCTCCATCCCTCTCGTCATCTCCTCCCTTCTCATATGGCAGGCTAGGGGAACTGAGGCGTACGCACATCCCCGGCTAAAATTAGCTCTGCTGCAGCTGCAGGGCCAGACATGTTGGGATGGGCCTGCACTCAATGAGAGCACACACACACACACACACACACACACACACACACACACACACACACACACACACACACACACACACACACACACACACACACACACACACACACACACACACACACACACACACACACACACACACACACACAAAATGAGACAGGGTGAGGCATGACACAGACAGGCAAACAGCGCAGGTGAGTGCCAGCAACGCATCCGGCCTTCTAACCCTCCGCCGGCTGCCGGTAACAGGCAAGTGCACTCCAGTCAAATCATATTTGGAGACACGGAAATGCAAGACAAACACAAACAAACACATGAGCGCTGCTCTGTTGAGACACACCGCAGTGAAGCCCACACAGTTTTTATAACCGAGACGTAGGCAGGGACAGAGCAACCGGAGTTATGAAACGGGTTTTGATGCATGAAGCTGACACCATAATCCAGAGCAGTTTCACAAGGGATTCAACAAGAATATTGGCTGCAAGTACGAGACCACAAAAAGACAAGCAGCTAATAATGATAATAATAATGATCTTACTTCCCCCAAAATATTCCTGTGACCACTGAGTGATTGTAATGACCTGCTACGAAACAAAACCAATCAAATGTGAAAAATGTACTAAATAAATGGCAATACAGAGGAATGTAAGAGAGAGAGGTTTTTTTTTGTCACGAACGCCTGGAAAGGTCTAAGTTCACTGACGGCTCAGGCAAAGACGCATGAGCACTAATTCCACGGTATTTAGCACTGACTGTGTGCGGTGAGCTAAGCAGTAAGCGCTCATCATGACTCTCCAGGGAAGAGGAAAAGAAAATGCGACTGTGCAACATAACCCGCTCAGAAAAGCCCCACACAATGGGCCACCTTGAGCTGCGACGGCATCGTGAGCAAACAGGGGTCTGCGAAGGGAGTCTGGATCTGCGAAGGGAGGATGCCTACTACTCCCTCTGGTATTGAGGAGATGGCTGAGGATGCAATTCTATATCGATATATATTGACATTTTATACATAATGAGAGTTCCCATTTACTTTTCAGTTAATGACCTGAGGTGCATTTCAAAGCTGTTGAATATTTCAATTTGTGACTATGTGGTATTCAATTTAACCCGGAAATAGCTGCACAACATCCAGACAAAGTATCGATATTGTGATCTTCATATTGATTTAGATATTTAAAGAATAGAATTGTATGAGTAAATTATTTATTTTATTTTTTAAAACCTTGCCCTACTACAAACGCTGCTGCCCCCCCATGCCAGTCAGCCTGCAGAATATGCTGAATACGAGGGGAACCGGGCCAACTATCCTGTCCCCCCAAAAAAACTCCCACCCTCATCCCACAACCACCACTCTAGAAGCTCATAAAAGTTAATAAGTGACATTGTTTTGTGGGGCCAGGAAAGCAATAATGCACATTTTGGCTGCAGCCAATTCAACTGAAACAGAGTGGAAAGAATAAAATGGCTAGACGGATTATGACAGTTTGCTGCAGGCAACAAACAGCAGCCCAGCCAGCATGCACTGGGTCGCTTACCAGGGCAGCCAATGAAGAAAAAAAAAATTAAATCCATCAACAGATATTTTCCTTCAATAAAATGACTGGGTTCCAAAAGTCAATTTGTGACGCTTGGGGTTTCTCAATTAATTTAAAGTCTGTTTTCATTGGTGCTTTAAGCTCATTAGAGTCGTGTTCAGCAGATTGTTCGGCATTTGAGCTCCATGTAATCGTGGAGATATTATAGAAAACCGGCCATTCTGAATGCCAGAGAAAACAATTGATACAAGCCAAGAACTCAATCATGCAAATATCACTCTGACTTTGTTTTAAGGTCTAGTTGCAGTCAGAGACATTTTATATATATCTATTACTTTTCAGTTACATTACGACAACAAATTATTGGCAATAACTGAAAGGTTTCTCAATATCCAACGGCCGATGGCATCCGCTCAACTTCTGCCACGAGCCGAGTCGTGACTTGCAAACTGAGCGGGAGAAAACGTGGACGGACTAGAAAGGGAAGCCTGGAACGCAACGCTAAAACGAAAAGAAATGACCCGTTATCGTCGCGAGGACACAGGCAATCCCAGCTCCCATCCATCTCCTGCTGCGTTGTCAGGTTATGTAAATGACGGACAACTTGTTTCTTCCCTTCCTCTGACATCACACGACAACAAGTGTACACACTGTCAGACAGCCGGCGAGGGGGAAGCACAGCTACTTCTGATATCATTGTTCATTGTGTTTGGGGTCAACAGCAGGATGTGTCATTTCCTCCTGTTAAGCAGCGACAGGTTGGCCATCTCAGATGAGAGGCGAGGGTAAAGGGTCAAATTGTAATACGCAGTGATGATAAAATTGGTTAAAGGGGCACAACCCTCCCATTTGTGCCGATGATGTATTAAATTCCAAACAATTAAACTGATAGCAAAACAAAACCAAAACCAAAACAAGAGTAGACACTGGGGCTGTCACAGTCATGAAATTTTCGTTGGTGATTGATTGTCATACAAATAATTGGAATGACCAATTTCATTGTATTTTTTGTTTATCTTATTGGTTTATAATAGTGTTATAATACAGCGCAACATTTATTGACATTGAAAAATAAAAATGTGTTCCAGCTAATTGGGCTCAATTTGACAGAAAAGCAATTAAGAGATCGTATCGGGGTCCCAGAGCCAAAATTGAACCAAATAGGATCTGTGGACAAATGCGAAGGGAAAAAATAGGGAGGGGAGATACTGTCAGAACAAAAGGCTGACTCATAAACACAGCTTAAAAATAAATGTGCTCCACAGAGTCTGCGGTAAAATGAACCCAACCGAGGCTTGATGAGCTCTGACACTTCGCCCTAGTGGTGATGTCCCCAACCTGGTGATAGCTGGCCATCACTGTCATCTGGAGCTCCGGCCTCATGTTAACACGCGCCAGGGCTGCTGGGGCTCCACTTCTCCCCTCCCTGGCACACATGGAGATGGTTGGCACGCTTAAGCGTACTCACGCACTATTTTCTGCTCCTGCTATGAATTAACTGAGCCACGTCAACATAAGTTACAGCCGCTGTTCTAAGAATCCTTACAATGAGTGACATGCGCACCCTGGAGCCCATGCAAAACCTCAAACCACACACACACACACACACACACACACACACACACACACACACACACACACACACACACACACACACACACACACACACACACACACACACACACACACACACACACACACACACACACACCTTGTGTTTGACGTAAACAACATCGATCACAGTCCGGGTTCCAATGGAAACAGAACATAGTCTTTACATCAGTGTGCTGTGTGTGTGCGCAGGGTGGGGGGAGGGGGGTGTGCTGTTTGCTGCCCTGCAGCAGAGGCACAAGTCAATAACACAGATCATATTAAGTCAATACTACAGAGCCTAATCTGGGCTTCACAGCTCCCCAATAAACTGAATCACAGATGAAGAGGGCTGATCCTATTTCCGTTGACGCGGTGATGAGCCGAGGTGACAGGATGATAAAAATTCTCTGCTTCGGCCAACTCTAGCTTTGACATTTTCCTTTTTTTGGAAAGTGAGAAGAGTTAATGATAAAACTATTGACTAGAAGTTGAAAGTTAACGTAAGACATTCATTGTTTATCCTAGGCTGCTGAATTAAAAAGTAACTACTTTAACAACTGACGTAACTTTCCTGATTGCAGGTGCGTTGTAGCTGTAGCACCCTCTCAAAAACACACTCAAGAGGGAAATCAGCTTTTTCCACCCGGTAGGTCACCTCCAACAACCCGGGGTCGCAGAAACCTTCACTTCGCTTTCCAAAACAAATCGTACAGTCGATGCGGATTTTTAAAAAGGCCTGGTTCACGAGCACTTTTGTCCTCGCATTCTGCCGACATTCAAGCCAGGTACACAAAGAAGAAAGGAAACTGCTGATGGTCGATTCCAAATGAGAGAGAACCCCAGTTATGTTGCTACTACGCATCGTTTTTACATTTTCCCCTCATGCAGATCCAGCGTGAATTCCTTTTTGGCTGATCAGGGGACAAGGCTCCACGAAGGGAGGGGAGATAAGCGAGCCAAAACAGACAGACCTCATACCTGGAGGGGTAATGATTCAGCAGCGACGTTGCCTTTTCACTGCGTGTCTTCAACATACAGCTGGCACTCTTGACCGACCGCAGGCAGCCTGCCTGGCAGGGTTTCCTTTTAGAGCCTGTAATGCTCAGCGAGTATCATTTGGCTGCTCTGTAATAGCAAGAGAATGACAAAGCTGCAATCGGATTTAGAGAACTTAGTATGTCCAATTTGCTGCTGTGCAATCATGAAAAAAGCAATATCTCTCTTAAACCTGCCTTGTGTGTGTGTGTGTGTGTGTGTGTGTGTATACTAGAGACACCTTATTTTTCTATGGGGAGGTGTGGGGAGTGTGCGGCTTGTGTGATCCTCTGCCGCTGTGGGGTGAGTACAGTGGAGAATAGTCCCCACTGCTAATCCATGGCAGGCTAATTACAGCTTTGATCCTCCAGGCGTGTGTCTCCCTGCGGGGGGGTGCGAGGCAGGCAGCGGTGGTTAGAGGAGGGCAGGGCACACTGGGTCGCGCCACAGTGTGTTTGGGTGTAGGGCTGTCGCAGATTTTTGTGGCTCACATGAAACGCACAATAGAGGCTCTTTGGCTGTACGCATCCACTTGCCGCTCTTGGCCTGCGGCAGTAACATCCCCTTCTAAAATCGACTGATAATGAAGTAATAAATATAATGTGACATCTTAATTACTATATAGTGGATAGAAACATGTGAGGGTATTTACTGTTAAAGCTCTGGCTGACAACTTAAGATAAAATGGGGATTCTTTTTATTTTTTTCACATAATGTTCTTAGCCAAGTTAACTCACTGAATCTGATTCAACAATATTAAAATTAGAATTCCAAAGCCTTCCAACCAGACAAGAAAATAGAGCCTACTCTGTTCAACAGAATCCAAAAAGAAAAAGAAAAAAAAAAAACAAGAGAGACATAAAGTGGGTAACTAGAATACCTAAAATAAGCCTGTGGATCTGATGGGTGGCCTGGTCCCAGAGCACAGGGCGGTGGAGCTGAACAGGGGGAGGAGGATGATGAGGAGGAGGAGGAGGAGGAGGAGGAAGAGGAGAAGGGATGATGGTTGGAAATGAGCAGCAGATGGCAGGGAATTATCTGGATCTTCAGAACAGCGTTCCCCTCATAAACAATATCTGGCGAGAATAAGGCGCCTAGAAGTGCAAAAAAAAAAAAAAAAAAATAGGTCGACTCTACATCAATGGAGACAGAAAATTAAACCGAGTTATAAGCTAAATACAAGTGGGAACTAGAAGCACCTCAAGCATGCTAGTTGAAGATAGATATATAGATAGAGATGGATAGATGGATAATTCATTCATTCCCGACAGTAAATAGCAGAGTTACAGCAGCTCGCATCCAAAGAATAGGCAATAATAATAATAATAATAATAATAAAGTAACAACAACAAAAAAAGGAATACAAAATGGACCGACAATTTAACTTCAACATAGAAGAATTGGCAATACATCTAAATATTAACTTCATTCATTTAATTTTATATATATATATATATATATATATATATATATATATATAGGCAATATACAATAAGCATAAAAGTTAAAAGAAATAAACCTCTGCGTCAACAATTGTGATCTGTCCAAAGTGGGAAAACTGTGCGATGGCTCGGTTCTTCCCACCCAGCACCTGGTCCAACACTCCCGGTGCCACGAAAGCTGGAAGCGTCCACATCCCCTGCTAGCTTAACAACACACCAGCTAGCCGAGGCTGGCTAGCTCTGCCCCCCCATGCCTGTTCTACCGAGCCCCTGCCCGGCATCACTTGACCCCCGCCGGCCGGCGGAAGAGAGCATTCGTGACGGTCCATCGATTTAGCAATAATACTTTGGTTCCGGTGCTGCCATCGCGCCGCAACCACATCCCCGCACCGAGGACGTTCCCAGTCACGAACCCCGGACTGCGACCGTACCTGCGAATACGAAACGACATGAAATCAAACGCTCACCTGGCTGGGGAAGGAGGAACGGCGACGGGGGCCACGTCACGCGGGGATCGTGCCGCAGGAGCCGAACATGACGCGTCGGCGGAGCGATCGGGTCGGATATCCTTCGGAGATCGATCCCCGGGAACAGCACCTTCCTCCGGTGAGCTCCACGCACACACTGCGACGCTCCGCCGTCGGTCGGAGCGAGCGGAGCTCCTGGGGCTGTGGCCTGCAGGGGGCGCCAAAGCCGGCCCGTGGGACAAACGCTGCGTTCCTCGCCGCGCGGCGCTGGGAAAAATCGGCTTCGATCTAAGACTCGAGTTATTTCATACAATATAACATTAAAGGTGGGTGGAAGTGATAATATAATACAATATAACATTAAAGGTGAGTGGAAGTGATAATATAATACAATATAACATTAAAGGTGAGTGGAAGTGATAATATAATACAATATAACATAAAGGTGAGTTGAAGTGACGATATAATTAAATATAACAAAAGGTGAGTGGAAGTGATAATATAATATAATGCAATAAAATACAATATATCACAATAAAATAATTACAAGTATCGGTTCAAAGTTCATAAAGTGTACTTTATTGTCAATCGTACCATGCGACACGTAATTACACAGAGGATCGAAATTGCGTTTCCCCATACTCCAAATGTGCACGTAATATTTGTAAGACACAACATGTGACATGAAAGTGCAAAAAGACAACAACAATAGACACAACAACACAACAAGACTAAGGTTAGTCTTAATATACTCAAGAAGTCAAATGAGGTATGTTATTAAGGTAATAGGGTGCAGTACAAAGCTAGCAGCAAGAGGATACATATGTATACCAAGGGGATACATATGTATCGTCAAAATGTAAATATTGTGCAGTCAGTTGGTCTTTGTGGGTGTCTTGTTCATGTCGTGTTTGGTGAGTTTAGTAGTCTGATGGCCTTTGGAAAAAAGCTGTTCCTGAATCTGGTGGTATTGCACCGCATGCTACGGTAGCGCTTGCCAAAAGGTAGGAGGGTGAACAGTTTGTGTGCTGGGTGGGTGCGGCCCTTGATGATAGTAGTGGCTCTCTTGCGGCAGCGAGACGGGTGCGGGTCCTGGATGGATGGTTGTGCTGTTTTGGTGATCTTCTCTGCTGTCCTCACCACTCTTTGTAGGGCTTTCTGGTCAGCAGCAGAGTAGCTGCCATACCAGACTGAGAGGCTGCTGGTGAGAATGCTCTCAATAGCACCCCTGTAGAAGGTGGTGAGGGCAGAAGGGGGGAGGTCAGCTCTCCTCATCCGGCGAAGGAAGTAGAGGCGTTGCTGTGCCTTCTTTACTAGGGAGGTGGTGTTGATTGACCACGTCAGGTCGTCTGTGATGTGCACCCCCAGGAACTCGGTGCTCTTCACAGACTCCACTGCACTGCCATTGATGGTGAGTGGGATGTGTGGTGTGTGTTTCTTTCTGAAGTCCACAGTTATTTCTTTTGTCTTGTTTGCATTGAGATGTAGATTATAATTGTCACACCAGTTGATGAGTCGATGTACCTCCTCTCTGTGGGCTGAGTCGTTGTCGTCACTGATGAGGCCCACAACTGTTGTGTCATCTGCAAACTTAATGAAGTGGTTCGAGTTGTATCTGGCACAACAGTCACGCGTTGCCAGTGTGAACAGCAGAGGGGACAACCCACATCCTTGGGGGACTCCAGTGTTCACAGTGATGGTCTGAGGAGTTTTTGCCAACTCTTACTGTCTGCGGTCTATCAGTAAGGAAGTCCAGTAGCCAGTTGCAGAGTGGGGTGCTGATGCCTATTTCGCTGAGTTTATTTACCAGGTGTTGGGGGATGACTGTGTTGAAGGCGGAACTGAAGTCAATGAACAGTATCCGCACGTAACTGTTTTTGTTTTCCAGATGAGCCAGGCATAGGTGGAGTGCTGTTGCTATTGTTAGGAGGTGTGCTGAATGAACCCAGGTGCAGAGAACAAGGCAGAGGCGGCAAAAATAGAGGTTTACTCAAAACAAGTACAAAAACTGGGCAAAAACAAATAAGAAGTCTCGGAAGCTTGGGACAAGAGCGTTGTCATGAGGTTAGACAAACTCAAGACTGAGCGCCCGAGGACACAAACGACAGGGTCTAAATAGGGATGACCAAATGAGACACAGGTGAAACATCTAATGAGGCAGGGTAATCAGGAACAGAAATAGGTGAAGCAGAGCAACCTTGAAAAGGCAGTACTGGCGGCATCTAGTGGCTGATGCTGGTAGGACCCGGGCGAACCCTGACAGGACCCCCCCGTCTAGGAACGGCTCCCGACGTTCCTCCAGGGAGTGTCGGGTGGCGACGGCGGAAATCCTGGATCAGAGAGGGGTCCAGGATATCCCGGGCCGGAACCCAGGAGCGCTCCTCCGGCCCGTAACCCTCCCAGTCCACCAGGTATTGCAGGGCCCCGCGGACCCGGCAGGAGTCCAGGAGCCGGCGGACCGTGTAGGCGGGCTGACCGTCGATGATACGAGGCGCCGGAGGAGGCCTCGTGGTGGGCGCCAAGGTGCTGGTGACCACCGGTCGGAGCCGCGACACGTGGAAGGTGGGGTTTATCCTCATCGACCTGGGGAGCAGAAGACGGTATGCGGCAGGATTGACCCGCCGCACGATCTTGAAGGGCCCAACATACCGTGGCGCGAGCTTGCGTGATTCCACCCGTAATGGAAGGTCCCTGGTGGACAGCCAGACCCTCTGGCCCGGACGGAGCATAGGCGCTGGTCTGCGCCGTTGGTTGGCCTGGATCTGCTGCTGCCGGGATGTCCTCAGCAGGGCCTGACGAGCCCTCTGCCAGGTCCGTCGGCACCGCTGGACGAACCGCTGGGCTGACGGCACTCCCACCTCCTGCTCCTGAAACAGGAGGTACGTACCCAAACTGGCACTCAAATGGGGACATGCCAGTGGAAGAGCAGCGCAGAGTGTTGTGAGCGTATTCCGCCCACACTAGATGGTCGCTCCAGGAGGCAGGGTTGGAGGACACGAGGCACCTCAGTGTTGTCTCCAGGTCCTGGTTGACCCGCTCCGTCTGGCCATTGGATTGCGGGTGGAAACCGGAGGACAGGCTGACGGAGGCGCCGAGGAGCTGGTGGAATGCTTTCCAGAACCGGGATGCAAACTGCGGACCGCGGTCTGACACCACGTCCAGGGGCAGGCCGAACACCCTGAAAACGTGCTGCACCATGAGCTCAGCAGTCTCCAGAGCTGAGGGGAGCTTGGGCAGAGGAATAAAACGGCAAGCCTTGGAGAACCGGTCTACAACGACAAAGATGACAGTGTGGCCCCGAGACGGTGGAAGGCCGGTGATGAAGTCCACTGAGAGGTGTGACCAGGGCCGACTGGGGATGGGAAGGGGATGCAGCAGCCCCATGGGACGTGACCGGGGGTTCTTGTTCTGGGTGCAGATGGTGCAGGTAGCGACGAAGGACCGGACGTCCTGCTCCATGGTAGGCCACCAGAAACGCCTGCGGAGGAACTCGAGGGTCCTGGAGATCCCCGGGTGGCCAGTGAGGCGGGATGAATGCCCCCATTGCAGGACTTGTGATCGGACAGCCTTCGGGACAAACAGGTGACCCGGGGGCCCGTTGCCGGGATCCGCCTCCCTCCTTTGGGCCTGCCAGACCTGCGTCTCGATTCCCCAGCGGACCGGAGCCAAGATGCAGGAGCTCTGGAGAATGGGCTCGGGGAGTTCAACCAGCTCAGGAGGGTCAAACTGTCTGGAGAGAGCGTCGGGCTTGAGGTTCTTGGACCCGGGACGATACGACAGGATGAAGTTGAACCGATTGAAGAACAAGGCCCATCGGGCTTGACGGGAGTTGAGGCGTTTGGCCTCCTGAATGTATGTCAGGTTCTTGTGGTCGGTCCAGACGACAAATGGGTGTTGGGCCCCCTCCAGCCAGTGCCGCCACTCCTCCAACGCCAGTTTGACTGCCAGTAGCTCCCGGTTCCCTATGTCATAGTTCCGTTCCGCTGGGGTGAGGCGACGGGAGAAGAAAGCACATGGATGGAGCTTCCTGTCGTGAGTCCTTTGGGACAAAACGGCCCCCACTCCCACATCGGAAGCATCCGCCTCCACCACGAAGGGTAGGCTCTGGTGTGGCCAGGACAGGGGCAGCGGTGAACCGCATCTTGAGAGCCCTGAACGCCCCCTCAGCCTCCGCAGTCCAGGCGAAGCGGGCTGTGGATGTCCTGGTGAGGGCGGTGAGGGGAGCTGCCACCGTGCTAAAACCCCGAATGAATCGCCTGTAAAAATTGGCAAACCCGAGGAAGCGCTGCACCTGTTTGACCGAGGTGGGTGGTGGCCAGTCCCGGACGGCCTCGGTCTTGGCAGGATCCATCTGGACGTGACCCTCGGTGATGACGAACCCCAGGAACTGAACGGTGGTGGCGTGGAACTCGCTCTTCTCCAGCTTCACATAGAGGCCATTGGTGAGCAGGCGGTGAAGGACCTGTCTCACATGCTGTATGTGTTCGGGAAGGGTCCTGGAGAAGATGAGGATGTCATCGATGTAGACGAACACGGAGCGGTTGAGAAACTCACGGAGGACGTCGTTTACAAAGGCCTGGAAGACAGCGGGAGCATTGGCCAATCCAAAAGGCATGACCAGGTATTCATAATGGCCGGTAGGTGTGTTGAAGGCGGTCTTCCACTCATCCCCCTCGCGGATGCGGACGAGATTGTATGCGTTTCGAAGATCGAGTTTGGTGAAGATGGTGGCGCCTTGCAGTTGCTCGAAAGATGTGGACATGAGAGGAAGGGGGTAGCGATTCTTGACCGTGATCTTGTTCAGACCACGGTAATCAATGCAGGGACGCAGGCCGCCATCCTTCTTACCCACGAAGAAAAACCCTGCGCCCCCCGGGGAGGTAGAAGGGCGGCTGAACCCTGAGGTGAGCGCCCCCCGGATGTACTCCTCCATGGCTGTAGTCTCAGGGGCAGAGAGAGAGAAGAGACGTCCTCGAGGAGGGCAGGTGCCAGGCAGAAGGTCGATGGCGCAGTCATAGGAACGATGGGGAGGAAGCGTGGTGGCCCGTCTCTTGCTGAAGACCTCCCTCAGATCGGCATACTCGTGGGGCACTCGTGAAAACTCGGGATGGATGGCACTTGAATACGGACTGGAGCCAGGACACGGACAGGAACTCCGGAGTGGGCAGGGGCTTGGGCCCGAGCTTGGACACGGACTGGAGACTCGAGAGGGTGAGAAGACGGACTAGAACGAAGACAGGTGGTGTGGCAGGCAGGGCCCCATTCGGTGAGACGCCCGGAGGCCCAGTCCAGATGTGGGTTGTGACGGGCTAGCCATGGGTAGCCCAGGACCAGTGGAAACTCAGGAGAGTGGATGAGGTGGAGCTGGATTACCTCTGAATGTTTTCCCTCCAGTGACAGCCAAAGGGGGGCGGTGAGATGGCACACGCTACCGGAACCCAGTGGTCTTCCATCCAGGGCTGTCACCGTGAGAGGATGCTCTAGAGGTGCCAGAGGGAGCTTTAGGGCTTTTGCTAGCCCTACATCCAGGAAGCTTCCTGCAGCGCCGGAATCCACCATAGCTTGGAGGGAGTGATGTTGATCTCCCCAGGCGAGGGAGGCAGCAAGCAGGACCCTGGTCGCCTCGAGCTCGGGAGAGAAGGTTGGCCTCGTCGCAGTTCTCCCTACCCTGGACGAGAGTTGGCTTTTCCCGAGAGCTCAGGGCAGGAAGAACGGAAATGCCCCGGGATCCCACAGTACAAGCAGCAGCGCTCTCTCATCCGCCGGTCACGTTCGGACCGAGAGAGCCGTGTGCTGCCTACTTGCATCGGCTCCTCCCTTGATGCTGGAGGCGAGCTCGGGATAGCCAGGAGATGCTCGGGAGGCCTCGTCCCCAGAGCCGCTCTGCGCGCTGGTGTTGGTGAAGCGGGGAAATCGCGTTCCCTTTGTCTCTCCCGGAGGTGGTTGTCCACCCGAATCGCTGCATCGATGAGCGTGTCCAGGTCCTCCTGCGCCTCCCGGGATGCCAGCTCGTCCTTGACCCCCTCATTGAGGCCCTCCTGGAAGGCCGCGATGAGTGCCTCGCTGTTCCATCCAGACGCCACGGCGAGGGTGCGGAATGCGATGGCGTAGTCCGCCACGCTCTGTCCCCCCTGGCGGAGCCGGAGTAGCCGTGTCGACGCCTCCCTCCCACTGACTGAGTGGTCGAACACTCGGCGCATCTCTCCGGCAAAAGCCTGGTAGCTGGAGCAGGCCGGGGTTTGCCGATTCCAGATGGCTGTGGCCCAGGAGAGTGCTTTGCCGGTGAGTAGCGTGACCACGTATGCCACCTGTGAGTGCTGGGTGGGGAACTGTGACGGCTGGAGCTCGAAAGCCAGGGAGCATTGTGTCAGAAAGCCACGACAGCCCCCTGGGTTACCGTCGTACCTCTCTGGCGCTGGCAGTCGTGGTTCGCGGTGCTCTGGAGGACGCGGGTCCATGGGAGGCAGCGCTGGCGCAGGGGCCATAGGTGGAGCCTGTGCCTGGCTCTGCTGGACGGCCTGGGCGAGCGACTGCAGGTTGTCCAGGACTTGTTGGAGAAACCGCTCATGTCGGCCAATCGCAGCCCCTTGGTTCGTCAAGGCCACCCGCAGGCTCTCCACCTCTGGAGGCTGGCTCTCTGCTGGGTCCATGTTGTGGCTCAGTCTTGCTGTTAGGAGGTGTGCTGAGTGAACCCAGATGCAGAGAACAGGGCAGAGGCGAGGTGGCAAAAATAGAGGTTTACTCAAAACAAGTACAAAAACTGGGCAAAAACAAATAAGAAGTCTCGGGAGCTTGGGACAAGAGCGTTGTCATGAGGTTAGACAAACTCAAGACTGAGCGCCCGAGGACACAAACGACAGGGTCTAAATAGGGACGACCAAATGAGACACAGGTGAAACATATCATCTAATGAGGCAGGGTAATCAGGAACAGAAATAGGTGAAGCAGAGCAACCTTGAAAAGGCAGTACTGGCGGCATCTAGGGGCTGATGCTGGTAGGACCCGGGCGAACCCTGACAGCTATGGCATCGTCGGTGGAGCGATTGGGACGGTATGCAAACTGGAATGGATCAAGTGGAGTGGGGAGACTGGATGTTATGTGGGCCTTGACCAATCTTTCATGGCACTTCACCATGATGGGCGTGAGTGCTATGGGTCGGTAAAAAAAGAGTTCGTAATAATGTATTATTTTTTTATTTATAATATGATTCAAATAAATTGTCAATTAATTGGAATAATGTGTATTCACGACCGCCTAGATCAGGTTTTTTTTTTCGACCCATCCACTGCGGTTCAAAAAATTAAAATTAAAAAAATAGATCTGACAGTTTAGTTTCGCTTTCGAGTTCGAAACGCACTCGGATCCACCGCAAACGACCGAACATTTGCCAGAAAAACCCATCATCAGGGGGCTTCACTGAGGAATAAAGCCTGTGACGCGTTCAACGGGAATAAATCATAAAAAAAAAAAAAAATTTAAACAGAAAAAAAAAAAAAACTATTCGGGGAATTCACGCTACTTCCTGTTTGTGTGCGTCATAAAGAAAATCTGCCAGTTGGGTTTTTAAAATACCAACCGAACCACAATCTGCTCCGCGGCCGTAGCGAAACCCAGAGGTAAGGATGCCATGTCTGCCTTCCACTTACTGTGCCTATTGGGAAATGTTCTAACAACTCCGTGTGAGAAAGAAACCGCCGTGTCTGACTTTTTGTAGCGTCCGGTAACCTTATATCCGTACGCGGCCGTCGCTGCTTCCTGCTTTTTCAGACTCCGACGCTGAACCCGCGACGTTTTTGTCACCGTTCCGTGCGAGCGTCCACCTCACCCACCGTCCCGCTATGGCCCTGGCACCGCCTCCGCACCTCCTGCAGACCGTCAACCAGATAGCCGGACAACTCAACTCGGACGAGTGCAAAACCACGGCGTACCTGTGCGGGAGCCCGGGCGCGGACACCAGCGCCGCCGACGTCAAGGAGATGTTGAGGGCCCAGCTCGTCGGCGGCCAGATCGACGACCTGTTCCTGGTGGAGCTCCTGTCCGAGCTCGGCCGCTTCGATATCCTCAGGCGGTCCTTTGGGACCAGCAAGGGGCAGGTGGAGCGCGCCCTGGGCTCCAGACACGTGTTGTCAAAGTACAGGTAAGATCAATGACGACAAACGGTCATTATTCGTGTGAATGTTATGACCGAGCGGGAAGATTTCCAGTCACAATGAAATTAGGGAGGTAGACATTTATTTTTATTTTTTTTATTTAATTTTTTTTATCATTTACTATGCTAATCATTCATTTAATGATTAATAATCATTGAGCTCGGAAAACATTTTTGCAGTTTATTGTGTTTTCTAGACATTCAATGCTGTGGAACCAAATGGCACTCCTTTCATGGAATGACTTACGTATAACAATATTACAATAACCAAAAACCCAGACGGTACATTGAGTCATATCACAAAATTGTTTCCCAGCCCTACATGTGAGTAACCGTAATTATTAAACACCCACACACCCACACAAAAACAGCTGTGTCTTTTAAACAATAATCCTGAAAACCATATATTTCCCGGTCACAGGGTACTGATGGCGAGTATAAATGTGAACCTATCCAGTGAAGACCTGAGAACCATAAAATTCCTATTAAGTCATACTCTACCCCAGGAGAAACTGGACAAAGCAAAGGTGAAGTTTGTTTCCCGTTTTTCTCACATGCCTCTGCTTACTGTCATATTTCTTGTGATATGTGGGTGGGGAGTTTTTCCAAATTTCACTTTCCCTTTATATCCTTTAATTCAGGTGAATTGCAATTCTGATATTTCTCCTTCTCTCTTCCACTGATAGACCTTCCTTGATGTTGTTGTCGAACTGGAGAAGCTGGACGAAGTTTCAGCTGAACGCTTGGACTTTGTGGGGCAGTGCTTGAGAAATATTGGAAGGATTGATCTTGCCAAAAAAGTCCATTCGTACCAGCAGTCAGGTGGGACTAGATTCTATTCTTTCTCTTTAAATACTAACTGAATTGATTATTGTGCCGAAACAATGTATAACTTTTTGTACTTGTATTTTGTCTTGAATTGGCAGTTCATTAGGTTAGTGGAGGAAAAGTGTGTGCATGTTCTATACTTAGCCTTACATCCAGGGTTGGAGTTTGGAACATTATACATCATACTGAATAATGAATAATAACCTATTCATAGGCATCAGTTCAGGACTTACATTCGATAAGGGTCAGTTCAGAACAACATTCTTCATCGTTATTTCGGTAACCATGATTTTTCTTATTTCCTTCTTGCCATAGTCGGAGCGCCCCAACTACAGCCGGTTGCACCTCGTCAAATAAGTCAACAGCAAACTCATGCAAACCCTGTGAGTCAAATGCATGCAACCCCTGTGAGTAGAAAGTGCAAAAAAATTAAGTACAAATAAAATAACATTTTCCCTCCCTGGTAGCTATTAATGAAACAAACATTTCTCATCTCTTTTTCAGTTTTCATCTCCCACGCCGAGCCATTTTGGTCCAAGATACCAAGCAAACCAACGACAGCCATGCATTCGTGAGTTCTATGTCATTACGTGCTATAGCAAAGTGAACATTAGTCGAGGCAGGAAATTTACTTTTTTTGGAAATACTTATAATACTTAATCTCTCGCAAAGGTAAAATGTATTAATTGGTGAAACCATACAAGATGAACATTTTTTCAATAATTGCGGCACGAAATCCTTTAGTGGAACAAGTCTGACCTGTTCCTTTCAGCTGTGTGTGCTCATGTGGGCGAGTGTACACAGCTAGAACATTTTTCAAAGCAATAATTAATTTAGTCATCACATCTTAAGTCACATTCACATGGAGGCTTCTTCATTTCAGCTCCAGGGGACATGGCGGTGCCTGTACCAAGACAGCAACACTGTCAGGTAATTCATACACTTAACTCAAATCGGAGTCTGTAAAAATCTTTGACCATTTGTGTAACTGCACGACCTTTCTACTCATCTGCATTGTAGCGTTCACTGGATGAATACAAACTTCGTAGTGATCCCAGAGGACTATGTCTTATCATCGACTGTGTTGGCATTGATGGAGGTGAGTCTTAAAATATGCGTCCGCAGTCAAGATTCAAGAGGTTTATTTGTCACATACATATACATACGATTATACAGTGAAATGTCATTGCAACGCACCCGGAGATTATGTACAATAAGTACTAAACTGAACACAATAGCTAACCTAATTACTACCTAACTGACGAACTGAACTAACTGATTCCTAAAATGTATTGCAGTTAGTGAATAGAATAATATAAATAAAATAAGACTCAAAAAGGTAATGCTGAGTGGGCGTACAAAATAGAAATAAAGGGAATAGAGTTATTTATATGGGATAGGCTATTCGTATATACAGATATGTGCAGTAAACCGATGTGAATAAAGTGTGTATGGAGTTATACAGTAGAGAATACAACAGTACGACACAGCAATACAGTAACACCGAACAGAACAGCAATACAGCGCAGTATGCAGTAACCCAGAACAGTGATAGTGTTTAGTACAGTATGCAGTAACCCAGAACAGTGATACAGTATACAATACAGTATGCTACATACTATGTGAGTGTCTCAGTGAGGACCCCTAGTGAGTTCAGCGTTGACGGTCCTCATGGCTTGTGGGAAGAAACTCTGTCTCAGTCTCTCTCTCTCTCCTCGCTGTGTGGCTGCGGAGTTGCTTGCCCGACCGCAGTGGCTGGAACAGTCCGTTGTTGGGGTGGTGAGGATCCTTCACGATCCTGCGGGCTCTCCCACTACACCTCCTGGTGTGTTAGTCCTCCAGGGAGGGGAGGGTAGTTCCGGTGGTCCGTTGGGCTGAACGTACCACCCTCTGCGGGGCCCGCCTGTCCTGAGCAGTACAGTTACCAAACCTCTCCACTGATCCGGATTAGAAGGACTTGAGGATCCTCACCGAGTCACACTGTCATTTAAAAAAACAGCCTGAATATTGTTTCTAAATCCCTCTCTAATGAGTTTTTAAGCAATCTTTCGACTTATCTATGCATCTTAAAAATGCTTTCAATATCCTCCTCTGTGTACAATTATGTCAGAAACATTTGAACTACGCTTACATCTTGACTCACCATCTTCACCCACTCAGAGATGCTGGAGCAGACGTTCACGGCCCTCCATTTTAAGGTGGTTCTACACAAGTGGCTGAACGTGAATGACACATGCTCATTCCTGAGAGAGACGTCCAAGTGGAGGCAGCACCAGGAGGCCGACGCCTTTGTCTGCTGCATCATCAGTCGAGGGAACGCCACTGATCTCCTGGCTACAGATTCACACCGCGCGGGCCTGAGTTTGGAGGTGATCAGACACCTCTTTGCAGCCGACGCGTGCCCCATGCTGGCCGGGAAGCCGAAACTGTTCTTCATCCAGAGGTATAGTGTCCAAGAGCCCATGCCCCATGCTGACTGGAATGGCGAACTGGAGACAGATGGGATCGGTGCAAAGTCCAGATTGGAGACGGTCCCCGTAGATGCAGACGTGTTCTGGAGTCACTGCTGGACGAACGAGGCCCAGTTGGAGCGAGGCGACCACCGCTCCGCCTACCTGCAGGCCTTAACGGATGCCCTGCACAGAGGCCAAAGGAGGTACGGGAGCACACTGTCACAAATCGGTCAATACACTTATTGCAGGTTTTATTTTTTGACGGAGTTGGCATTTTTAAAAATTGACCAAAAAAAAACTGTTGTCTCCTTTCTTCTGCCGTGACAGGAAAACGCATCTTGTTGATATTCACACCGAGGTGAACGGTGCAGTCTACGATCACAACAAGAGGAATCCCGGAGCAACATTCTACATTGACCTGAAACATACTCTTCGAAAGAATCTGTACTTGTCATAGAACAGTCATCCCCATTAATGCAGTCACACTTTACCCCCAGGAGAAGATGGGACAAAGCTAAGGTAAAGCTTGGTTTCCCTTGTTTGCACATACTTCTTGCCACTGTCATAGTTCTTGTGATATGTGGGTGGGGGCTCTTTCTAAAGTAGTTCCTGTGCAAGTAATATTAAAGGGCATCTTGGAAAATGCCACTTTCACTTTATATTCTTTTATTTATTTGAATTACTGTTCTGATATTTCTGTGATTCTGTTATTTCTCCTTCTCTTGCCCAAATAAATCCATTACTCAATAAATTCCCTCGACACAATCTGCTTTACCCCTTTTCCCCCTTTTCCCTCCTCCAAAAACTAATTTTGGCCCCTTTTACCCGCTCAATGCTGTTCCCCACCGCCGAAGGACCGGTGTGCGCCATGCTGCCGGTGATCCGTGCCGCGGATCAGTGTTGGGTCGTTCATGAACGATCCGATTCTTTCGAACGGCTTTTCTAGTTTCAGTTTTATGTCGTTGTTTGTTGAAGTTGGCGTCTCCTCTACTGTTTTGACAGGCCTCTTTTCCGACCTGTTCATGACACCCGATGTGACGCAACGGAAAAAAACGGCATTTCTCCTGGCGGTGGGAATGGTGTCTATCACCTATTAATAGGTTGACCCTGGTTTAAAAATAAAAAAATGGGTCAACCCGCTCATTTTGGTGCTAAAACAGTATACGTTAGCCAAATGGTTTTGGTTGTTTACTGGTCAACGGCAGCTCAAAATATAGAATATATTTTTATGACGTCTATAATATGGAAGTGGTTTTTGGAAACTTTATGGGACACCTCTTTTGAGGACATTCTTTTAAAACATTTTCTTTTAGTTTTACCGCTGAGGTGAATATATATTCTTTCTTTACATTCACAGGGCAGCTAATATAGAACTGCAGAAGTCTCTATACCCTCTGTACAGTACATATTGTAGAATTTGAATAGACTACTAAAAGCACAATTTATTTCATTGACAATTATTCATTTGTTGCCCTCATATTGCCTCCAGCAGAACACAAGAATCAGCAGCATTTTAGTAAACAATCAGCTTCATCTTGCTGAAAGGCTACAAAACAGCTGTATTGGCACTATAAACATGTCAACAGAGAAAAGTGTATGGAAACAATATTGTGACAGACAGTCGTTGCACAGAGTAAATTATATTTCATTTTTGTAATACATTAATGACATTTAAAAAAAAAAGTGTTTAATGTTTAAATGTGACATCACCCGCAATGTCTCGATTAGAGCTGCTTAATGAAATGCTATAATAATTACAGCTGCAAATTAGCAATGTACTTAATTAAGTGAATTATATCGCACTATAACCTCATTATCATAATGAAAAATACACACATACACACATATACAGTTGTAATGTCAGCTTTAATAGATTGAAATATGTAATATTGTTATCATTACTTGCATTGTAAGTTTTGCACCAAAATAAATGATATTATGAATGAAATGAAAATGTTTGTCAGATTCTTTCGCACAGCACAGTGATTTTTGATGCTATTTTAACGTTTTTTTTTTTTAATTGAACATTTCCGTTCATTTGAGCTGGTGGGGCTGCTTTTTCATCCAAGGGTGCTGTTTGTCTTTGTGAATGTTTATCCATATCGACAGTTCACCGACCAACATGAGCTACACTGATTTACTCAATTGGCCAGGGGCTGCCTTGCACTTCTTTGCACCATGCCATCTCTTTCCTGGCAGGAACGCAAAGAGATGACCGTGCAACCAACAACGGAAACCACATCGAGGAGCACATGCATCCGGCGAATACGTCGAATGTCTTGTTTCTTGTAAAGTACCAGACAAATCAAGGGTTAAATACGTGTTTTTTTTTTTGTTTGTTTTTTTTTTTTACAAAGTAATCTCACTGAAGTGGTACTTTAAAGGCGCGGTGCGTAGAATTTAGTGGCAGCTAGCGGTGAGGTTGCAGATGCAGCCAACGGAAGCGGCGCAAAATGGCGGCTCCGCTGCCGCGAAATCCGCAAAAAAAACCACACACACACACACACACACACACACACAAAACGCGAAACTCCCTCTCTGGAGCCGTTTGGCTTGTCCCTTCTGGGCTACTGTAGAAGAAACATGGCGGCGCAACATGGCGGCCTCTGTGAAGCGTACCCGCTCCCCATCTAAAAACGGCCCGCTCCAAGGTAACGGAAACACAGCCATTATTATGTTCACGGGATTACACAGTAATTGAACCATACTTGTGAATATTATGCCCCGTTTCCGCCACGCCCGTCCTTTAAATTGTGCACGCTGCGTCTTTAACCCGCTGCAATGAACGTCCCGAGGTTACGCGTCGCGTCGACAGCAGGAGGCAGGCGAGTCACGCGGGGGGCGGCGAGCTCTCGGCGCAGCGCCGGGCGGGTCGGCGTGAACGCGCACGGCGCGGTGTCCGTCCGGGCCGCCGCCGCCGCCGTGACGCAACGGGGACCGCGCCGCGCGGAGGAGGGAGCGCGGAGTCGAACGAGTACCCCCCCCCCCCGCCCCCCCGCCACCCCGCCCCGCTCGCTCTTCTCCAGGCGCTCCCCGAGCAGAGAGGAGCAGGCGAGGAGCCGCAGAGCCCCGTGACACCCGCAGCCACCGGCGGACCCGCCATGGAGAGCGTGCTAGCCGCAGAGCTGGCACTGTCATGACGCGTGGAGCGCCTCGCACGCCCGCACGCCCGCACGCCGCGAGCCGCCGCCACCCCACCTGCCCGACGCACCGCGAAGGAGGGGCCGGGCCGGTTTCTGCTCGTTCCGCGCCCCCGACTGGGAGAGCCCCCCCGCCGGCCGCCGGGTCGCCATGGCCGAGAGAAGTTCCAGCGGTCTGCTCATGATGATGCTGGAGCCCGCGCCGTCCGTCGCCATGACCCTCCCGGTGGAGGTGCGGGAGAAGCTGGCGGAGCTGGAGCTGGAGCTCTCTGAAGGTAAACTGGGCGGCCGTGAGCGAACCCCGCGTAACATCCGAACCAGTTTATGGATAGTTCTGGAACATGCATTTTTTCAATGTGCGGGCTCCACCGAAGTCTGTCTGGGGTCGCCGGGGGTGGGACCCCAACAAACCCCCGCACGTTCCGCACTTTAACGTCGTGTCACGCAGGAGGTGTTATTATGAGACTTGAGCGTGGACGCTGTGATGGTGCGTGACACTCTACTCGGTTTGTTTGACCTATCTTGAAGTTTTCCAAGAGTCTGTCAACTCTGATTAAATTCCCTCCAACTGTTTTGATTTTTTTGGGGTCCACTTCGTACCCCTAACAGCTGATCAGGCCCGACACACCCATGTTGGTAAAAAAAAACAACCCCAAAAAACATCAAATGGGACTCTGTTGATTTTACATTGGTTTGGGGGGGGGGTGGGGTCGCAGACGAAAAGCTGAACGTCACAGTCGCGCACGATTCGATCGTTCAGACGTAGTCATTCATTCATTCGTTCGAACAACCTGCCGTTTGCAGATCGGTCTAAATCGGCGTCATCGATGTGCTACCCGTCTTCTACCACATTGCTCTCAGGCAAAACAACCGGGGAGATGTGTCTCTTCGAACTGACGTTTTAGATGGTGTCGAGCGTTCGGATTTCGTTTGCGGCCGGCGTTTGCGCATGCACGTGTGTTATATCAGCTCCTTGCACGTTATCCATCCTGCCCCTCAGCGCCTTTGTGTACTTTGGGTGCATACGATAAAATGGTACGGTGCATGGTACACACTGGGGCGAATTGTGCCAGTTGGAAAACATATCTAGAATGTCCAGAGGTGGATAACAAAGGGAATCATAAGCAGGACGCTTCCTGTTAAAAGCAAAGGCACCCCCCCCCCCCCAACTGACTACAGTTGGATTGTATATGGAGCAACTGTGGGGAATGGTGTTCAGGCGTTAAAATTAGCTGAGCTGTAATATTCAGCCATACTAATTAATGACCCATATTAGGTCTGATTAGACATGGGATTTGACCTTAGGGTGGGTTTCTATTTCTTATCAAGTTAGGGAAAAAAACGTAAGCCGTCGGAGCTTAAATCAGCCTTGTCCCTTTTTAAATGGAGGATTTAAAATCGTCGAACTCAAAGCTATGCATGTAACTATAACTATATAAGCACGTAACCATAACTGGCTTGGAACGGTCCGTCCATTGCTGCTTGCAATAGTACCTGTTTAGGACCTGTTTCTGGACCTGCCCAGTGTACGCTGTGATCAGCACATTTTCTGCCGCTGGGATGGATGCAATATGCTTTTTTTTTTTTTTTTTTTCCCTCTCGGGGTTGGCTGCTCAACTAATCTATATCTGTCCAGTTTCCTCTTCCTGCTCTCCCTGTGTCATTTCCTGTCATGTTGGAGCTCTGATAGTCATAATCTCCCTTTGTCCCCAGCGCTCTCCCTTTCTCCTATCCTGTCTTCTACCAATGTGTTTTGCATTACTTTCCTCCCTCCCTGCCTCTACCCTCCGCATGTCTCTCTCTCTCTTACCCCTTACTTATTCGATCTCCCCGTTTTTTTTTTTTTTCTCCTTTCTTTGCTATCTCCCCTTTTCACTATCTCTCTCGTTCTTGTCGCGTATGAGAATAAGCTGTCAATTTAGCTTTCCGTAGAAGAGCGATGCCAGGCTTTTAAACCCTTGTGCAGTGTTGTGAACTTTTCACCTCGAGATGATGCCCTTCTGTCCCCCCCCCCCCCCCTTGCATCCTGCCTCAGGATAGAATAGACAAGTTGTTCTGAGAAAGAGGGAGAGGGAGAGAGAGAGAGAGAGGGAGAGAGAGAGAGAGAGAGAGATTTTTAAAGCATCTTTATTAGAGAGAGAGATGCATGTTCCCTATCCTTCTGCAATGACGAAAATCTAAATCCAATCCCACCAAGACATGCATATAGATTTCCTTAACACGTGTGAGCATGTCAGCGGGGGTCCTGACTTTGCATGCGTTTGGTATTACTATCAGCCCCCTATTTGACCAGATGTGCCATGTATGTTGAAATTGCTATCAAGCATTGGCAGCCGTTATTGGATTAGCAGGGCTTTGAGACAGCACTGCAGCTAGGTAATATCCCAGCGTCAGCAGCTCTGGGCCCGTTGAAGTGTGAAATAAACAGTCTGTTCGATCTTGTTGAGCTTTAAACAAATGGCGGCCGTTCTGGTGAGGCATTGTTCACTGTCTTTTGTTTCAGTGTTGCATTGGTTTTGCCAGCGAGGTCGTACTCATAATATTCTTAGTGGTCTTCCAAGTCGGCAGACTTCATAGTTATTGTGAAGGGCAGACCTGTGCTATTTCTCACCTGACCTGGATGAAGTTGAGTGGTCAAGAGACAGGGTTGTAATGCGGGGCAAGAAGAAAGACGATGCCCATTATCTCCTGGGGGGGAGGAGAGGGGGGAGGGAGGGAGGGACGTTTCGTCGGCTGGGTAGTTGATACGCTCCCTCCACCGCTCCCTGGTTTCACTCCCTCCCTCCTCCGCTGTTTGCTCTCCAAACCCTTTGATTACAAAGTCATTTTTAGTCCAGTGCTGGTGTTTGTTGGGAAACCACCAGCTCCTGGTTTGTCTGTGTGCTTGTTTAGCCTGCGCCCATTCAGTAAACATTTACAGAGAAACATTGCCGGTTTTGGTTTGTAAGTGGTGTTTGCCTAGAGGTGTCGCCCCTCGTGGGTTTGCTTATTTCTGTTTTTATTGACAAAGGACAATAGGTGTCGGTACACTGAGGTAATATAACACTACGGAACCAAAGGCCTCGTTGCTTCTTCATGAATGCTTTGGTTATTGGGTGTGCCTGTGAGCAACTTGATGGTTCCACCTCTCTGAATCAAGTCTTAGTATAATTTTTAATGCTGTTCATTCTATTTTTAACCGTATCATTTTCACCACCACAATTGTCCCTCAGGAGATCATCGAGATTTACTAGTTATTTGAAATTTGATGGGAAAAATCCGGGTCTCGGTTCCGTTCCCTGGGTCATGTACAGAGCTGTCAAGTGGTTACTGTAGTTAAAAGGTAGTGTTTCCACTCCAGCGTGCCTTTCAAATTGGCATCGGCAGAACCCTGGGGGTGAGATGATCAATGGAATGCAGCCTCCTGTTGCTGTCAGGCCGAAACTCTGCTCCTCGAGTTCCCCATTAAAACCATTTAGAACCCGTTGGAAACTTTCCGAAATGCATCTGTGTCAATGGCATAGGCTAACGTTTTCATTCAGTAGTAATTCAATACAATAGACTGCAAAGCTCTGGTTTTATTGGCCTTATAAACAATAATGTTGTGCAGGGGTCACAGGCCTGCATACTTTCTGGAGCTAGTTCATAGTTTGAGTTTCAGTCAGTCAAACCAAAAACCTATAATGCGGGTGTACAGAAAGTCCAGTGACGAGCTTTCATGGTTAGTCGAAGCAACAGCACTTAGTGCTGGGAAAGACGATGTCATTCCTTGTGGTGGCCACTCACCGCCACCATCCACTCATGCAGTGGCGGATTGGGGTCGATCATCTTTTGTGGCCTATTGTTCAGCAAAATAAGCACAAAAGAATGGCACAGGCATGTGGACTGATCAAATAATGGTGTTCTATCGCATTCAACATCCCACCCCCTTAATTCAGGGCCTGAGAATGTGTGGGATTTAGTCAGGTTATAGAGAGGACTTTGTCCATGGGTGCTGACTTGCTCCGTAATAGGATCCTAAAGGATAAGAATGTAAAACCTTGGAACTGGCTGGCCGGCTGCTAGAGCCGTTGTGGCCGTGGTGGAATCTAGAGAGTTCTGAGATACAAATACAGCTATGGTTTGTCCCTGCTGCGGTGAAGAATACAACCTCACTGAGGGTCATACATATTTTAAGGGTGTGCCTTAAAGCATAGTGGGCCTTCCTATTCTGTGTGTCTGTGTGTGTCTGTGTGTGTCTGTGTGTGTCTGTGTGTGTGTGTGTGTGTGTGTGTGTGTGTGTGTTGTGTGTGTGTGTGTGTGTGTGTGTGTGTGTGTGTGTGTGTGTGTGTGTGTGTGTGTGTGTGTGTGTGTGTGTGTGTGTGTGTGTGTGTGTGTGTGTGTGTGTGTGTGTGTGTTCCAATTTACGTGCCCTTGTGTCCGTGTACTTTGAGTTTTCCCTTTGTCTTGCAAAGTAGAAAACCAAAGAATTATGTTTTACTGTGGCCCAACAAAGCTTTTGTTTTTACTGTCGTGGTCTATCCACAGTCTACAGTACATCTCTGTTCTCAAGGCCCGCTGTTTATATTTTATATTTATTCTGAAGCCATTGGAGACATGAATAATTGCTGGTCGACGGTGTGGGGGGATGCAATTTCTAGAAATGTTCTCTGTTTATTTAAGTTAAATTCAGCCCACAGAATCTGCCAAATTTAGTTTTGATAGGGTAGATTTTTTATTTTTTTTTTCCCCCCAACTTTGAAACAAGGCAGTAACACCATTTCGGTATTGATTATTTTTATTTCCATCGGTACGTTTTTATTTTCTGGGGCAGAAATCACTCAGAGTATGCGCAACAGTTCAAATTTGACTTTTTTAAGCTTCAAACTGAAATGCTAAAAAAAGGAGACACTTTTTATTTTTATTTTATTTTTTTTAATAATCACTCATTTGGTTTGACCCTGGAGCTCTACCGATGTATTTGTGGTGCCAGCTATGCGTGGACGGTTTGGAACATGTGGGTTGGAAAAGCTTTTCAGAGGTGCTCTGAGGCTCGCTTGAAATGAAAACATAGTGTCTGATGATGGGATAGGGACCTGTGTTTGGTAATCCCTTTGTCCCCTCTATGCACTTGACCATTACTGGCAGAATAGTCACAATGATGATGAAATTTAGATGTAATATTAACATTTTACTGATCTAAGAGGTTATACAGTCTAGAGCTTTAAAAGGCCTCAATGCACTCCACGTTGAGGATTATCGTCCACCTTTGTCCTACTGGCTTGTGGAATAATCCATTGTTAAATTGTGTTGCGTCGTTGTTTTTTTTTTTTTTATGTCTTAAGTCCTCGGCAGTGATTTATTTATTTATTTCTTTATTTTTTTGACCTTTTCAAAAGCGCATGACTGCTTCGGTTTATGACCAGGAAGTTCATCAGTTCCAAGTCCACGAGTGGATGGGCTCGTTTCCAATACAACGATGCCAACATCCTGCCAGGCACCCATCCTGCTCCATTCTGCCACCGCAGCGCCATCAGGCCCCTCAACCCACAACACAGCACTACAAGATCCCGTTTGGTTTAAAAAGCACTTCACATCGAGATGAGAATCACAAATCTCTTTGCATTACTTCCTGAAAATCCTTAGGTCTGGAATGTCTTTTGCCAAACCTGGCGCCAGGTTTGCAGACGGGAACCCTGTGGGCAGGGTATTGGGAAGGATCTCATGGTTCGATTCGGAATACGAACGGTCACAATTCGATGAAATATCCGATATTGATGAGACGTCTCGCAATGCGATCCTATATCAATACTGTGTATTCACAACTTACACATAATGAGAATTGCAACCTACTTTTCAGGATGTGCATTACAAAATTTACAAATTCTGTCTCAATACAGAAATGAAATGTTCTTTCCATTTGTGTCGACAGTGGTACTTAATTGAAGTGGAAAGTGGTTGCATGTCTTCCAAACAAAGCAGTGGTATAAGAATTTTCAAATGGTGATGGCAATGTGAGAGGGATGGCATGTGTAGGGACGGCGTAGCGGGCACTGATGCCAGGGGAAGGTGAAATCTGGTCTGCCGTGGGCCGAACGTCCCCCCCGCTCTCGCTCTCGGTCCGGAGGCTGTTGTCCAGCCTCCGTCAGCGTCTGTTTGTCCGCTCATGTGGTGGTGCGTCTGTCGGAGGCCTCGCACCGTCCCCCCTGCGCGCACTTGGTGTGAGCCTTACTGCGTGAGTTCGGACGCCGGTCACAGCCCCCCCCCCCCCCCCCCTCCGCTCCGCTTCCCCAACCTACACAGCCCGTCGCTCTGGCCTCATCACTGCAGGGACCAGATGACCGTGGACCGAGCACAAAACAAAATCCATCTCTCTCTTTACATCCCTGGAACAATGCATTCTAAGCGCCAACATTTATGACTAGGAAGTAGTTTGGGCCTGGTAAGGTTTACAGAATATACTAATGATCCTTTCTTCTTTTTGCCTTCATAGGTATGCTGACTCTATTCACTCTGCATTATTTCAGTCGAACTGAACTCAACTGAATTGCTTTGGGGGAGGGTGGGGAGGGTGGGGTCTGCAGAGAGCTTTTATTTTCAAAGAAGCGTTTCTCTAAGAGCCCAAGGTGAAAATATATAAAGGTTTCTAACTCCAGTCTCTGTGTTGAGGCCTGCCTTGCAGGTTTAGACTCAAAGTTATTGATTTCTCTTTGTTGGATTAAAAAAAAAAAAAAAAAGAACCCCCCTCAAAAAAACATAAAAGACACCCTGTAAATACTGAAACACTACGTCTTTCTTCGTGGACGTTGGAGTCTCTCAGCGTTCTATCAAATCATCTACCATGTCTGGCCAGAGGATGTTAATCATGGAGCTTTCTAAGCAGCTCATGCCGTGAGTTGGAAATGCTTCATTAATGTCCCCGTCACATAATGACTCATCCTGGGGAGTCAGTGTAATAAATTTTACTGCTGGCCAGAGCCATCATGGTCTGTTAGCGTCCATTGACCTTCTATTGGCCAGCGGCAAACAGATATCAGCCTGCGCTGCGAGAGAGGACGTGGGGTCCACCAGCTGGCCCCAGTCAGACCTTCTAGCAAAGTAACGTACATAACAAACGTCAAAGATGTGGTTTGCATTAAAGCTCATGGATAATGGCATAATGAATCTGAGGAAGTATCAGATTGATACGAGGGTTATCCCGGTCATGACATTTCAGTCGGTGAGTCGGAGTAATTGTCATACAAATAATTTCAATTAACAATGTTAGGATCCTTTATGTCAATTTTATATTACCATCATACTGTAATAATGCAGTAAATAAAACAGTTAATTTGCCTCAACTCAACTGATGGCTCAAAATTTCCACAAAACTTGGATGCAACACACGTTGGGGGATTGATTTTACAAAGTGATCACAATCGGCTCATTTAATTGCCGTCAGGCGATAATGTCATGACCGTGACATCACTAACTGACGCATATTGGGAACATGCCTCGTCGCCAGTAATCATCCAAACAAACCCTTGACTCATTGCCTGCGTCTGTGTCTGAAAAGCATGAGATTGGCTCGACAGAAATTCTCTGTGTGCTCAATCGATGTCCAGTGGCTTTTGGTGAGGTCAGTGTGCAGTGGCTGTTCAGGTGTGCGCGCGGGCCGCAGCGCAGGCCCTTCCTGCTGGAAAAACAAACAGGGCAGAAAATGCCCGGAATGCGCTGTGACCTTTCAACCCCGCCGCGACGGAAAGGGTCTCCCAGATCATCTCCACGGCCGGAGGCTACAACCGCCGTGCAGATAAGCAAGTAGTCCTGCTCTTTTCAGAGAACAAGGCCAAGTTGTCCCCGCCGCACTCCCCCACTCGCCCCAGCCAATCCATATTGTCCCGCTAGAGCGTTGCACGGAGGGCGGGGGAAAGCAGGGATGTAGGAGGGGGGAACAGAGTGAATTTTTAGTTTGGGGCTAAAGCCAGCCTTTTTTTTTTTTTTTTTAAGAGGCAAAACTTCACTTGGCAGGCCCGGCGCGCATATTAGAAAATGGCTTTACAGCCTGCGTGTTCTGAGCGAGCAGACAGTTTTAGGTGAGCACCGCCAACGTTGCCACCCCCCTTCTTCTCCAGATGCTCTACCCATAGTGCTTTTCAACTCCTACCTGTAGAGCCAGCGAGGAGGAGGGAGGGTTTGGGGGGTGGGGGAGGCGGCGTGGGCGACAGAGGACAAGTCGGGACTGTATTTTCGAGAGCTCCTTAGGCAAAACTGACAAACTGGGGAGACTCTCTGAACGCCTGCAATTAGCTACTCATCTCATTGATGCTGCTGTCAGAGATGGCTGCATTATTGCATTATAGATAGAAAGAGAAGTCGTTCTGTTAAGATTTGCATTGAGGCACCAGGGCAGACTGTGTTTTTAATGAGACGCTCGTTTCTCCTCACTCTGTGCATTGTGGTGCAATTAGGAGCCAGTGAGTCTGCACTTAACTGACACTACCATCTGTGGCTCACCACACACGTTTGCCTCTGGCTTTGTGTGATTGTGTGTGTACGCGTTGTGGTAATAACTGATCTGTTTATGAGAACAACAAGGATGAATTGTCATGAAAAACTGTATTGTCTTCAATTGTTGAACCACGAAAAAAAAGACGCTGAGCCATGAGATGATGACCTTGCACTACTGTGCTGAGAGGAGGAGAAACCAGATCTAACACACACACACACACACACACACACACACACACACACACACACACACACATACACATACTTCCACTGAACATCTTCATTCCCATACACTCTGAAAATTATATTCTAGTAGTTGATGAGGGCACTTTCGTGTTTTACGACTTGGGCGAGGCTACAGGTTCCTCCACGTAAGATCTTCTTTTTGCTTTGGCTTCTTTGCCAATATATTTTCTACAGTGTTGGCTTTGTTTTTTTTTGTTTCAGGGATAGAGAACCTGAACAATATCTTCTCCCGCATATGTTGTTTCCTAAATTATAATGCATGCGCATATACTCTTCCACCTCATGTATGACCAAAGTCTGCTCAAATTGACGACTTGGACGAGTGCTTTGGCAGTGCTTCCAACTCCCCTCAAGGTTTTGGCACAAGATTTGAGAGGTACCCTGTGTAGAAACGGACCCGACACTGCCGTTCTGGAAATTCTTTGACGCACCTGCTGTTCATTGTCTGGTTTCACATGCCAGGTACTTTATGTTTATAAAGATTTATTTATTATTATTATTATTATTTTTTTTTTGTATTCTCACTCAGACAGTTCAGGAACACAGGGATGGTTTTTCCAGACAGTGGCTCAGTTCAGGAAAAGTTGTGGCGTCAAGGAGATGTCACTTCCTCTGACATTGAATTTCCTATAGTTTGATTTTGCTTCTATCTGGGATTTAAGTGCATTTTGTCAATCAATAATATTGCTGCCATCCCCTTGACCATGCGTGGCCGTGCTCTTGTCTTTGCAGACGTAGAGAAATCATTAAATTGTTTTTTACTGTTTGTTTGTCCGCTGATGCCCTTTCCTGGCAGCCCGGCAGTTTGCAATGACAACTGTGGCTGCAACAACTTTTCATGAAATAAAAGATGTCTTCAAGTGCCGCAAAATAATGGTCAGCTACTCCTGTTTCATATTTCAACCCAAGCAATGTGGTAAACAGCCTTGTGATTATGAATAGCAGGGACCAGGGAATAATACTTGCGGAATCTGAGCCATTGGGAGAGGGGAACAATGACAGGGATACAGCTTTAGGCGAGTCCGTAATCTAATAAAACACACACACACATGCTTCACCTCTCATTGCTTTTACTCACAGCATTCCAGTCATAGAGGTCGTGGGCCTCCGCAGTGTGTGGTTGTGGTCACATTATGCACATGTTCCTTCCACACCATGATGACAGTCGGAGCTCGCTTGTTAAGTCCCCCAAGACTTCTCTCCATTCCTTGCATCCTTTCTCCTCCGCCCTTTAAACATTCCCTTCAAATAACCAGCAGATGACCCCTCCGTTCCTCACACTCACATACACACACTCAAATATGCACGATAAGATCAACATCCTGCATTGGAAGTTTCTTTGCGAGTATATCAGCATGCTCAATAAAAATTATTTTGGGTGTGTGTACGTGTGTGTGTATGCGTTTGTGTGGGTGCCCGCCCTGCCCCTCCGCTCCACCTCGCACCTCGTCGTCATTTGTGAGAAGTAGTCATGTGTTGAACTCCCAACAAGTGGCAACCAGCTGCCAGCAGGCTCTGCCAATCGGGATTAGTGTGTCACGTCCCCAATGAGACTCGCGTACTGTACACACACCCAAGTGCAAACACTCTCCCAAGACAGCTGCAGTCAGCCTCATACTCTGAGCTTAATTGGCAAATGCGTGGCGTGATTTTCTGGGGGAATGAGCCCTGTGACCTGTGTAAATCCGAGAGATCCCTCGTAACCCTTGGCGACATTGCTCCTCATTCGTCCACTCCTCATCCTCCGGCGTGATGAGACAAAGTAAACCATAGCGGTTGAAGATTTATACAACCGATTAATTGAGTCAAAATATTCTGGTGAATTACAAAAAAAGCTGATGTAATTTCATTTTCAAGAAGGACTTTGTTTTTCTGTCTGTCCCAGACTGCCGCAGCCCTCACAGGTCGAGAGTTGCACCTTCCAAGTAAAATCCACAGAGTATTTACTGGAGAGTCAACAGTGTCAGCTAAGAGCAAAAGAAGGAAGGGAGGAGAACAGAGGGATGGATGAGTGGGAGGTAACATGATGCCTGCACTCGGATTTACTTTGGATCTGTTACTCCGCTCCTCTGGAGCAGCCTGGGTGTGTCCGGACAGAGAGGCAAGTAGTGTTTGTCAAGGTTTCATGTTTAGTTTAGTTTTACCTGCTTGACGTGCAACATGGGTGGAGGGTGGAGGTTCCCCACGTACGATCAGGAGCCAAACACCCACACGGTTGCAGGTATTTCAAGTTGGTTATTTCTTCAGTGTGATAAATTTTTCAGATTTTCACTCATTTGCCGGAGCTCCACCCAACTGGGACCCTCCAACATCCACACAAACGGCAACAGCTACCTTCCAAAATTTGATTCAGGTCTATGTTGTGGTTACTGTGGTTGGGGGGGTTGGGGGGGTTGGGGGGGGGGGAGTCGTAGTCACAGCATGAATGGCAAAAAGTAACCTAATAACGTGCAATGGAGAATCATGCAGAATGTATTTAATTTTTATTACAGTCAGACTACCTCCTCTGTTGCGGCATAATTCAATGTACCCTCTCTGTCCTGGCTGCACAAGGGACAATTCAACAATAAAAATGAAAAAAGAAAAAAAAAATCCCGTCTGACCCTGTGCTAAGATCTTTGCACCGACCATACTTTCTCTTTCCAAACAGCCGTTGTAAAATATGTTAATTCTGGGAATGCACGGCTGACCTTTTTGGCAGCTGCGGCCCCCAGTCTCCCGCTGGAGGAGAACTGCCAGGGTCCGTCTCTGTGTGCTGACTTTTGACCCCGCTGTTTCTGATGCGGCGTCGGGATGAGAGCAGTATTCCCTGCAGCCTGCAGGCCACAGAAGACGGATGAAGGGCCCATCCAGGGCTCCCCAGGGGCCACCATTGATCGGCACTTTGTCTTCTGGGAGGGGATTAAACATGTGCTACCACTTCCGTCCACCCAGAACATCCTCTGGGGCGCCCGGCTCTTCACCACCTTGTAGCTGTTGCCATCGGCACCCTTAAAACAGTCACATACTGTAGTCATATAAGTCTACTGTAAATTGTGTACACACACACACACACACACACACACACACTTCCTCTCCTCTGGTGTCAGTCTGTTTATTGAGTTAGGCTGGAGGTTAGGTCTGTGTGAGTGTTATGGTGTGTGCTATGGTTTGTCCCTGCTGCGGTGAAGAATACAACCTCACTGAGGGTCATACATATTTTAAGGGTGTGCCTTAAAGCATAGTGGGCCTTCCTATTCTGTGTGTGTGTGTGTGTGTGTGTGTGTGTGTGTGTGTGTGTGTGTGTGTGTGTGTGTGTGTGTGTGTGTGTGTGTGTGTGTGTGTGAGTGTGTGTGTGTGTGTGTGTGTGTGTGTGTGTGTGTGTGTGTGTGTGTGTGTGTGTGTGTGTGTTTCCTTGAAGATAAGTGCAAAAGCAGAGTGTCTCTCTCTCATCATTCTTCCTTCCTCCTGATCAAGTGGGTCTGGATCATACTGGCTTGGTAGAGATATTCCTTGAAGTTAAGTTCTCTGTTATTAATTAAACAAGGTCACTTCAAATCAATTTTTCATGTTTACATGTTATTTTCGCTGAAGCGTGTCTCAATCAGTTCATTAAAGTCAATACAGACTAGCGCTGGAATAATATATTTTCTTATATTCATACTAACTATCAGAGCTTGTGAGCATGTGTTTTTATCTTTTTTTAAGTGTGCGTCACACGTAGCTGTTAAAATGGTGCGGTGTCATTCGCTAGTGAGTAAGCCCACATCAACCTTTAAATTGTCAAAACATTCTGGTACCTCTGTGTATTGTTTTTATTAGGAAACTCCACCCAAACTGGGGCCCTTGAGAATTATGTGCAAATGTTTGACTCTGCATCTGTGTGTAGCTTCACATATTTTATCCCAAAGTTGACCTCTTTGAAAGTGTACCCTCCTGTACTCTCTTCACTGTGCAGTGTTGGTGCGGCCAGTATTAACCAGCTTATATGACTGAGGAAAGAGCTCCGTGCACAGCGCCACGCAGCCTCCAATGTCCTTACTACCTTCCTTGGAGCAAGGGGAGCAGCCAGCAACCCTGCCGATGCCTGGCCAGAGGGCAGGCTGCCTCTGGACTCTGGGCGGTTATGGAATGTAAAAAAGGCCCGCAAAAGGGCTCGGAGAACCTCCAGAATAACAAGCGTATCCATTCTGTTGTTTTCCACGTATGGGGAGGAGTGTTCGTGTCGGGAATGCCGCTCTCTCGCCAGAATACCTGCAGCAGCTGGTGAAAGTTACCGCAGGGTGCCGTCTGCTTGACAGACGTGAGCAAACAAAAGCCGCGGATTCTGCCGTTTGGCCGTTTGTGCGTTATGACTTCACCTCATGGACGTCAGTGTGCTAGAAATTCTACCCCAGTTTTTTATGTAAGGAATAGCATCCGACGAGGCGTATGTTATTCAAACTTGTGTGGATGATGCGGAGGCAGCGAGTCGTCCGATCCAGAGAGGAGAGCTTTTTTTCTCTGCGAGTCCATTATGTTCTGATAATATACAACTCAAAGGGCCTCGTACTGCCTGTACTGTGGCAAGTCGTCCACACAGATATAAACCGGTCAGCTAAAGTTATGCTTGTAAGCCTTCCTCTCCTTTAAGTGTATTTGATGAGGCAACCTTGCCAACCAGCCAGTTCCTTGTCTTGTGTACTAATAGTATTTTATGAAGCAGATGCTGGAGACTTAGACTTCGTTGTAACAGGATGGATGGATTAGATACTGCGTATGTAGCCAGCACAGTGTTCCAGATTGGTAAACAGAGAGGTCGACGGGTACTTCTTCGTCCATATATGTCTATAGATGTCCATGTATCGTAATTGAACACCCCCAGCCAATCAGAGCAGCGTTCACCTCCAATTGGATGCTGTGGGATATGCCTTAGATGTATGAGCTTCGATTTATCTTAAGGCCAAGCAAGTATGCCCCGAAGCACGGGGCATACTTGCTTGGCCTTAAGAGCATTACTTTCTGTTATTTTAGCACTGTTTTAACGCTGTTGATTATGGATCTTTCTCTCTAACTGTTTCACTCAGCTGTTGCAAGAGACTAACCTCAACTCACCCCAGAATGGAATCTATCTCCTCTCTGTATCTGATTTTCATTTTTTTTTTTTTTTTTTTTCCCTTCTTCTTTTCGGCTGACAAATTCCTCAGAGGGGTTCAGAGAGGGCCTTGACCGCTGACGGTGAGGCTTGGGGCGTGGTGGAAGAGCAGCAAAGATGGAAACATATCGTGTGTGTGTGTGTGTGTCTCAGAGGGGGTAGTGTATGGGGGGTAGGGGGTTGGATAGATTGAAGTGAGATAAAAACGGGAGATAAGAGTTGCTGTGTCTTAGGGGTTGGAGGGCATGCATCAACCACAGTTTGTTTCATGAAAAATAAGTGTATATGTATATGTACACTTATTTATTGGATTTTTTATATATATATATATATATATATATATATATATATATATAAAATCCAATCAAAGAGGGCAATGTTTTGCCCCCATGTACAGTGTATGACCCCAAAATATACCTTATACAAAAGATTAAATCAATTGCTTTGGTTTGATAAGGGCAGCTTGATAGCCATAGTCATGGCATTTTGGAAGGAAAATACATTTGAAGTGATGCTGAATTGATATGCATGGAGTTGACCCCACTTGGACCTTTTGAGGAAAGAAAGGTGGAAAAAAAAAAAAAACAACAACCTTGCAAGCTGTCAAGACTTCCAGAAAAGTATTGGTTCTTAAAAATGAGGTTGGAACACCCGTAACCATTTTTGAGGCCACTGCCGGGCTTTGATTTCCTGTTTGGAGAGAAGGGCTATTCAGAGCCACCAGGGCTATTCAGAGCCAATTTAAAAGTTTGTTCCGACTTTCTTTGCTGTGCTTCAAGCTCTTTGGGGACATTTCTGTTTCATTAAATTAGTAAACATCGGAAAAATATATCTATTTACAATAAAAACACATTATTTATTAGTTTTATTTGGAGAAATGCACTGCAGATTGCACAATGCAGCCTCCAATCAACCTACTGCATAGTTTTTTAAAATTTTTATTTTATAGCAGAATTATTTTTTTAAATAACAACTAACATTTACCTCGTCTGCATTTTTCTGACAGACAGTTGGTTAAATTCGTCTTGTCTTTTTTTATGCGCTGGTCTGTGAAGCCAACAGAGCAGTTCCTGGCACGGCTTGGCAGTTCTCAAGCCGTGGGTGGAGTTACTCAAATGGGTCTTATTCTAATGTGTCTCAATGACATAGGAACGAGACACAAATCGACTTGTCGAACCACATGTTTTATGAAATAGGACGGGCGCTCACAAAAAACTGACTGGGTTGTCTTGTTTCACAGTTTGTGTGTTAGTATGCCCACTAGAGCATAAAAGTATGTGCACAAGCACCGAAAAAGTGAGTTTTTCACAATAGGTCCCCTTTAAAACGCACTGAAGTGTGAACCCCTAACCGAGATACATACTGTTTCACCCCAGCATCAATGGAATGCTGCAAACCGGGTTAATCCCATCTCAGCTGTGAAGCTCTGGGAAGAATCTGCGTGTGAATGGCTGTACATCGTGTCAGTGACTTGAACCAGCAACGCAAAATAACAAAGTGATCAGCTAACACCACTGAGGCTCGGCCTTCAGGCTGTGTTGGCAATATGATAGGACCTGGTAATATCTCTGTCATCTCAGGTGTGCACTGGGGGAAAGCCGGCAGAATAGGGATGGTTGCAGAGGAATTCATTGTTGGCTCCGTTGACGCTGAGAAGCTGTAAACGATAAGTCTATAATAGTCTCGCTGTTGGCTGCTGTAACGATTGTACCCTGTGTGTGTGTGTGTGTGTGTGTGTGTGTGTGTGTGTGTGTGTGTGTGTGTGTGTGTGTGTATGTGTGTGTGTGTGTGTGTCGGGGAGTGGCATGAAAGCATCTTGACCGCATCCCCGTGACGTCGTTGAGGGGGAGACTGAGCAGCCGGGCGAAGACACGCCACGTCTCTGGCTTGCTCAGAGGCATCGGAGGAAGTCCACATTGTTGTCTCCATTCTTGCTCAATGAGCTGGTTTGGCATCGCTCCCCCTGCAGGGGCCTGTAGCTGTGAGGGCAGCGTTACTAGATATTCCCTAGGTGGGGGCTGTTTAAAATAAGAAGAGAGACTGCATACCCGAGGTGTAAAGATGCACAGTTGTTGATACGTTGTAGTTACTTTTTTCCATTGCTGATCTCAGCTGTTGGTGAAACTAGATTCAATGTCATATTATTTGGAAGAGATTCATTTACACACCAAGAGACCCCTGGCCTGACGCAGGCTTTATCATTAAGCCCTATGCGCTGTACATACTTGCATGCTCGCAGACACACACACACACACACACACACACGCACACGCACAGATACACTGCACTGCATGCAGCCACACAGGCTGGCAGCCCTCTGTGATTATCTCCACGATAATAAGGAAGGTCACAAAGGGCCGCTGAAGCTCTCCACTCTCGCTGCTTTTCCCCTGGTGTTTGGGTCTTTCTGTGCGTTTCCTCCTTCCAGATAAGATCCTCAGAAGTAGCTTTTTGTCCGCGCTGAGACGTGTGACTGTGCAGCCAAATGCAACCCTGTCTGGATGAGCCAGCACGCCGCTTTTTCCTGTAAGCCGCTGGCTCTCTTATCCCTCCTGCCCCACCCATGCAGGCCCTGGTATTTGGTATGTGTATGTGTGTGTTTGTTTTTGTGCAGCTGAGTGCGTGCTCGTTCAAAGTGTACTCTGTGCACAGCGTGTGCACGTGTGTGTCTATGTTAATGTGTGTGTGCTTTGGCCTGTGTAATGTCTACTTGGGGCTAAGTGGCTGATGTGCCCAGTGTGATTGCAGGGTGGGTTTGGAATGTGCGCGACGCATTGGCGTCTGCTTGGCCGTGCGTGCTCACGGGGTCAGCGGGCGACTTGTAAGTCCCGCTATTTCACCCCGTGTGTCTCGCTCCCTGTCTTTCTCCAGGATCTGGGCCGGTTGCCCACCGAGGGGAATACCCAAGTCGAGCCCGTGGTTGCTGTGCAGTCGTCCTTGGGAGATGTGGCAGGTCCCCACTGATTGGCCGGCCTGTCAGCACAGCTGATAACGCCTTCATATCGATGCCGTCGCTTCCTCATTAGTTGTAGGAAAGTTCAGTTCAGGATAAGGGGTTGTGATGATTGAGAGGGGAAGTAGACACTTTTGTGTTCCTAATTCAGATAAAGATGTTTCAGGGGACACTGGCGGCAAGGGTGCCGTCGTGTCCCCACATGAACAAGCATCCCGGCGTCGAAATAATGGTTCTTCTTCTTCTCCGCTGGAATGAAACTCAAGGTCGCATTATTTGAAGTTTCTCCAAATCACATTTCACCTCACATTGTTTGGATGGTTGAAAAATACATTTGAACATTTGAGCAGAACTCTGTTATTTAATTTTTTTCCCTAGCACAGCAAAGTTCCATTATTGTAAATATTTATAAACATTATCCATTACGATCTTATTATAAACACCAGTTTTACTTTAATATAAATGTCTTATCCTGCAAGTAACGTAACTAACACATGTGTGAGCTAATAGGACTATAAGGAATAGGGCTGATATGAATAACAATATGAATTAACAAGTCGTATGCACAACTTGTATTGGGTCTAGCTATGCTCTGGCTCAACAGCCACTGTCGTTTTTCTAAGAGGCTGCTTTTGAGCTTGGGTAATGTAGATGCCAAATTTGTGATGTCATCTCCATGTGTCAGAAGGGCCTTTAGCGATTGCGTTGGACGGGAGAACGATTCCCGTCGACTCCTTGTAGAATGTTCCTGGGGGCTCCAAACTAATTTTGTTTTCGGTGGTGCCGGTGACGGTCCTGGACTAGAGATTGTAACACTATCTCAGGAAATGATATTCTGGAATGTCCCAATCACCCTTTTCAATCTTCCCTGGTGTTTCCTCATATCTCTCAGTGCATCTGCGTTAGGACACAGTTCTGGGGGTTGAAAAGCATAGTTCGCTTTGGTTCTCGTTTTAGTAGATAAATATCAATGTTCGCTTTCCTAAAATGGAACAGTTGGACGGGCTGCCCATAAGTTGTTTTCATTCCACAATATGATATCTCTTTTGGGTGATATAAACAAAATAAACTTATGGCTGCTCCTCAAAAAACATCTCTTTCTTAATTGAAAACAAATCTCCTTTGCAATAAAATTGCAGGACATGTTTACTCTTACCTCCAGATATCTGTCTCACTAACACCCAAGATATATTCCTTGGGTATCAAATTTTACCATCAGATGCAATTACATTTCAATGCCCATTTCATGTTCTTTTTTTCAAGTATTTAATGAACGAGATGTGGGAGGAATTTTCTTCGAACAAGACGTCCCATTGTGCGAGTGACGAATGCAAGCATTCGGAAGCGGGCCCCGGTCCCCTATGCGGCGCTGAACTGAAATGCACCCTGGCCCCGGTGCCACAGCGTCTTTTATATGACACACCGGTTATTCGGTGGGCCGGGGGAAATCAGCAGAGAGGTGTGGAGTCGGCGAGCGGTGTAAACAGTGTTATCAGGAGGCCCGCAGGAGGATGTGTCCGTCGTCGGCCGAGTGATCAAACCCTCGGCCCTCCGTCTCTTTGGTACAGTATTTCCGACTGCAGGATCCTGGATCACGTTCCCCTCTGGAAGACGGAGTCGGAAAGCCACGTACAGGGAGTGGGCCCAAACACATACATGTACACACTGCGTCTGGCCAATATATTGCTTTATCAATATTGTGAAATGAGACCAGTTTCCTTGAATTTTGGTGAGTGTAATATTGTGATAGTCAAACGTTGTCTTTAAGGCTGCGTTACAGTCAAGTAATGCAACTTTCTGAACTTCGTTCCTGATGTTCTAGTACCTCTACCTGCTTGATCATAGTGTCCACATCACGAATCATAAAATATTGTGAAAATGTTGATATTGAGGTATTTGTCCAAAGGTATTGTGATATTTGATTTTGTCACACAAATACAAGCGTGTGTGTGTGTGTGTGTGTGTGTGTGTGTGTGTGTGTGCGTGTGCGTGTGTGTGTGCGTGTGCGCGTGGGTGTGACAGAGAGAATAAGGTGATACATTTGACACCACTGTGTGACAAACTGAAGAGGGATTCTGAAACGGGAGGAAGACTTGAGGAGGAGAAAACCTCAGATTCGCCAGGGCGCTGTCTGAACGGCGGAGACGAGTGTTGCAGGATGCAGACAAAGAAGTTTCACACTCCTGAGGTTGTTGGCAAAATGAGGGGTACTAACACAAAGTTCTGCCAATGGATTCCTAGTTGACAATCCAGATTTGAATAGTCACCACATTATGAACATATGCAACATCCACATTGTGGAGAACTGCAATGTCAGCAATAATCGCATGTTGTTCCTTCCTTATACTCGTATGCAAACTGGGTTGTCATATTAGACGAGGATTGGACACACAAGCGATCGTTATGAGCATCCAACATTGTTAAGCCAAATTCATTAACCGGTCGGTGATAAGCTCATTTGATTGAAATGACCAATGGCAAGAATGCACCCAAATCACTTCAAAAGACAGACATCACACATTTAAATCATGTTCCTTTTTTTGTTGCCTTCCGGTAGTGCTCACACTACAGGTTTGAACAAACTCACGTTGTGTCAGGGGTTGACAAGCCCTGGGATACCAGCACACACTGTAGGAGCCGAGACCTAGAACGATATCAAACCAAAATGATATTCTCGCAAGAGTCTGGGACTCGTCCGGGACTGATTTCAAGAGTTTCTGACTATTTCAAATTCACTTACTTTCGGTGTCGGCAGTGCACCCTTCACAGCCCTTAAGATAAGACGTTTATGACCTTATGATTCTCTGAAAGATCTTGAAAACTTTCTTTAAAATTCTCCTTAAAGTCCTTCGGTGTGTACTAGGCATAACAGTTTTACACATGGAATGGTACATTTTGGTGCTGTAGCATCAGAGCTTCATCTCTTTGTTCCCGGTCCGACACTTCTACACAGTTGGCCTGATGGTGTACGTCGTACTGTTATCTCAATTATGCAACATGTTTGTTGCCCAAGGCTTACTTTTCCCCCCCATCTCTTGCAGACATAACGGAGAATATTTTGTCTACGTGCTTCTTTTTATCCTTGCACCTGTGTGTTATGACACCGTGCACCTGTCACCGCCTCCGGACCGGGGTAACCAACGCAATGCTCGGTCCACCCGGGGCGGAACCACTCGTTGCTTTCATGTGGCCGGGCAGATTGTCGGCCAGGTAGCCTGCCGGCTCTGTCTGCATGCTAAGGTCATACGTGACATTTTGGGGCCCAGGGCTCTTTGGCCTCTGTCGGGGGTCGTCAGCTTCAAAGGAGGCCCTTGCCTCCGCCTGCCCTTTCAATGTTTGGCCTACGTGGTGAGACATGGCGCTGGTACGCAGGGCGGTTCCATTCTACTCTGAGCTGCTGGGGCTAAATGGTGACCGCTGTCGCAGATTTGCCACGGCTTTGCTGACTCAACAAATTATTCAGAGGTCAACAACTTCATGCCCAGCAGTTCATGTCGTGTGTAGGTGTGCATGTGTGTGCGGGTGTTCCTTAGATCTGGTGCAAGACAATCAGACATGGGAAGTGTCGTTGAGCGATTCAATTCCGTTCCACGACATTATTGGCACACAGGGCTTTTTCATTAGAATCAATAATATTACCGCTATAACTCTAACCCTCCATGCCAGTTGGAAAGATGGAAATAGATCCTCATAGCCTGACCGCTCTCTCCACATATACTACATCTTTTTTTATTATTTTTTATTTTTTATTTTTTGGTTGTCATTCATGTCATATAGCTTAGCCTATACAAAAGACGGTGTCAATTTCACACACACACACACACACACACACACACACACACACACACACACACACACACACACACACACACACACACACACACACACACACACACGGACTCACTGCTACTCTCAGGGTACGACCCAGGACATGAAACCCCACCCCCCCTTCCGGAAACGGAGACTTCACCTCTGAGGCACAACTGGAATAAAAAGACGGACAAGACGGTCGGACAATGACAGGAAGACGGTAAACAGAACAAAGGAGACAGAACCAGGCAGAATAGCCCCCCAGACCCCCTCCTCCAAATTCATGGCAAATCTCCAGCCTTCCTACACGCTGACGTCATGTAACATATCGCTTTGCAGGCCGCCTACGCCGGCAACGAATGGGAGGGCAACCAGATGACTGATTTGCAAAACTATCCGGTGATGTAGCGCACTTTAAATACCCCCCGTTTTTTTTTTTCATCCACTGTTTTGATTGGAGCTTTTCTCACCAAACATGGTCAGGGCACGGTGTTTGTTGTCTACTTCGGCTAATCAGGGAAGGAGGTTGGAGCTTTGATAAGCGGTTGGAGCCCCATGTGCGTTCCCCCCCCCCCCCCCCCATTAGTGCACCTTGTTTGAAAAAGGCCGGCGGCAACAAAATGCGAATAGACAACGTTCAACACACGTAAGACTCGGCGACGGTCGGTTAAATGCCTTCCCCACGTTCAGAACCGCCGCTGGGAAACATGCAAACACAACTCCGAAAACCATGGGTCTTCCCGCAATGTTAGAGATGTGGTAGATATTTTGTTTTTTTCCCGCAGGGCGACTCCTGCCGCGGTGGCGTTGCGATCGCACTCGCTCACTCACCACAGGGGCCCGGGGGTCATTTGTACGGCGTCTGTCGGTCACCACGGCCAGTTTCTGTCTGTGTTGTAAACAGGACTTCTGTCGGGATGAGTCACACAAAGGTTGCATTTGTGCGAGTGTGTTCTCTCAGGTTTCTTTGTCTCGTGCCTTTGTACCGTGTCTCTGTCTGTCTGTCTCTCTCTCTCTCTCTCTCTCTCTGTGTGTGTGTGTGTGTGTGTGTGTGTGTGTGTGTGTGTGTGTGTGTGTGTGTGTGTGTGTGTGTGTGTGTGTGTGTGTGTGTGTGTGTGTGTGTGTGTGTGTGTGTGTGTGTGTGTGTGTGTGTTCTGTGATGTCGCTCCACATTTTGTCACTGTGAATGTGTGTGTGTGTGTGTGTGTGTGTGTGTTTGCTGCTAGCTGAAACGCTTGCCATGACCCGTATAGGACCCAGGTTTCCTGTCGGAGGCCAGAAAAACACTCCGCTTCCTCGCGTGCACACACACACACACACACACACAAACACACACACATACACACAGAGTCATGCTCCTTTCCCTTGCTTATCTGCTGTACATCTGTATGCCTTGTGATTGATTTTATTTTCTCTTTTGTCTGCATCTAGCTCCGTTGTCTTTAGTTCTCCCTCTGAGGACCTTGTGGTTTCTTGTTTGTACGGCTTCTCTCGTCCATCTCTTGTTCTCGTTCCTCCTCCGTCCGGCCATTCTCTTTTAGACACCCCCGTCCGTCCGTCCGTCTCTCCGGTCCGCACCTACAGTGGCGGATACACTTTGGACTGTTTTTGCGGCGGCATCACCGGTCCCATTGGTCCTTATAAGGAGACAATCCTCAGGGCTCAGGCTGCTTTGGACGGTTGTTGAAGTGGTTGATTTGCCGGGAGGCCTCCTCTACCTCGGCCTTCCTCCCCATTCCTCTCCCCTCCTCTTCAGCACGGCAGACACGGCCGGCCTGAGTCAGCGTTGATACCCCAGGCCCGTCGTACGGCAGCCTAATAAAAAGCAAGGACAATACGACCATTTGTGAAGAAATACTTATAAAGCAAAGCTACGGCAACACTATGTTACAACACAGAAGATTTTGGAGATAAAAAAGGTAATGGGGGTCGAGAAGAGGACAGCAGGGCAAAATGGAGACAAAGTGCCGTAATAGAGACTAGAAACTGGCTTTATGCGGGGTACATTAATGGGGAGGTTGAGCAAGGTTTCATTAACAAACCAAAACGGTGAGACAATACTGAAAAGAGGAACTTCTCTTAAACAACCAACACAAAAACACAAGATAAACGTGTTTGTTTATGTTTGCTTTGCCCAGGAGAGTAGGTTCCTCATGCACATAATGGGGTTGGGGGGGTCTATCCTTTAAATCTCTTTATTGAAGGAAAGGATCTTTTTTTTTTTTTTTTTTACAATATAATAATTTTTTTTAATGGTTCTCAACTGGTGGGTCCTGGTCTAAAACTGGGTCGCGGGTCCATTTGGATTTGACCGCGGTGCAATAATTCAGTGGTTTAATTATTATTTAGCTGGTGTTATCATTAGGCCTATTTTCTTTTTATTGCCGTCTGTTTTGTGCAATTTAAATTGGATTATTTGGGGATTTTTTTTATTTTTTTTATTTATGACATCCACAAAAGTGTTGGGGATTACCGCACCATTCATTTGGTGAAATAAACCAGAATGGGTGCAATATTTGGAACGTCACAATCGACGGGCCCAATTATTGTTCGGTCATGACTTAAGGACCTTACGATAATTGGACCAGTTTAGAAATCACTATTCTGATCCCTGAGAGCATCCTGCTTCTGTCCTGCGCCGCCGATCCGTCAGGTCCAAGAGAGCCATCGGAAGTAGGATGACGAGGACGAGGATGGAAACATAAGATTAGGTTGAGACTTAAATTGGTTTCCGTGCGGGTTGCCTCAGATCCAGGAGGTGCAGTAGTAGTTTTGAGGTTGATAGAACAAGGCAAATCAAAATTGGAACAAGTGTGGATTTGCGCGAGCGGAACCCCTGAGCAGTCTCTCTCTCTCTCTCTCTCTCTCGCTCTCTCTTCTGGGTCAGCGATAACATAGTTTACATTACTAAGCCCCCCACCCCCCTCCAGCATGGTGGGACCACTCTATCCACATCACTTAATAGGAGACCCGACCGTGGCTTGGACAGTGGGCTCAGGATGATAATACCAGTTCTGGTCTTAATAGGGCTCTCAGAGGTAAGCCACACGCTATTTAGGTTATGTTAGGTCTCTATATCATAAAATATCTAAGAGGATTAAGATTTAGGATTAAGCCATCGTACTTCTAACTTGTCTTTATTTTGTTGCATCTGTGTGTGTGTGTGTGTGCGCGCTTGCAGGAAGAATATTATCTGTGCATAATCCTGTCTATATGTATATATGGCTGGACGATCCAAATAAGATATCACTTTTTTTATTTTTAGTATAATCTTTGACAATTGACGCTTTCACAACATATTTACACACAAGAGATATTGGGGGCAATTGAACGCCTGGAGACTCACTGAGCTGGTTTCTCTCTCTTCTTTGTGTGAAGATGTGCCGGCTCCAGTGCAACACCCAGTCAGGTTCGCAGGCTCATAAAAACAAACACAAACGTTTTTTTGGGAAAACCGTTGGCTGGGAGGCACCACACACCTACTCTGCAAGCGCGCGCACACACCGACACACACACACACACACACACGCGCGCACACACGCACACACACACCAAGCTATGAGTCTCACACAAATTCCTACACACACATTGTCATGCACTACATAAAGTGTGTACACTTTGACACAGAGATGCACACCGAAAGTCAAACATGGAAGGGGTTTGTGGCTCAAAGCTCTGCATTAGGATGGATGTTTTGGGGAAGGAAATCCAAGCATGCGTGAAGCCGAGGATCATTCCTGGGTGTGTCACAGAGGGAATTGTATGTGTTTGAGATCAGTTTTCCAGTACTCCGTTCGGATGCAGTTTGTAGATATTGGCTCGGTTACCTTTTTTTTTTTTTTTTCCCCGACACACTCTGTTCGTCATGTCTGTCCGGTCTGGACATTCCCAGATCGGCTTCCGCTCACTTTGTGATCCGATGAGCCAGACTACATCCCAAGGTGGTCAGGCTCGCATTGTGATCGTAGTTCATAGGCGTGTGGACGGAGATCTTTGGACACAATGTGGACAGATACATGGCTGTGCCACCCTGCTATGCAAACACACATGTTCAAAAACATTTTTTTTCTCATTCGAAAGTTCAGCGCTCACTCTGTGTCCAAGAAGGCCCATGTCAGAGAGGGGTCTGGTTGATCTGTTGTGCCTGCATGTACACTCTGCGTCCTGTCGTCCGTGCACTGCGCGCGTGACGACCTTCCATTTCCATTTAACCCCCGTCCTGCTCCGTCGCCTGCCTCTGTTACGTTGAGGTGTGTGTCAGGTCACGCGCGCGATTGGCGCGCCGGCATGTGGCATCACCTCAACGCACATGTGCATCAACCGGTTTGTTTACTTTTCCCACAGTGGGGCGGCCATGCAGGCGTGCACATTCTTGCCGCGCAGGACTTGAGTGAAGGCATGCGTGTGTGTGCCTCACATCAGGGAGCAGGTGGGGGAGCAGGTGACAGCTGTGATGTTGGACGACTTCCTCTTCTTCGTAACAGTTGATTAACTTCTATCGCCTGTCCCGCTCTGCCCCATTTTCTTCATTCAGAAAGAGGCGGTACACTAAAATAAAGTAATTCAAATTGTTGTCAAAATGGTGGTTTATTTAACTAAAATTGAAAAAAGAAATCAAGCAAATGTTCTAAGTTGAGACAAAATATGGTAGGTTTAACAATAGGTTAGATAGGTACAAATAGGTTTAGGTTTACATTTCTAAGTGGAAGCAATGACTCCAATCACTTTTTTTGTACATCTGTACACTTTAAAAATTAAAACATATATGTGCAATTAATACTGTGATAATGGGTGTCATGACATTTCACTGCATATATATATATATATATATATATATATGCAGTACATAGTCTCATATATATATATATATGAGACTATGTACTGTATATGTGTGACATATAATCTCTTGAACTTGACCTTAAATGTATGGGTTAATTCCAAGTTTAGAATTGCAGGATGGTGAATTAATGGAGGAATGCATTTGCCAAATCATTGAGTTTGATCCAATGTGTGTGTGTGTGTGTGTGTGTGTGTTCATACACACACACACACACGTTCCCTCTCTCCGCTCCTGACCCCTCGTCAGTCCGGGTCACTCGACCTCCCTTCTCCTGTCCTCCCATCGGCGCAGTTGCCATCATTATCACACTCCATTAAACTCCCACCAACATTGGGGGGTGGGCTCAGCTGATCTCCTCTGAAGCCTAATCTTCAGTTCCATACATCCTCACATTCAGCCTGAGGTCATACACACACACAGACACACACACACACACACACACACACACACACACACACACACACACACACACACACACACACACACACACACACACACACACACACACACAATCAGAGTGGTCAGAATAAAGACACATGGCATTATCTCATCCACACAACACATGTACCGGTTCACACAAGTAAAAAATTAATGTACAGGATGGTTTAGTCGTTGGATCTAATTTATTTGAAGTGAATCGATACCAGCTAGTATCAATGCCATTTGTTGGATCCTATGCAGTTGCAGCACACACAGACACAGGTCCTTTGTGTTTTGTTCCTCTTTTTCAGTCGCTCTATCAATCTCTCCCTCTCTTATCTCTCCCAGTCTTGTTCACTCAGTCCTTCTTTCATTCTGTCACTTCACTCCCTCTCTCGTTCACTCGTGTCTCTCACACGGCCCGTTTTTTTTTCTGTTTCCCGAGGAGAGAGGGAGAGAGACACACAAATACACACACACACACACGCACACACACACAGACACATACCTACCCTGCTCTGCCAGCCTCGTGTGACAATGGTCTGATTGGATGATGCCGCGCTGTCGTTATTCCGTTCTCCTTAAATCAGTCTTTCCGACAGCTGCTCTCACCGTTTTCCCCCCTCCATCCCTCTTTCCCCCGACCTGTCCATCCAGTGGAGCTAGTTTCTGGAGCCAACGGTCTCTCTTTCTCTCTCCCTCCGTTCTCAACTTTTCTTAGCTGTGATGCGATTATGTTCACGTGCAGTCCATAAACACAAATGTCTTGCTGACTGTCCATCAACCGAGTTTGTGGAGTCGATGCCTTTTTCTGATTCTAATGGGGTAGATGTCGTGATCACAGCAGCAACGACACGTACACAAACATTCAGGACGACACACGGATGAACCCAGATGGTACTTGAACCACAACTCTGTAGTCAAACCACTGTACAGATGTTGGTAGTTCATAGAGTCAGAAATCCGCGACACATATATGAAGGGTCACACCTTTTGTACTTGTGTGAACATCACCAAACCTGTTGTTGTTTATTGTTTTTCACCGCCTGAACGTTACCTATTTATGTGTCCACACATTACCAGATACAGTATGCAAGGCAAAATGTATTGCACTGCAACACACACAGCTTGTAGTGCAAAGTGAAACCGTAGTATGTATGTGTGTATAATTGATGCAAAGGGTTTTGGGGGGCGATGGGTAACATTGTGTGCCATATTGGCTCGTGATCTGCCTGTAACCCAGTTTAACCACTGTGAAGTAAGGGGGCGGGGGGCGGGGGGGGGGCATCTCTTCTTAAACCCTGAGCCTCGCCTTAAAAGAAAAAAAACAAAAAAAACAAAAACCCAAACACATCATTTAGAGATTTAGAGGTGTATACTTAGCATTTAATCCTTTTGATGGAGTGTCATGATAAATTCCCTCTCATCTAGGCCATCTCACTCGCTGCCTACAGTGAAGGCTGCGTGGGCTATTTCAAGCTCTGAAACGGCTCCATGTTTACGCTGCCTATTGTGTGAATCAATACCAAGTGGTAAATAGAGTTGGATGACATGACATACGTTGTAACTGTGAGCGTGCCATGGCTGATTTATTCAATTCCCCAGTGAGTCATAGAACCAGTCAATCCATCAACTTGGATCGGGTGTCTAATGTAATGAGCTTTACTGCAGTGTGTTTGTGTGTGACTGCGTGTGTTTTTTTTTTTGGTTTTTTTTTTAAAGCGCAGATGTGACTCTCCCGAGTTTTCTTATCAGGTCAAACCTCCGCTTTGCACCAGTTTCTGGTTTGAACTGAAGCCCTGCATACCGCAAACCACAGACGCTCTTCCACCAAGGTACAGGGACTGCGTGAGGAACTATTTATGCCATTTAGGAACCTCTTGAAATGAGAACCTTGGCACTTTTTGAAATAGTTCTCCATGGAGATTATGCAAATCAGGAGGAGATCATGCAAAAGTAGCAGGGGAAGGCGACAAATTCGAGCGAGCAGTGTGTTAAATCAGCTTTTTATCACTATTTAAAAACGCTGAAATGAAAATTGCATTTGTCCGATCAGCATTGTTCAGTGCTATAAACTTCGCCCCAATGGTTCTTGTAAAAGCTCCTGAAAAGTACCGCCTCGCTAGCGGGGGCTTCTTTGGGACCACGAAATATCCAAGAAAAAAAGGCCTAGGTTCCGAAGTACCGCAAAGTAAGTTCCGTGTGTGTGTGTGTGTCTGTGTGTGTGTCTGTGTGTGTGTCTGTGTGTGTGTGGATCACTAGGAGCTGCTTCCTGGTTACATGCAAACAAGCAATAGTGCGTTGCCCCCCTCCGTGAAAGCCACGCACGTGCTCCGCTCTTGGGTTTGCTCGGCTCCGACAGGAAGGAGAAGGGACACAAAGCACCCACTTCCTGTACGTACAGCCAGCATTCCAAACAATGGAGCAGGAAGTGCCTGGCAACCGTAAGAGAGGCCACAGAGTGTGAAGGAGAGATAAAGCAAGTCTTTCCATCTGTGCTGCCCTCTTCCACACTAACAAAGTCACCGACTGTAGATCCTTTTTAGCCTCTGTCACACCTACACACACACACACACACACACACACACACACACACACACACACACACACACACACACACACACCAGTCACCAGTCTTTATTTCCCCAGCTGTTTTTCCTGCTCTTGTCATTTTCCATTCAGTTGCTCTTTTCCTATACACATAGAACACACACACACACACACACACACACACACACACACACACACACACACACACACACACACACACACCAGGAAGCGGCTCATAGTGATCTTGGCACACAGACACACACACACACACACACACACACACACACACACACACACACACACACACACACACACACACACACACACACACACACACACACACACAAACTCCCTCCGCCCCTTGATGTTTTATTGTATTTTTTTTTATTATTATTTCCCATTATATCACCTTTAATTGACTCTGAAACTATGCGTCACAAGCATATTGGAGCGCGTTATTTGTTTGCAGTATGATGTGAGTGTCTGAGTCACTTTGAGTGGAGTAGATTTGAGGGACTGCGGGGGGCGGGGGGTGAAGCTCCGCCCGCAATCTGTGTTTGCTTTTGGGCTTTTCGTTAATTTTCTCTCCGTAATTTATTATGTCAATAAAAATTGGGCAATCAATCTCCCTCAGCCATTGACTCCCGTTGTCAGGTTCACCCAGGGGAGCGTCGCTGCCGTCACCATGGTGACGCAAGCTCGGTGCCGGCTATGCTCTCCACTGGCACCCTGAGACCTCTGGACCAGATGCTGGAAGCCCCTCATTAAATCAGTTGTGCCGAATCGGACGAGGCGTTTCACGTTTTGTCAGAGGTGGCATTGAAGAAAGAATAATAACACGGCCAGATGCGTGGAATTTAGCAACTGAATGGCAATAAAAACACCAAAGAAGAAGTGAGTGGAGGCTTTTTTTTTTTTTTTTGGGGCTTTTTTTTATGCATCAGCTCTGAGTAACGTCCTCGGGGTGCCCCCAGTGCTCCCACGCTGCGTTGTTTAACTGTGTAATGTCTGGACATAACACATCACGAGAAAAGGCGGGGAGAAAGTTCCACCATAACTCATGCTGCATTCCATTGAACTCCGAAAGTGCCCTCCCCCCCACTGGGAAAAGTGCAAAGGAATGGCCGGAGTCGGAATTCATCGTCTGAATTTGGAGGGAGATGGCGCCGGCCTGAGTTTGCGGGGGAGACGGACCTAACACGGCGGCGCACACCATTTACCATTGCAAACTAAGTGAGCACATGCCATGTGTTCCAGGACAGAGGCAATGGAACGCGTTTCGCTCAGAAGCGGGGACTATCGACTCAGGATGACCAATTTCCAAATTCCGATAGAATTGCAGCATCATTGCCAGCCCATGATTCATCACCTGACCCTCCAACTCTCTCCCATCTGCCCCCACCCGTTGAACTCCGGGGAGAACGGTTTGAACTGGGCTCATAGCTTCAAAGTACACCCCCCCGTTTCCTCTTCCACCGGCTCTTCCGCTTCGTCATCCCTCCATACTTTCTCTCTCTCTCTCTCTCTCTCTCTCTCCCTCCCTCCGTGCAAACTTGTGCGATTGTTCTGCTCCCTCATTGTTTTTTCGTCTCTCATTTCCTTGTTTTTCATCTCAGCATAACTGTTTTCGGTATAACCGTCTCTCTTAACGCATCAGTCTTGAAGCTTCAAAGGACAGGCAACCCGCCCTGTGGCAGCCAGACAGCGGGGCAGGTTCTGTACCCCGAGGGTGGGTGGGAGTCTCCCGAGCAGCATGGAAACTCATCCTGTGTTATCTTTTGATGACTACAGGTCGAAAACACTAACCTCCCCCTCCCACATGCACACACACACACACACACACACACACACACACACACACACACACACACACACACACACACACACACACACACACACACACACACACACAAAGGAGGAATTGTGTCATACTTTGTGGAATGAATGGAGAAACTACCGTGTGATTCGTACCAGGCATTGTTTCACCGTGTTCTAAAAGGAGAGATGAGAATAAGCTGCATCTAGACTGCTGTAATCTAGACTCCCTGAACACGCCTCCCCCCCCCCCCCCTCTCTCTCTCCCTCCCTCTCTCTCTTTCCATTTCTTCCTCGGCTCTGATGTGCCTGTTTCTTATTTTCATCCACCAAACTATTTTAAGGGGAGCTCACAGTTTTTGTTTTTTTTGTTTTTTTTTCCCCGGGAAGAGTCTTGAAAGCCGATTGTTAGAGAAGGCACAGAACAGCGAAGAAGAAAAGACGCAAGGGTGCAGAGATGCGGTGTCAAACTTTCAGAAAAACAGCTAAACTCAGAACAGTAACTTCCTTCCTTCCTTCCTTCCTTCCTTCTTCTTGGGGACATCTAAAAAAAAAAAAAAAAAAAAAAAAAATATATATATATATATATATATTTTTTTTTTCCACTTTGTCACCACTCTTAATAATAATAATAGAGCAAAAATGGGACACTTTTGACGAAATAGCTTACCTCCCAAATGCATTACTTTGAGAAACCTGTCAACTAGTGTGCCTATGCCTTAGGAGGGAATTTGGCAACAAACTGTTTCGCGGACCTATTCAACTGGCAAATGTGGCCCGCCTATCAATGTCCTGTGTACACTGATCAGCCACAACATTAAAACCACCACTAATAACCACTAATATTGTGTAGCTCCCCCTCGTACCGCCTAAACAGCTTTGACCCATCAAGGCATGGACTCCACAAGACCTCTGAAGGTGTCCTGTGGTGTCTGGCACCAAGACGTTAGCAGCAGATCCTTTAAGTCCTGGAAGTTGTGAGGTGTGGCCCCCATGAATCAGGCTTGTTGTTCCAACACATCCCGCAGATGCTCCATCGGATCAGACCCACACCTGGCCATCCACATGATGTAGAAGAAAAGGTGATTCATCAAACCAGACGACCTTCTTCCATTGCTCTATGGTCCAGTTCTCTATAGTCACTATAGTAGGTGCTTTCGTGGTGGACAGGGGTCAGCATGGACACTCTGACCGGTCTCCAGCTACACAGCCCCATACACAGCAAGCTGTGATGCACTGTGTGTTCTGACACCTTTCTATCATAGCAGCATTAACCTTTTCACCAATTTCAGCAAAATTTGGTCCTCATCAAAGTCACTCAGATCCTTACGCTTGACTATTTTTCCTGCTTCCAACACATCAACTTCAAGAACTGACTGTTCACTTGCTGCCTAATACATCCCACCCCTTGACAGGTACCATTGGAACGTGACGATCAATGTTATTCACTTCACCTGTCAGTGGTTTTAATGTAATGACTGATCGGTGTGTGTTTGCCCTTTGTATAAGATTAGTGTGGTGGATGGGTGGCTTGAGCAGCCACACTCTATGCTCATTGGTTGGGCTAAAGAGCATCGGGTTAAAAAACCCGTCCACACACTCAGTCAGGATGGGAGCCCTGTGTCATGACATGTTCCATCTGCTCCTGGCTAATTCCACCTGCCGGAGGTCCCTGAACACGGCACTTGGGTGGCGTGTGGTGGAGAATGCAGGCATCTGGCACAGAGACACAGACGACGGGGGGTTGTGAAGACCAGTTTAATGTAGAGATGAGGCTAGGTGGAATTAGCCAGGAGCAGTTGGAGCATGTCATGACAGAGGGCTCCCATCTTGACCGTGTGTGGACGGGGTTTTTAACCCTGATGCCCGTTAGCCCAACTAACGAGCATCGGGTGTGGCTGCTCAAGCCACCCATCCACCACAATGAGTGAGCAACAAACACAAATTAATGACACATATGACTAAATGCTCTCCAATAAAACAGGGTAGTTTGCCCTGTAGTCCCCAACCAGTCACAATTTGTTCATTCACTGTCTGTCAAGTATCATATTGATACATTAGCAAAGTTACAAAATGTGTCTTGTTCATAGATTAATTTTTAATGTTCATAGAATAATTATTCACGTGAGAAATGCCCAGTGGCTGAAAGTTACTTTTTTTTTTTTTTTTAAACACACGTATGGCATAACATAACATAACATATTTTGAAGCAGTACCAAACAATCTGAAATAATATCCAAAAAACACACTTGTAAGATTTAAAAAGTAGCCCTGCTTTAAAGGCTTGTATATTACGTCACAGCAGTTCTGGTGGTGAAAGCGAGTTGGGTTGTTGACGACTCGGTATTGATGGATCCCAGACCTCATCGGGTCAGTGCTGCACGTTGCTCTCCACTGTGCCTCTGTCTTCTTAATGCAGTTGACAGAGGTGTAGCTCTGCAGCAGCACCCCTCAGTCTCTCTCTCTCTCTCTCTCGCTCTCGCTCTCGGTCTCTGTCTCTCTCTCTCTCTGTCTCAGTCAATTTTCAAATCAATTCAGATTTGCTTTGTTGGCATGACGAGCATTCTAACATTGCCAAAGCTTAACAAGACATAATTCTAAAAATGATATAAAAACATATACAAAAAGACATATATGATAAAATAAATTAATAAAAAATTACGATGGTAATAACAACAACAATAAGTGAAATAGACAATAGAATCTTGCACTCTCTCTCTCTCTCTCTCTCTCTCTCTCTCTCTCTCTCTCTCTCTCTCGCGGCTTACATTCATACACGTACACAAACACACAGTAGCATGCACAGAAACCTGCTTAGCAGCACACACAATTCAAATATGCAGTACTAAACGTGCGCACACACACATGACACAGGCATGTTCATGGAGGCATACACACTTGAGCCCGTGATGAGTGGGGACCCCTGGCTGTGCAGGACGGGCGAGCGAGGCACAAGTTGTGCCCTTGTGCGTCAGCGTTGTGAATGCCTTTGAGGAGAGGTCACATGCTGCAGCACACCCTCATGGGTCACAGTATAGAACCGCCGTCGCTATCTCTCTCCCCCTCCCACTCTCGCTCTCTCTCCCCCCCCCCTTCTTACACTCCATCCTTTGTCGACCCCCCGCCCCTTCCTCTTTTTTCTTTTCGCCTGTATGTGCGTTCTCAGCACTTGTACAGCAGAGTTGTAAACTGCTTATTTCAGGGACGCATCTAACTATGTTAGTGATGTCTTTTTCATTACTGACCTATTCATAATCATTATTATACTAACAACCACTGGACCTTAAGGCCTGCATGTGGACCTTTATAAACATTTTTGGCGTTAATGTATCAATGCTGGGAAAACGATGTAGCTCTACTGGGCCTTGGAGACAGGGTGTGTGATGTGTTTATTTTAGAAAATTCAATTTTGCCTTTTTAATTACGGAAATGAATACTGTTCGCATACCCCATGTCTTTTATCTCATTAATTTACAGTAGTTGTGGTGACTCTCTTATGCCAGATATGCATTGTTTGTTCGTACTGTCCCGCGTATGTCCTAAACAGCTGATTAGCTGGAAGGTATGCGTTGCTACGGCAACACAGAATTTGGGGTAAATCGCATAGTGAGTTAAAACACAAGCAAAACTAATGGAAAATTGTCTTTAAAAAATCACGACACCTTTCAGTTAACATCCTTCAACAAGCAATTACGGCAGCGTCTTGTCATTTAATAACATGTTTGCGTATTTAATAACAAGTTAGAGCAGCAAAAACCAACAGACATGTCTCCAGGTGTCATTTGGATTTGTGACAGTGTTAACCATTTACAGTATGTTAACCCAACGACAAGTGTGGTGTAAATGTTGGTTTTGGAAATGTTAATGACGTGAAACAAGTAAGAGATCAGCCTCAGGATGAACAATCTGCCGTCCTGTCTGGACATTTAAGTCAGGGACTGTTGTGATTGACCGAGACTTGTCTCGGGCTAACAAAAGCACCTCCACCCAAAGACCTTAACATGTCAAAGTGAGAAGAACATGGGAAAATGCGTTCTGGCTGCCATTTGCTTTAATAATCTTAGGGTCAAAGAACAAAATGTATTTATTTATTTTTATTTATAGTGTAGTCTAATCTTCTTTCGGTGTGGCTTGTCGACTTTACCTTGTAGCTGTGTTGAGTCATCCCACAGACCACACTTGGACCACACACACATACGGGCACGAGCACACGTACGCAAAAACAAGCTCACGGTTGCATCACGGCCACGTCAGCCCGGCTAAATCCGTCAATCCACAGCCGTCACTGTGAGGCTGTGTCTGCGGTCCTTTGGAGCCCGGCCGTCGCATAGATTGGTGTTGACGCCGAAGCAGCTTTAGGCTGCAGTTGAAAACATTTTTTTTTTTAAAACTTGTCAATGGTCTGACAGATACCAGCCCATTAAAGATTTATTTCAGAGTTCTGTTGACGGTGGCCTCCAGCGCAGAGGAGAGTCCACTTATTGGAGGCCTCATTTACATGATTTGATTGTAAATGAAGATGGCTCGGAATCACAAAGCTGAGACAAAGGTCCTTAAACACTGACTGATGAACAGGAAGCTGTTCCTACTCTAGACACACACCAGAGCTGAGCCGCGAGCAAATATGATCCTTACCGGTCTTCTTTTGGTATTACGCGGTCTAGAAATGAACATCTGGTCATATCAGGATACACAATGTGTATATGACTTAAAATGTATTAGGTGTCCGGTTTGTTGTGACATCTTACCTTAGATTACCAGGTAGATCAATGTGATGGACCACAGTGGTATTCCGAATGTACTTAGCAGATATCTTGATATGCCGATGCTGCATAATACTCCCTCCGATTATCAAAGAATAAATTCTTCCTAACGCCGACATACTGTACACACGCATGCCATCTCCATTCAGAAGGATTAGTCAATGGATCGGTACAGTATGGGGGGGCGGAGGAAAAACAGAGAGATAGGAGAGGAGAACACTGGAGGGCAGTTGCTGAGAGGAGGGGACATCAAGGACAAGAGGAGGCGGAAAGGTGCAGTGTCTGGGCGCTGCGGAGGCTCCGCACTGCTCTAGCGCCCTCTATTGGGCAGAAGTGAGACAAAGGCAATTTGTCAGCGTCGTGTGTGAGAGCCGCTGTGGACCCGTGGGTGAGATGGCTATCATGTGGAAGGGTGATAAGCCTCTCTGACATGTGGGGCTCATCTGCTTCTCATCCAGCCTGATGGAGTGACGGGGGTCATGTTTAGAGGCTAGAGACACCTCAAGGTGTGTGTGTACGTGTGTGTCGTAATGTGTCACATCATGTAGGTACTTGTGGATGTGGATGCCTGCATTTATTTTTGTTTGGGAATGTGTGCGTGCGTGCGTGCGTGCGTGCGTGCCCGCACTTGGTCGCAGTTGCGGCTGCTGTTCCACTGACTGATGGAGTCATTAGAGTGAGGTCTTTGCACATGTTCTCCAGCTGGAATGTCTACTTGTGCTTCCTCTGGTGTGTGTGTGTGTGTGTGTGTGTGTGTGTGTGTGTGTGTGTGTGTGTGTGTGTGTGTGTGTGTGTGTGTGTGTGTGTGTGTGTGTGTGTGTGTGTGTGTGTGTGTGTGTGTGTGTGTGTGTGTGTGTGCGCGCACGCGTTGTCTCGGTGGGTTTATCGCAGCAGGGTAACCCGTTCAGTAAAGCGTTTGTGGTAAGGGGGTGGATCTCAGATGAGCCTGACTTTAATGAGCTTTCGCACAAACAGACCTTTACACACACACACATACACACACACACACAAACTCACACACATTTTCCATCCCTTCTTTTTCTCTCTGTGTGATAGCTCATAATTACTGTGCCTTGGGTTGTGTCTAAAAAATTCACAGATTCCTTGACTTGGGCACTGGTTCCGCAACTATACTTCTTTCAATACCAATTTTCTTTTTCTGTACTTGAAATACTGAATTAAAGTTTTATAATAGTTGCTGCTTTAAAATAGAAACAGCTCCGCATGGCTGGTTCATAAAAACAAACAAAAAAAACAAAACAAAACATTGATTCCTTCTGTTCAAACCCAAAGTTTTTTTTTGTCTCGCTTTAGTATAACTGAACCGTTTCAACTCACAAGTAATGAAATTAAATCGGTCATAACAGTATTGCAAGCCAATACCCAGCCCCAGCCTTGTGCCTCTCGTGCCCTCCTGTAATAAATGTCTGGTCCGAGGGCCAGATGTTTCTGTCCGCACCGGCGCTTGTTAACAAGGCCTGATGCTGCACTGTTAAGTTTTGGGCCTCGATAGCCGCCTTGTGCTTAATTGCTCGGGTGTTGCCAGAGGAAGACCGTCAGCTGTACGGCGAGAGAGAAACCACCGCGCCGCTGAATTATGGATGAGCGAGCACGCCGGACCATACACACACGACACGCAGATATGTAAGAGGACGTGCCGCTGGCGAGGGTTGGAGGGTAAGATTTAATGGTTCAGCTACGAGGCTCCTACTCCTGGTCTGGTACTGCTCTGACAACCACATTTTTTCCCGGTTTCAACCTGTGACACCTCTGCCGAATCCATACACATTCACAAATGCTGCTCGGTCAGAACTACTATATGGCCAAAAACGCGTGTCCAAATACAGACAAAACGCCGCCGGAAGAGGGGGAGATCGGAGGGGAACGGAGATGAAGGTAGAGAGAGATATTTTACCAGCTAGAACATAAAAGCAGTCCAGTCATGCCAGATACCAGGTATAAAAGGTGTCCCGGGAGTAAAAGTTGCAAGTCTTCAAAAACTGAATATACTTAAGTAAATACATATATTTGAAAAATGGATTTGAGAGCATTAAAAAAAACCGTACTTTCCACCGCTGTTCCTCAGGTAATTGAGATTTGGTGTCAGTGTCCCGCCCGGAGCGGCAGATCTGTTCTTTTTTTTGTTTGTTTGTTTGTTTGTTTTGTTTATTTTTTTTCCGCATTCACATGCACGCCGCCGCGCCTCTGTTTGTCTCACCGCGACACCCGATCGGCTCAGGGCGGCTCTGTTTGCGGATTCACCGCAGGTTGACAAACGGAGATTGAACCGCGGCAGAGATTGAATGTACGGCGGAAGGGAGAGGAGGCTCGCCTGCTCCCGTTTCCATCCCGGTTGCAATTTCTGCAGTCGACTCCGGCCGTCTTGTTTTCCCGTCTGATTTGCGGCCGTTTGTTTTGGGGTGGATGTTATCCCCCGTGCAGTGGTTTGTTAGATGGATTAACAGACGGGCCGAGGGATAGACGAGCATACATACTGTATACTACAGAGGTACATACTAGAGAGAGATGCCAGCCAGATAGATGGAGAGTATGGAGAGTGAGATGCTACAGATAGTTACTTGAAAGAGAAAGAGAGACAGATGGTGGAGATGGAGAGAGAAGGGTGGTGGTCATCCTGTCCAGCACCTAGTGAGACCAGCCTGTCATGCTGGAAAAGGGAGGGAGGGAGGGAGGGAGGGAGAGAGGGAGAGAGGGAGAGTTTATGACCCTTTTGTGAGCAACATGCTATCTGTCAGTCCATTGGTGCATACAGCTGCATATCACAAATTGCACAACACACAGTTATCTTTCACTGTATTTTGTCATTATGTTCTCTGTTGTTTACACACCGTGTTGTTTATTGAGCCTCATCACTGCTGTGACGCCTGTCTAGCCCTACTTCCAGAGACAGGTGTTTATATTTAGAAATGTATTGGCTTCTGTCAGGTGTTTAAAAAATTGAAGAATTGGCTTGTATTTGTAGTCCCAAAAGCCTGCATACTGTATACACACACACACACACACACACACACACACACACACACACACACACACACACACACACACACACGTGGCGCCATGTAGTTATACAACGATGCTGGGCTATTCTCCAAGACCTGGTCATGAATTACAGGGTACGAACAAAAGGCCTCGCCATATGGTTTGTTGCACTTGGAACGAGGGCTTGTTAGATCCGTCCCCGATGCAACGATACACACACACACACACAAGTTATGCTGTAGCTTGCACCCCCTGCGCCATGAATTCTATCTGTATGTTTGTGTGTTCCCATAGCCATTAATTGGATTTCCACGGTGCTTGTGTGTAGACGCTTAGCCTTAAAAAAAAGTGTGTGTGTGTGTGTGTGTGTGTGTGTGTGTGTGTGTGTGTGTGTGTGTGTGTGTGTGTGTGTGTGTGTGTGTGTGTGTGTGTGTGTGTGTGTGTGTGTGTGTGTGTGTGTGTGTGTGTGTGTGTGAGCATGCAAGTATGTACAGCGCATAGGGCTTAATGATAAAGCCTGCGTCAGGCCGGGGAAAGCAACGTCTTTCATATGGTAATAACCGGCCATAGAGGACCACAATAAATCTCTGCACATCCTCGGAGAGGCTGCGTCTGTAAGCAGAGCCCTCAGTCCTGGGACGTTCAGATGCTACACGACGGCGGCGATGCCTCAAACACCGGGGGTGCCGTGGGTCCCTCTGAAGAGGTATGTGCTGGAAATACTCTGAAGCTACCTTCTTTTGAATCCGAGTTTGTTACGAATAAGTAGTGGGGTGGCTTGCGCGCAACTTCTCGTTCACCATAGTCGTTCGCCGTGAAAGGCGTGGTTACGCACAAACAATATCGTTACCGTCAAGGCTTCCGCACAGCTGTGGCGGGCAGCGTTGCTCTCCATCCTGTCAATACCGTGACAGGATGCGAAGCCCGCAAGGGGGGAAAAAAAGACCACAGTCGGCTTGGGCACTTTTACACCCTTTTCCTAATTTGCCGAAAGTCCATCCATACGAGTTGTTCTGAGCCTGCACACGGAAAGACTTTGCATCAGTTTGACTTCAGGACAGGGGTGTCCGCTACCAGTTAGGCTCGGTGATATTGACAAAATCAAATATCACAACATTTTTGGGATCTCGATAATGGTAATTCAACATTTTGGGTATGGCTGTCAATGCTTTCATAAATATTTACACACAAGAAATATTTGAGGAACAATCATTATTATAATTATAATAATAATAATAATTATTATTATTATTATTATTATGATTATTATTATGACCAAGCAGGGCGAGGCATTGATTAGAACAGCTAAAACAGTCTATGAAGTTCACAAAATTGCATTACTTTACTGTAATGCACCCTCAAAGATGACATTTAACTATGTCACGACAGTACAATCCCGGACCAAAATCAAAATCCCGGAGGATATCTCATCACATTATGAGTGACGATATATCGCCCGGCCCAATCGGCAACCAGCTTTTTTTGTGCAAGAGCAACGAGACTCGATATACAGTGTCTGCAGAACGATAGTAGTAGCATGGATTTTTAGGTTCATGGGCATATTTAACATTCCCTACGGCTGCTGCGAACGTCGATTTCATACAAATCCCCCAATGAGCCGTTTACAATCGCATAATAACGCTACAAGCGGGGAACCCTTGTAGGAAGGGTGATGCAGATGCAGCGTATTCAGTTGTTAATGACACCGCCAGAGATGTATTGAGGCTGTCTGGCCGCGAACAAATTCTTCTGCTGTCATGGCGCAGCCGAGCCTTTACGCCGAGCCTCCCGAGTCGGTCACGCCTGTCACCCTGATGCCTCGCTCTGCAAATCACACACGCACGCACACACACACACACACACACACAACCTAAAATACAAAAAAACATGGAGGGTTTCAGTGTGTGTGTGTGGGAGAAAAGGTGGAATCCCATGGCTTTCTTATTTGTTCCATAGTAATTCCTCAGCTCAGTCTCATTTTCCTGAAGCAGTGTTCTTCAGTATTCATCCCTCTAGCCTTATCTACTGTCTTTATTTAGCTTTACTCAGCCTATGCCTTCTGTTTTTTTCCTGAAACCGCTCTGCTCTCCGAGGGGGGGAAAAAAAAAAAAAAAGAGACCGTGCTTATTATTTGTGTGTCGGTAGTTAAACTTAACGATACTTAACGTAAAAAGTTAAACCGGCAACTTTAAATCTCTGGTTATTTCTACGAATAAACTTCTGATTCATGAATCACGATCACATGTGGAGTTTGCCGCCATTCAGGGAGACCATGTATACGGTTTGATATTTGTGAATCGGTTCATTGAGCCGCGTGTGCGGCCGCAGTGCATGCTGGGAGTGTGGGGAGCACGTCTCTGCATGGTGAGCTGCTGGCAGTGGGCCAAGCCAGCGGCACATTGCTCCACTCTGCCCAGGTATCATCAGTCTGAGTGGGACTGAGGCGGCAAGGCTGGAAACAATCTAGCTGCACACCCAAACATCCTCTCCCCCTCTCTCGCTTTCCTTCTCGCTCTCACCCTCTTGTACTCTCTCTCTCCCTTACCGACAAACACACACACACACACACACACACACACTCAGGCAACCTAGTCCAATCAACATTTACCATGTTGCAGCCGTTTGCATGTATTACATGATTAGTGTGTGTGTGTGTGTGTGTGTGTGTGTGTGTGTGTGTGTGTGTGTGTGTGTGTGTGTGTGTGTGTGTGTGTGTGTGTGTGTGTGTGTGTGTGTGTGTGTGTGTGATCTTGTTATTGTGAATTCCTCATTACTGCGGTATTGTTCACATTGCTTGAGCTGCTCCCTCTACAAGGAATTGTGTGTGTGTGTGTGTGTGTGTAATATGTCTTTGTCTTTTATTCTTCTAGTTACACCTTCTCTTTATTTTATATAAGTACATCTTGCGCATTTGTGTATGTGTGGTGTGTGTTTCTCTCCGTGTGCTTTGCATCTGGTGGGCAGCGCGTGTTTGTGCTTCACGTGCACTTCCACCTGGGCATGTTTTGCATTTGGTGTCTGTATTTGTGTGTTGGCATTAGCGACTATTGGTGTGTGCATTAATTACGAGCCATCTTCACCCCGACCTCTGCGCCCCCCCCCCCCCCCCCACCCCACCTCCTCCCCCCCTGCTCCCCACACACACAGACACTAATGCACAGCTGCAGGGACTCCCAGTGTGAGGCTGCAGTGCTCCCAGTGTCTTATTATTCACACTGTCTGCTCCCCTTCACCAGCCATTCAGAGCCCGTGGGGTAGAGTGAGTGAGTGAGTGAGTGAGTGAGTGAGTGAGTGAGTGAGTGAGTGAGTGAGTGAGTGAGTGAGTGAGTGAGTGAGTGAGTGAGTGTGTGTGTGTGTGTGTGTGTGTGGGGCAAGATATTAGCATAGCGCTAATGGGGGATGCGGCCAGAGTCCTAATTCGTTGGCACCACTTAATTAAAACGATGCGACAGTCTGATTGGAGCTGGTGATGGATGCCGACTGAGACGCACAGGTGCCTCAGGATCAGTGCTGCTGGGAGCGTGTGTGTGTGTGTGTGAGTGGTGAGAGAAGGAGGAAGTCATTACCTTTTAATCACTTCCTCCCTTATTCTTGAGACGTTTTGCTTCCCATTGCATCCCCTTGTCCTCCCATTCTGTCCCTTCTCTCTCTCTCTCACACACACACACACACACACACACACACACACACACACACACACACACACACACACACACACACACACTGGTTCTTCCAGTCCCCTATCCTCCCTCTCCTCCAAATCCCAGATGGCTCTCACTGTCAACCTTTTTGTCATCCTCAATCAAGCTCTTTTTTCCTCATTCAGCCACTTTCTTTCTCCGCTCTTTTCCGGGTTCCTTTACAGTTGGAATTGAACCTTCAATGTCTTTTGCAATAGGAATTCAGTATGAATTCGTGTCTGATCCGTGAAAGTAAAAAATACATAAAATAATTCACTCTCAGAAGATCTGTCCAAAATGAGGCTGTTCGTGTTTCTGAATGAAATGCATGGCTTTAAGTCAACATTATTCTATATTTACCCTTGAAATTATATTGTTTCATCATCATCATCATCATCATCTTGTTTCAGTTTCTTATAGTTTGATACCTCCTGAGCATCAATTTAAAATGATCATTAAACTGTTGACATGAACTATAATTGAGGTATGCTTGTATACATTTTTGGAAGTATTTTCAGCGACCTTGGTATACATTTGATGAATGTGTTGTGTGCATCTGATGTGGGAGTCAAAGTAATTCAACATCTTAATGCAGGGTTCTTACCAGCCCTTGAGGTGCTGGAAGTGCCTGAATTTCACGCTTAGAAATGTAAGTACTGGAATTCTTTAAAAAGAAATAGCCTCTTTTTGTGCTGAAGTGCTTGAAAAGCCCTTAAAAAATGTGATCATTGAAAACCTGTGCTATTCCTCCTGCTTTTTTTTTTTTTTAATTGTAACAATAGTTTTCCAGAATGCCTTTTACGACATAGATTATGCCAGGAAACTGTACATTTAATCCAGCATGGTTGGAAATAGACACTTGTAATTGTAGATGACGATGAGATTAATAATACAGTATAAATGAATATAAATATCACATTGAAAATGTATTATATTTGCTTTGCGTCCAACTCTCTTGAGTTGCCTGCACTGTGTGTTTTGTGTAAGAAGAAGTCTCTTGTACAGTATATGTCGGCGTACACTCCCCGGCTTGAGTGAGAGATCATGTACTTCTTTTCAGTCGATCAGAAAACACAATATACTGTAGGCTAAGCACGGAAGGGATTTATGCATTTATTATCACTTTGTGACAATAACTAATTATGGAGCCTAATTATATGCAGGGTTTTTATCAAGACTGGGTGCCATGGGGCGAACCGGATCGTAAGCTTCCTCATCTGCATAGACGGATAGACAGAGACACAGAACCCCCCCAAAAAAAAACAATGCACATGGAAATATTTCAAATGGAATAACATCAGATACAGAAAGAAAATGCACAGATGCACACAAAAATGTTCAGGTACAAATATTAAATACCCCACACACACTATCACACACATCTGTCACACACTGACTGTCGTAAAAAATGCAAATGTTTGCATAGATACACACACACACACACACACACACAGACACACACACACACACACACACACACACACACACACACACACACACACACACCAAAGGAATTTTCATCTCGATAAGCCTAATCTTTGCTTGGTGTGGCATCTCAGTCAGCACAGCTATACAGTGCTTCACATGGCGATTTTCAGGTGGCTTTTGAAATGCACGCTACAACCAGCGATTTTTCGGATTTTTTCTTTATTTTAAGAGGCAGTCAGACCAAAACAAAGGTTTGCTAAATGATGACTCTGGCCTAATATGCACTTATTCCATCAATTCCAAGGTCATGTGTAAAACCGGGATCTTTAATTTCAATGGCAGGCTGCTTGGCCTTCATGGTAGGAAGAATCATCACATCTCTCTGGAGTGTGTACAGATACAGTATGTGTGTGTACAGTACATATACTGCGTGTGTGTGTGTGTGTGTGTGTGTGTGTGTGTGTGTGTGTGTGTGTGTGTGTGTGTGTGTGTGTGTGTGTGTGTGTGTGTGTGTGTGTGTGTGTGTGTGTGTGTGTGTGTGTGTTGGCGTAGTGTACGTTTGGAATGTGGGCAGGTCAGGGGGTTGCAGGGTTCTGCTTTGACACCCTAATCCTGGAGCCTAGCTTGGCTTTGTGTGGAGACCTTAGAGGGAGGGAGGGAGGGAGAGGAGAGGGGAGGGTAGAGGAGAGGAGAGGAGAGGAGGGGAGTGGCGGGGACGTTCGATTGGACGGGGAGAATTGAGAGCGCAGGGTGAGAGATTGGGGGAGAAATGGGAGGGGAGTGATTGCGAGACAGAAACTGAATAAGAGGATGGGGATTGCTCATTCTCTTGCTCTCAATGTCAAAGGAACAAAGGATGCTAAGCGGTTGGAGTCTGCTAGATAGCCTTGAAGACAGTTAGCCTGGAGGACAGTTAGCCTGGAGGACAGTTAGCCTGGAGGAAAAGTACCTCCCTGCCTGGTTGATTCTCCTCAGTTCTTGTTGCTGGAGATGGCTCTTCGCTGGCCTTACAGCACCCCTGGTAACAGCATGTGAGTTCCTCTTATTTTTATCCACTTTTAATCCACTTCCCGCTGTGACAGATACTGACAGGTACATTTCCTCTGTCCATTATACAAAATGGGAGCTATCTGCCTGCCCTCTCTACCGTTTTGTGACAGTCCAGTGATACTAAATGGGCACTGCTGGTCATGGGGCTGAATTTTTGCTCCAGTGGAAATTTTCCTTTGAACCCCCCCCAAAACAAACCAAGTTGTTCTAGCTTTAGTTCTGTACAAATTGAATGGATTTGTCACGTTTGGGAGCTTTTGCTATGTCACAGCTGACCGCGTCTGCTTTTGTTGAACCACACACTGGAGCTTTTCTGCCTACGTATTTATCTGTGGTTTTCTGGGGCTCAAGTGCAGACAGATTGGTTGGTGGCTTGGCACCAGGGGTTGGCACACTGCAGGTCAGCCTGGCACAGGCACTGACATGCAGGGTGGGGGTGGGGGTGGTCACCGCTCTGTCTGTCTGTCACTTTGAAAGAGAGAATAGAGAAAGAGAAGTGACAGAAATCGTCCCAGAAACCAAACATAGTTATTTTAATTTTCTTTAAATTTCTCTTACATTGCTCGGAAAATGATGACGTGACAATAATGCCCCACATTCACACACACACATTCATCCACTGCTGGCGAAAGCGGCCGTGCAGGGCTCCAACCCGAGTTCAGCGTATTGCTGGAGGCCACTTCCACATGCTGCCAGGAGGACTAGGGATCGAACCCCAATCTGCTCTACCTTCGAACCACTGCCACCCTGATCTTAACGCTCAAACGCAAACATATGTAATGGGCGTGGGCGTGCGTGCGTGCGTGCGTGCGTGCGTGCGTGTGTGTGTGTGTGTGTGTGTGTGTGTGTGTGTGTGTGTGTCGTAATGACTGTTTACCTGAGAGGCTGTTTACATCTTTGCCTCGACAAAGACCAGAAAATTAAGCATGCTGTGCTCAGTCCTCATTTTATTTTTCTCCCGCACTGGCAGAACTCCCCCGCGGTTTCCCTCCCATCATCATTATTCACCCGGTGTTGTCCAGGTGAGGCTGGATCAGCAAGCAAGGCCCGTCTCACTCTTCTAGTTCGGAGCCTGAGCTATCCTTTGCGTCGCTGGCGAAGCAGGCCACCTCTCTCTCTCTCTCTCTCTCTCTCTCTCTCTCTCTCTCTCTCTCTCTCTCTCTGCACTCCTCCGTCCGTTGTTAAAGGCGGTGTTCGGTGTGGTGCCAGGTTGATTCACTAATGGATCCCCCAAGGGGAGCAGCGCCACTCGGGAAGCATCAGTCAATGGAGGTCAGTGAGGCCGAGCACAAGACGGGCGGCCGCCGAGATTGACCGGGTTGTCTTTATTATTTATTTATTTATTTCCCTTTCCTTTTGAGAAATGACATCCATGTCGGGAGGACAGGAACGTCTACGGAAACACCGCTGGGGAATGCCTGCTGCTGTTGTTTTCATTTCGGCACACTGGAAGAAATAACAAATCATCCCATTGGATGAATTTATATTCTTGCACTTTGTTAAACGTACATTATTTAGGTCTTTTCAATTAAAAACGTACACCTTACAGTCATTTGTGAATTTTAAGTTGAGAAGCGATAACAAATATGAGTTCCACACATTTTTAAGTTGATCCATTGACTTGACTCGTTCAGTTCATGCAAAGGCTGACGACATTTTTGTGTAATTTGCCCCCCCCCCAAATTATTTTTCTTTATTTTTTTTAAATTGGACGTCCCTTCGATGGCTGCAGCTTTCACCGCTGGCCTGTGTAATTGTGCGTAGGCCTTTTGGATTTGCCTCTCTCCGGTTAAAAAGCCAAGTGGAATGTGGAGTATGTGTTGACAATGAGCTGTGGTGGGGCTGAACAGCGGATTAGAGCAAAAGAGGAAGAGGTGCGGAGAGAGAGAGTGTGAGAGAGAGAGAGAGAGAGAGAGAAAGAGAGGGGTGGGGTTCGAGTGGAGGGGATGGAGGGGAACAAAGCGGCAGGGGCTCTGGTGGAAGGAAGGAGGGAACTGGCGGAGGAAGAGAGGAGGAAAAAGAGAGGTCTTCCAGCTGAGCTCCTAAGCCAGACTGTCCTGCGATTATCACATGAAGGGAAAGGCAGGACCAGGCCTGCAGGACCAGACCCTCCTCCCCTCCTCCTCCTCTGTCCTTATTCTGGTTCTTCCTCTCCCTCTCCCGCTGTTTTCGCTGTTTCCACCTCACAGAAACACTCCCATGGCAGTCTTTAGGGGGTGCTTTCACAAGATACTTATGCACAAGGGGTTGCAAAGTCTCCTATCACAATGTACCCCAGCCCCATTTCCGGGTCTTGCGCTTTCTTTCCCTACATCCTTCAAATTTCCCATCACACACACACGCACGCACGCACACACGCACACACACACACGCACACGCACGCACACGCACACGCACACCACCCACTGTCCCACTCTCCTCCCAGGTGTTCGCTCTGTAATCGAAGGGTTCCGACTCAATTACATTGCACAGCCTCTAGTCAGCGGGTGTGGGTGGGGTGGGGTGAAATGAGTGGCTTCCCAGTCGGCTGGAGGTTCTACTGTAACAGCCCCCAGCTCAACTTAGATATCTATTTTTCCATCCTTTCTATCTCTTATCTTTCTATCCCATCCCCCTTTCAATTGTTCCGGAGGCAGCGGGCCACACATTGACGTTCGACATCTCCCCCTCGCCTCTAAAGGTTGCCTTTAATGTTCATGTGAGTCTGCGCATAATAAGGCAACACGCACATAACCATAAATATGCATACACACAGCTACTTTTAAATGCAAATGCAGATAAAGTTTCTTAATATCTCAAAATAATATTTGATTTATTTTATAATTTCATTATATATTTTATTTATATTATAGGGTGACCAAAAATGGCAAGCATATTTTCAGTTTCGGGCACCATAAGCCTGGTTGTCAGCCTGGCAGCCAGTTTTAAAAGTTAGTGTTGAGCCCCGATACTCTACATACAAGCAGGCATTCACAAATATAGGAGGATTATTATGTTTTTGTCATGATAATTATAGAGGAATTCACACAATATCAATATATCACTAAATAACTTTATATATTCAAATACCATAATAAAGCCTCAGCTTATCACATTTAACTATAACTACTTAAAAATTGAACAATTGGCAATCGTTATATTATTATAGATTATAGATTGTCCAATTGTTCAATTTTTAACTTTTTTTTTCCTCTCCTCTGATTCACCAAAACAGGTGGTTGTCCATCTCTTAGGTTGATCGAACTCCCTGGTCTCCAAGAGCACCTTTCTGATACCTTCTATTTGACCTTTTTTTTTTTTTCACCCAAACCTAAAAGAAATCCAAATAAAACCCGAGACTTCCCGAGATTTCAAAATTGTAAGCAATTTAATGTCCTATCTCTATATAATCATTAATTCATCCTCCAGATTTGGGCCATTTACCTAATATAATCTCTATAAGCTGCCACAGAAAGACAATAAATAATTATATCTGCAATCACACACATCGCAACACACATGCACACAAAAAGGAAATGCGACGATAATGTGACGCCTCAGCCTGTTCCTCGGTTAAACGCTCGGGGTCGTTGAGGGTCGATATTTACCCTCAAACGTGCCAGTTCATTCTTCCGTGGATAAAGAGGGAGCTGTTTGTTCTCGGGTCAAACCATCAGGCTCGGACCCAGAGTGATGGATCACAGTCCCACAGAGGAACGCTGTATTGTGTTCTTGTCAGTCACACACGCATGCGCACACACACACACACACACACACACACAGATGTCTGTACATACATGTACACATACATCCACATTCACTGTTCCATTCCATTCAACATGCGTGCTTTGACTAGAGATATTCACAGTCAAATAATATTTTATCCAAACTAGAGTTGAGTGGTCAGCAGGAACTGAATGTATACTGCACAAAATTAGTTTATTGGTTCATTAATTTATTTTAAGTGTTAGTATCATTATTAATAACTTTACTATAATGCAGCATTTAACACCAAAGAAAATAACCCAACGTCGACAGTATAAGCCCATTTCAACAGTGCACAGACATCCAGACTAATACACTTTGATATACTATTCAGACGCCTACACATCCAGAACACACACACACACACACACACACACACACACACACACACACACACACACACACACACACACACACACACACACACACACACATACACATACACACACACACACACACGCGCGCCAGACACCAGACAGAGCCAGTCCTAGGTCAGGTGGCCAGGCCCGTGTACAGTGTGGTATTGTTAGGGAGCCTTTTAGCCTTTCAGTGTTAATGTCTAACACTGCAGCCTTTTAGCCTCCAGTGGTGAGTCAGGACTAGTGTGACCAGCAGCACCTGCCTTCACACCACAACACACACCGCCGTTGTCGCTCTGGAGAGCTTCGGCGTGAGCTGGATTAAGGATGCTTCCACGGGGAGAGTCACGGCAGCGCCGGGATTCAAATCGCAACGATGTTGAAAAGACGAGATTGCTCTTGTAAAAGTGCATGTGTAAGACCATGAACCTGAAAGTCCATTTAAAAAGTAACAAATGAATGGATGAAAGTGCTCTACAGCAACTCAAATGATCTCTATGGATTGTAACAGGTGGGTTGAGGGAAATGGATCACATGGCAGTGGATTTAATCAATTTGTTCCAAACCGCCATATTGACCACTTTTTTCGGTTGGAAAAACCCCCTTCACCACCCCCGACCTCCCCCGCACACACCCTTAAAGCGCTCCATGGAGATCAATACAGGAAACGGTGACCTTCATCCCTTTGAGACCCTTAAACACAGAGTTGAAAATCTCGCCACTTAGATCTTGTGTTAACTTATCCGAGCGACCTCAGCTTCCCGGGCCAAACAATGAGGACGCCCTGTCAAGTGGCTGTTTGACTTTGACACCTCAGAGGCCCGGCTGTTTGAGTGGCATCTTTTCACAAAGCCTCTCTTTGTCTCCCTCCTCATCTCGGCGGCTGGCTGTTTTTTGTCATCTGTCTTCGGGGGTCCGAGAATGTTGCAGAGGGAGTTGCCCGGGCTTGTTGCAGAGGATATTTTTGCGTGTGTCTTTGCATGGATGTGCATACAATCTTGTGGCTGTGCGAGAGGAACTAGCGCATATTATGTGTTGGTCGGTTAGTCCTTGCGAGGGAATCAATATGGCTTTTGTTTTCAGCATAACCCCCCCCCCATCCTTGTGGCGCCCAGTAGAGTGTGACCTGTTAAAGTTGGAGTGAGTTTTATGGTGACATCCTGCTCCCCTAATGGCACCCATGACCAGCCAAATGACTTGGTGACCCACCTCTGTGCTATCCTTTCACATTAGTCCCTATATGTGTGAGGATGCCTTCTTCCAGTGTAGCAATACAAAGTGGTGACTCATGAAATGATCCTGTCCACACAAGCCATCCACATGATGTAGAAGAAAACGTGATTGATCAGACCAGGCCACCTTCTTCCATTGCTCCATGGTCCAGTTCTGATGCTCACATAACCATTGTAGGAGCTTTCAGCAGTGGACAGGGGTCAGCATGGACACTCTGACCGGTCTGCAGCTACACAGCCCCATACACAGCAAGCTGTGATGCACTGTGTGTCCTGGCACCTTTCTATCATAGCAGCATTAACTTTTTCACCAATTTGTGCTACAGTTGCTCTTCTGGGGGATCAGACCAGACGGGTTAGACTTAGCTCCCTATGCGCATCAATGAGCCCGTGACCCTTTCGCCGATTCACCGGTTGTCCTTCCTTGGACCATTTTTGGTAGGTACAAACCACTGCATAGCAGGAACACCCCACAAGAGCGGCCATTTTGGAGATGCTCTGACCCAGTCGTATAGCATCACAATTTGGTCCTTGTCAAAGTCACTCAGATCCTTACGCTTGCCCATTTTTCCTGCTTCCAACACATCAACTTCAAGAACTGACTGTTCACTTGCTGCCTAATATATCCCACTCCTTAACAGGTACCATTGGAACAAGATGAGCAATGTTATTCTCTTGAGCTCTCAGTGGTTTTAGTATTGTGGCTGATTGGTGTATCATTGGCTCATTTAAAATAAAATCAAAAATCAATTTTTTTTAAATTATAAATTAATAAAGAAAACATTGACTTGTAGTCTAATCCACCCAACACAGACCATCTCATGGATTTCCACTTTAAGTTTCACTCTGGATCAGAGTGTTTGTGGACAAAGTCCTAATTCTGATTGTAAACACAGCGATACTACCGAGGTCTATGTAATTCACCGACTCTCGTACCATTTGAAAGTTTTGAGGACCAAACAAAAAAAAGCCTCCTTTGCTGTTCCATGGTGTGTTCGTCTTGATCAGGGTCATTTCCATTTAACGACACAGAAAATGATGCTTTCATTATGGAGCTGTTGATGCGGCCATTCTATCGGCGCGATCGTGTCTGTTTGATGTCAGACATCACACAGACCCAGTCCCATGAATTAGTCTTGAGTGACGGTGAATTTGGTTTCTGTCACGTCTTGGTTCCGCAGCGGAGATAATAATCCTGAGGCCCACAGCCTCCACCACCCTCTGTTTGTATGTCTTGGTCAACGGGGGAATTTGCGGTGGTCCCTTTGTAAACGTCTGTCCGTCCGTCTCGTCTTACTCTGTCACTCTAGCCCTCTTTGGCCCCCCTTCATCTTTCTCTTAATTTGACGAGGACACCGCAAATTCATTGCAGGAGGCCAAACACCACGTGCTGACTTAATGCAGGACGGAAACCTGTTGCATGTTTTTTTGTTGTTTTGTTTTGGTCCCCCCCCCCCCCCCCCCCGATCAAACACGGCGGCCGGTGACTATGAAAGAACGTGCTTCGAGAGCTCGCTTCACGGCCGGCCTTTTAATTATGTGTGCAGAGACAAGTCGGCCAGATCCAGTTCTGGGCTGATGTCAGCAGTATTTCTGCTTGCGGCGGAGCTCTAGAAACGAACGTTCCAAGAGCAACCAGACAAATGAGCTTTTAAATGCCCCTTCCCCAGTCGATGTTATCATTGAGGTATTCGGTGGCGATTCACCGCAATATCTCTGGTGTGTGTGTCCATGTTTGTGTGTGTATGTGTGTGTGTGTGTGTGTGTGTGTGTGTGTTATACACGGGCTGAGAGCTTTTCATCTGCTATCCCCCACGTTGGTGCCCCGTGGTGCCAGTGCATCAGGCTGGACAGTGTGACTCTGAAGCAGACACACACACACACACACACACACACACACACACACACACACACACACACACACACACACACACACACACACACACACACACACACACACACACGGCACAGCCCAGACCAGCCCATCAGTTAATGACTCATCCCTCACTTGCTTTCTCTATGTCTCTCTCTCTCTCTCTCTCTCTCTCTCTCCCTCTCTCTCTCTCTCTCTCGCGCTCTCTCTCTCTCTCTGTTCAGGGGACATTACACAGAAGGGCTATGAAAAGAAGAGAGGGAAGCTGTTGGCTCCATACATCCCACAGATACAAGGTAAGGCACGCGTGAGGCGTCGACCCCGATCCAAAACTTAGTCTCTCTACCTGTGCGTAAGCTGGCAGGGAAACGGCTTTAATTCGGCACCAGTCGTCTTTCTAGCATAGCTGTTAGCATGGCCTTGCAGGGGGAAACTCAAAGTGACTCTGAGACATTCCTGTTGTCATTCAGACTTGCAGGAAACGTGGACATGGCCCGCGGCCAATCTTAAAAGATATAGGGGATATTATACGTCAAGTCTCTATGTCGACGTTGTCATATTTCAGTGATGCGATATAAACGATGGGATGGTTGTGGAAGCATCTTATTTTTTTACTTTTCAAGAGCGGTTCATCTCGTCCCACGTATTCCTGCAAGGCTGTCCTTGAGTTTTGTTGAATTGCCGTCCCACTCGGGGCGAGGAGCTCTCCGCCCTTAAGTCCAGCCGTGGAACTCAAATGGAAGCGCCATAAGATCGCGGGCTGCAGCTTTGAGACGTTATTGGTGATTAGTGATTACATATGTCTCGTTCTTCATTGGCAGTAGGCCTGGGTAAAAAGTTGTTCTTTTTTTTATTTTTCTTTGGCTTTAAAATTGTACTGCAAAATAAAAAATAAAAAACCACATCTGCAATTTACATCGCAGGTTTTTAAGAAAAGCTCCTGCAAAATGAAGCATCTTTGGGAGCAATAATCCCCCCCAAAACTGGACTGACTGTAAATGTGTATGTTCATGCCATGCTGAGTTAAGTACATGGGTTTATAAAAAGAAAATAAATGTAAATTGCAATAAGGAGAAGGTGTTTTAGTGGTGATCTTGATGCGTTTTCATCTACGGCCTAATATTTTTCTTGGTCTAAACATAGGATACGCACACTTAGCCATCTGTTTAGAATATTCCAACCCCAATCATGCAGTCCGCCAGTACCAGCCGCCTGGACTGAATATAAAAGTAAGTGGGTTTGTGGTGAATCCTTGAGAGGAGTGTCTGTCTGTCTGTCTGCCCCACGCTGCTCCAAGCTGCAGAGCGGGACCAATGTCCTGTTGGGTTTGGACGGCTCTCAGAAGGCCAAGCCTCAGTGGAAACTAGGGCCCTGGGTCCCTGCCTCATTCAAGCGCTTTCCACTGGAGTTAGCAGGCCTGTTATTTAGCTTGGGCGGACCGTATCTCTCGCTCCCTCTCTTTCTCTATCATAATTCCACCCCGGATCTGAACGCCTTTGTATTCTGTAAGTCAGATGCCGTATGATCGCATTTGACCTGGGTGCAAAAACCTGAACAGTCAGTCGCACAGTAGTTGCGGAGCGGGCGGACGGACACGTCACATAGTGCGTGAGATTCCTGTGATGACCTTATACCTTCCATCAGCTGAGTGAGTAAATGTGTTTGTGTTTAGTGAGACATTCATCCAGCGGGATAACGCACCGGGTTAGAGTTTAATGGTCGCAGGCATGAAACAGGGACATAATGGAGCCCTTTTCTGCCAGCGAGTTGCGTTCGTTATTTAACGGCCTCATATTTTGCTCTCTTTCGAAAGCTGCTCTTTTTTTTTTCCAAATGATCGTGAAGATGATCTTCAATGCAGAAGGGCACGGAATTTTGGTGTTTCAGCTGCACTGAATCTTTGTTAAATCTTTGTTTTTTTGTGAGCATAAAACCAAAGGGGAAACGATTAATGCTCAGTCATCAAAAGTCACAGATTTCAAGCTTGTGGATTCAGGTTTGCTGGTGTAATAAATCTAGCCTGTTGTGTGTGTGTGTGTGTGTGTGTGTGTGTGTGTGTGCGTGTGCGTGTGCGTGGAGATTTATTAAGCAGCTTAGTATGAGTGCATCTTTATGGTTGTCTCGACCTCGGCAAACGAAAGATGAATGATGGTTTTCTGCTTTTCTGGATTTTAATTTGGCAAATTCCTAAAGCGGGGTCTTCTGTTTCACATTGAACTTGCTGCAGTATTCATCCCATTACATAATGCACATTGTGGAAAATCGTTCAAAACAAGAGGTTTTTCTCAATGACTCCATGAGGTGACTGTTGAGTTTATGCAAGTCTTTAGCCGTGCTGATTCCCTCTGGAGGTGACAGACGCGGCACACATGATCCTGACGAGCGCGCAGAAAACTGTTGCCATCAGACAGGTGCTAAAGATGCATCAGATGCATCCTTGTCGGCCAATGGCAACCTCTGTTGTGACGGAGCGTGGACTCTGATTGGCTCGGTCTGGTGTGTCTGCACACCGTGTTCTCCCTGGCAACCAAGCTGGTGAGCCTGGCTTGTTTTATAGACCTGTTTTCTCTCGAGGCTGGGATCGGCCATTGTGTGACTGAGCTGGTGGATCCACATAAGTGACCTGAACATAATGATGTGTGTATTGTTGCCTGGTAGAGATTTGTGCACGTCTGTGTGTGCGCGCGGGCCATAACAAGCCTGAGCAATGTAGACTATTACCTCACTTGACCTTAAATCGTGTGGAGCCTTAGTAATATATACATCTTTTGTATTTTACTTCAACCATTCCATATGTTGTCTGAGTGTGCGCTTTTGTGTATGGCATGCACTAGTGTTTGTGCATGCACATGGTGCATTTGTAGATAGGTAATTTGCACATTGCAGATGTAATCTACAATGTGCATCAGTCATTGCTCAGCAGTGATGTGTGCACTGGCACTGTATGAGAGTTGCTGATGAGGTGGAGCTCTCTGATCCCCACTAAGCCGCTGCTGTAAGACCTGACTGGCTGGCTGGCTGGCTGAATGGTCTGCTGGCTGAATGGCTGACTTTCTGGCTGGCTGGCTGAATGGCCTGCTGACTTGCTGGCTGGCTGGCCTGCTGGCTGAGTGACTAAATGGCTGACTGGAGGCTGGCTGAATGGCCTGCTGACTGAATTGTTGGCTGGCTGAAAGGCTGACTTGCTTGCTGGCTGAATTGCCTGCTGGCTGTATGGCCTGCTGGCTGAATGGCTGATTTGCTGGCTGGCTGGCTGATTTGCTGACTGGCTGGCTGGCTGGCTGGCTGAATGGCCTGCTGGTGGAATGGCTGACTTGCTGGCTGAATGGCTGGCTGGCCGGTTCGCTGAATGGCCGGCTGGGTCGCTGAATGGCTGAATGGCTAGCTGAATGTCTGGCTGGCTTGGCTGGCTGGCTGGCTGTTTTTTGGGATTGCTAGGTGGTTGGCAGACTTGCAGCCATGTTGGCCATCCTGCCGGCTTGGGTGTTTGCCTATGCCCTGACTGGATCTGGCTGTGTTGGCTGGGTAGTGGAGACTGTGTTCAGCAAGGTCAGCTGCTCCGTCTGGTTCAAGAGGTAAAAGGTCACAAAGGGGACCGGAGAGAGCCACCCCTCAGGGGGTTCCACACACAATCTGAGCAGCGGAGGTCTGTGTTTATCTCCTTTTTCTGATTGTGTTGGCAAACCCATCACCAAATCTTCTCTAAGAGTAATTTCATCCCCTGGTTTAAGTCTCACTCAACCCACTCTAAGGGTTAGAAAAATGCCAAGTAGTGGGCAGGGAGTGGCGTGTCTTGATTCCCAAAGGTTTGATTGGCTGTGATTTAACCGCCCTGGCTCAGTCAGATGCAGGTTGGTGGAGATTGGACTTGGCCCTTCCGATACAAAAAAATACAAAATAAAATAAAAAGGGTAACGCTGAGGTTTTGAAGGATATCTCTAAAACAGAAATGAGATACCAAGAGTGCTATGAAACATCGAAAATCCCCAAAATATGTAGCGGTGGCAAATCCTCAGAGTCAACTGCAGTAATTGGATTATTTTGTGAAAAAGTTATGTTATTGTTTAAAAACAGGCTGAGCGTGTTTCGACATGGTCTCTATGTCAAATGCGTTACTGTCTCTCCCTCCGGCAACCACCCCCATCCCCAAAAATAACCAATTTGGTGGAGCTGGAACCAGTGTTAGATCATTTCATTGTCTGCATTATAAAAAAAAACAACCTTTGTATTCTTATAAAAAGGTAAGCTATTAAGTTAAATGCGCCGTTAGATTGTGTGTAGTTACATTTTGTAACCGTTTCCTTCACAAATGATAACAGATCTAAGGAATTCTTCCTTCAGTGGGACATGCCCAAATCCCCTGTATCTGGCTATAGAGCTTTAACTTACTGTACCAGATCCTTTTTAATAAAAAACAACCCCTTTTTAAAAAAAATGGAAATACCGTCTCAGTTCACTTTGCACCTTACATACATAGGCGTGTGTGTGTGTGTGTGTGTGTGTGTGTGTGTGTGTGTGTGTGTGTGTGTGTGTGTGTGTGTGTGTGTGTGTGTGTGTGTGTGTGTGTGCGTGCGTGCGTGCGTGCGTGCGTGCGTGCGTGCGTGCGTGCGTGCGTGCGTGCGTGCGTGCGTGCGTGCGTGCGTGCGTGCGTGCGTGCGTGCGTGCGTGCGTGTGCACACGTGTATATACACATTTCTGTCTTCTAATACAGTAGATGTCTAGAAAAATTTTCTGTAAAATATAGATTTTAGTCTGGATGATATCTACACAGATAACAAGATTTATATCACAATGTGTTTACATATAATGAGTCATATTAAATATGTATTAATTGCTATAGAAATTATAAATTGCCACCTCAGACGGCAGAGTGTTATCAGTCAGAGGTTGAGTTAGTTGGGTGTAATATGTTAAAGGCTTTCCAGAAAAAGTATCTTATCTATTGTGTTGGAGTCTTTTTTTACAACTGTCACAATTATTACGTTATTGTATATATGTAGTATGTTTCCATCGTAATTGAATGGGATCTTGGTATCAATATTATCGATGTTGTAAAAAATACTGTAGGATGTGAATGACTTGAATTTCCATCAGTTGGGCTTGAGGAAAATGAATCGTCTACCTGAATTTTATGTTTCGATATTCACTGTCAATAGCTCTTCTGCAATTGGTGGTAGACACGTGGCAATAATTATTACGAAAATTGATCTTCAATTTAAGTTTGATCCTGACAGTCCTAATGATATTATATATTATATGTGTGGCAAACTTATAAAAGAAATAGGGTCCACATGCGGAAAAGTAGAAAAAGAACATTTCAAATATTGATCAATTTCTCAGTCCGTTTTCTGATGCATTATATTTTTATATATATATATATATATATATATATATATATATATATATATATATATATATATATATGTATATATATATGTGTGTATATATATATGTGTATATATATATATGTGTGTGTATATATATATATATGTATGTATATATATATGTGTATCTATATATATATGTGTATCTATATATATATATATATATCTATATATATATATACACCTCTGTATTTGACCCATCCATATAGTATCGGTGGCAGCTGCAGTACAGCACCCGGGGGCCCACTCCAGGTCTTTTGCCAGTGCCTTGGTCAGGGGCACGGACAGGAGTAGTAACCCCTCACATGCATGTGCTTTGATGGGGGGAGGAAACCGGAGCACCCAGGACCTTCTTGCTGTGAGGCAACAGTGCAACCACGGAGCCACTGTGCCTCTAACTACTTGTGTTTGTCTGTAAAGGTGTAGATCCCTCGCTGCAGAGTGACAACAGGAACCAGGGCTCCTCCCAGGCTGCCCTCCCTTCCAAACACATTAAGTCCCGAGCGGCCAACGCCCGGGATGAGCGCTTCAGATCAGGTAACCACGAGTCAGCGTGTCGTCAGGCGACTGATCCCGTTATTCGTGATGCTGCTCAACCCTCGTCACCCTCCTTGTGACCCCACAGATCTGCACACAGAAGCCGTCCAAGCAGCACTGGCCAAGTACAAAGAGCGGAAGATGCCCATGCCCTCCAAGAGACGCTCCGTGCTCGTCCAGTCCTCCGTAGAGGCATGCACGCCCCCAGGTGAGAGCCGCGTGTCAGCCGCTGCAGCAAGGGTCCCTCATTTGTCTGCTTAGTCCGTGTGAAATCCATCCCACAATGATCAAAACAGGTCATATAAAATTGGCGGGAATTGTGAGTGAGTGAATATTTTTTTGGACAAATATGGATTTATAGAAAGGCGATGACATTGACTCTTGCATATAATTCCAATATCCATTAGGGCTGTCGCAATCATGACATTTTAGATTTTACAATTAATGACGACTGACTATTTAATTGTTTGGGGTTTTTTTAATTTCATACTGTACACTTACGAGAGTGATTATACATATTTACCTCCTGCAGAAGAGCTAACTATTTACATGGGACATTGGAACAGAACTTTTCTGTTTTATTTCTTCACATATTGAGTTAATTGGCGTCAACATAACTGATGGAAACTCACATAATTGGCATTTTATTTGTTGCAACATTTCTAACATTGGCTTAAAATTGGCTTTAAATTTGAATGGAAACCTACCATTGTAGAATCTAACAATCAAACAAACAAACCCTTGCGATCCCCTCAAGTAATGACAGGCGTGCGATTATGCAGTAGTTGTGACGGCTCTAAACATGATCACATTTCAAAATGTGCCTTGTACACATGCAACAACACCGGGACCGCGTGACACATTTCCAGCGGTGTGTAGGACGCACAAACTCTGTTGTGTCTAGGGGTCCGAGATGGCATTTCCAAACATTAACCACTGGGGGAGAAATGACGAGAACGATGAATGTGTCCATTCTTCATGGTTATGAAGGAAACAGTTGTCGCCGCTCGCTTCCCAGGCCACCTTCCCACTTAAGTTGCATAATGGGGTGAATAATCACATTTTCGGCATTTGTACAAAAAAAAATGTCAAACCTTTATGCGATGTCTGCTACTGTTTATGCAACATGGACTTGTTTGTTTGGGATTTTACCACTTCATTGCTTTCTGCAGCTGCCTTTTTTCTTTTTACTTTTTTCTTTTTTTATTATGTGAGACTTTGACACGACTTTGCGATGCTTTTTGTGTTTGCGTCAGTTTTTATGTCGGAGAAGTAAAGGAGATATTAGATGCACCGATAAGAAAACTACAATACTGTAGCTCTGTGTTTTTCAGAGTTTAGATGCAGGGCATTCAAAAGGACAAATGTGATCACATGAGTATCAAAGACAGAGTCTGATAATCATTATATTCTAAAATGTCTAAGATAAATGCAGCCACAGAGGTTTGAATGTGCCTCATGGCAGTCATGGTACTGCTCATATTAGTGTGATATTAAATCATTTGAAAAGCAGGCATTATCCTGAATGGTAGATTTAAGGGGCTCTCGTGTCTACAGCTGGCCTGAATGTAGCCGCCTGTCCTGTGGTAGTTATTATTTGAATCTGTGTCATTTAATATATTAGATTTTCTCTGTCTGCCCAGCTAGTCTTTATGTGGCTTATGCGAGCCCAGTGGCCAGATTGGACATCTGATTGCGGTGGACGCACACTGATCGCTATTGATGCGGCGTCTGCAAAATGTATACTCTTCTTATCAGAGGGTTAGTTGCATTGAAATATGTTCTACCAGAGCTGCACACAATGCACACCATGCTGATAAACTTGTGTTTAACCAGAGTCTGGCGGTCCGAAGTGGGAATCTGAAGTTCAAAAAATGTTAAATCCTATTATTTCGAAACTTTATTTAGCTTTTTAAGAAACAGCCATTCAACGTGTTTCCGCTATGTTTTCCCATGTCCTCCTCTTTGGCACTTCCGTTGTCGGTGGCCGGGTCCGCCCTTCCCAGCAAGAATGCACCAATCAGGCTCGCGTAAGAAGTGAAAGGCAGCCGCGGTGATGTAGATAAAGCCTTGTTGTAGCTAGTTGCGGTCTGTAAACTGTCGATACGGACAAACTTTCAAAGCAATCTGTGATGAAACGATATCCCCACCAGCTCAAGTGACCATAGGGAAAAACACCCCACAACAAAACAACTAATCTCAGAATCAATCGATCCTTCTGGGACTTGTGGTGTTACCCACACAACAGGGACAGTGTTATGGATTTCCACTTTGACTGACCGTGCAATTTCCCAAACTGTTGAAAAAGGATGACGCTCTTGAGTTCTGATGCAACATTCTATATATTAGTTAATGGGAAAATTCCCCTTTCTAACATTTTAGTTGGTGTACATTTTACGACATCGACAGGGTCCTCCGCTTTGCCATTTTAATGCCCTTGTAATTGTTATGAATTATTTATGTTTAACGCTATTCATAAGTTTGCGCGTGGAGGTCGGGTATCGACACAACGCTGTCTCCCGAGCCGACAGGATTAAGATGATTTCTAATAATGTGTGTAATCTCTGTCTGTCCTGCTGGGACCTCATTAATACGCCCGTCTTTGTTTGCTTTTCGCACTGCGAGACGCCCTGCTCCTCTTTTAAGGCCCGACCTCCAGCAACACATGTATTTCTTCAAACCATTTTCTTTTTTCTTCTCCCTCACTGTCTGAGACATCATTCTTTCTCTCTAAATTCTCCCCTTCCCTCCCCCTCCACAACCGTGTCAAGGTTACCCAGATAGGGCGGGAATGGAGAGAAAATGCCGAGGAATAACAAACAGGAATCATAAAATAGCGAGATAACCCCATGAGTTCCCCCGGCTCGTATAACATGGCGTTAAAGCTCGCTGCCATCATACCTGCTCCGCCCTTGCGCTGACGGGCCCCGTCCAAGGCCGTGAGACCAGCCGGCTCTCGCTCACACAGACAGACACACACACACACACACACACACACACACACACACTATCGGCTAAAAGTGCAGATAACAAGCGACGGCTCTGGAAAGTCAGCCACAGTGACCGACATTTAGGGATGATTCATTGTCGTACAAATAATTGCTCCATTGTATTTCTTTGGTCATTTCTAGTCTATATTTGTGTCATAATTCATATCCCCCTCATGAAAAATAATAATTCCATAATAAAGTACATCTGTTTCAACCCCCGATGACAGAGACGTAATCGCAGATTTTATTTGCACATATATCACACGGTCTTAAAACGTCTCTTAATTTTCCGTGGAAGCGTGATTGTGCAACCCGTGATTATCTCAAATAATTGCAATTAGCTCAATAGCGAATCCAATCTGGTGATTATGTTATAATAAAACAAACTAAAAACTACTGAGCGCTCTACTGCGTACTGGTAGTGATGATAGGAGAAGCATCCATGCGAAACATGCCGCCTCCCAGTGGCTCTGATACATACTCTCATGCTCGCTCTGGGGCATGTGATAGATTTGCCTGATGATTGAAGGGGATCTAAAATGCTTCTCCTTATTTTCTGTCATACAATGTTACAATGTTGGATGTTCATGTGTCAAATAATGAGGTAAGCTAATGACAAAGTAAACGCTGTGACCAAAACGCTCTGAACGCCTCGTTTTCAAAGTTTTTTTTCTATTCTCTGTGCGAGCTGACGTCAGCTCGTCACGGTTTTATTTACATGGTCATCTTCTCCATCTGATCCGCCGTCCGTCTCCAAACGAAGCCAATCAAAATAGTGTTTTTAATCTATGTATTTATTTATTTGTTTTTTAAATGTATTTTATTTAGTTTTCCGACGTTTACATGACAAAAAAATCCCTGGGTGCCAGAGTCCTGGTGCGTCCTGGTGCTGTGTGCGTATCCCACACAGGCCTGGAGCACAGCTACTACCAAAGACGGAATTAACTTTTAAATGAGGCCCACCGGATCTAATATGAGTGAAGATTTCTCGCTTCAACTTTGTTCAAAAACAGATCTTGGTGGACTGATAAGGTGATGTCCGTGAAGGTTTGAGTAAATAAAACGGAGCCCGGAGTAAGGCTCAAACCCCATTGGCTCAGAACTAGGGTGCTTGGCTGCTCATTCCAAATTAAAGCTATACACACTGAAACAGCCCGTTTTTGAACAGTCCGGGTTTGGAGGCGTGTCACATTGGCTCGAGTGCATAATCCGAGTGGTATTTTCAGCGAAAAAAAACTTCAAAAACATGTTTTGCTGGACCTACTCTCATGTGTAAAAAGGAGCATAATAGGTCCCCTTTAAGCTACTTATTGAGAGCGAAGAAGCCTATGTGATTGGGCTCTGTACTATTCTTCCATGGCAGTAAGTAAAGTGCAGCTTTTTACGTTATTTTAATAGCCAGGATGGGTGGGAAAAGTATGTGCTTATGTTTATTTATTTACTTTATTCACTGTGCATTTGTCACATTTCTTGACTGCCGATGGTCTCTGCTCTATGAAATGATGGTGTTAAATCCTTTTCTCTGCCACGTTACTTGCTTCTGGTTCTCCGGGGGAAGGCCAAATCCTGATTGGCCTGCTCTTATATAACTTCACTGATCCTTTTGGAAGTAAACACATTTCTAGGAGCCTCGCAGATAAGGCGCAATGCTTTCATTTTGGATTGATCCCTACCTGGCTTTAAAGCTGTCCCCATGGAAGCTATTTCTGTGGAAACCGACGGTTGTCGCTCTCCTCAGGGAAGAGCCGCTCGAGCTGCGGCTTGTGTTTCGGTCCAAACTGTGATGACCTGAGCGTACACCGCTACCAACCGGGCTTTGTTTCCTTCTGGTATTTAAAACGGGTGAAAAAGGAACTATTATGCTGTTTTGAGGGATTTCTATTATCGTTGCTTCTTTGGTTGTTTGTTTTTGTGATTTAATAACCTGACATTGTTCAACACTTTATTTTTTTAAGGTTTTTTCAAGTGTGCTCGGAGCGTGTGTGTGTGTGTGTGTGGGGGGGGGGTTGCAGTGTTTTTTGATGTGTGTGTCACAATCCAATAGTGCAATAGGCTGCAGCATTTTTCATACAGGTGTTGTCTGTGTAATGGTGTTGTGTCTTGGTATTTCCCTGCCTCCTGGTCCTGTCTGCGACCTGACCAGTTGTTTTTTTTTGTTGTTTTTTTTGTCCAAACCCATCACATGTTGTCGCTCGCATGCGCTACGTCCAACCACAGGGGGCCTCCCTATTTTCCGCCGAGTGTGCATGTGTGGTTGTCCGCAAAGGAAATCAAACTTCTGCGGAATTGTTCCGATACACGCTCACATTCCAACAGAGCCACGCGGCGATATCCATACTGGAGCGTCACTCCACTCGCCCCAACGCCGCCTTTCCCCATCCATTTCATTCGTCCAGCTTTCCCACTTATATTTACTCGCCCAGTATGTATAAGTCAGCAATATTTCATCCCCGTCACGGCATTTCCGAAGTCGCCGCCCGGGATTATGTGTGGTGTTTGCTGCAGGTGGCCGGTGTGAAATTCCGCTGTTACGCTGCCCTGTCTTGCCCTGTCGCACACAGACACCTCGTCGGCGTCGGAGGACGAGGGCTCGCTGCGCCGGCAGGGACGTCTGGCCACCTCCGTGCCCTATCAGGGCCACGGCCACGCCGCCGTCGAGCACTGGTTTAACCGCGTCATCCAGGGCTCGTCCACCTCATCCTCCGCGTCATCCACCTCATCCCACCCGGGAGGGAGAACCGTCACCTCCAACACCAACGCCGTGCACGCGGCACTCAACGCCAACGCACTGGCCGACCTCATGGCCAACACCCACCTAGGTCAGTGACACGTCCACACGCACTCGCGCACACGCACGCACACACACACACAATCACACACACACTCACAGAGTACAGATGCGCTAAAACACATCCACAGACCTAGGGTGGCCAGTGATGTCCCATGGCATTCACTTTCCAATTAAGCATCCTCAATTCATTGATCAATTCAGCGAATTGCAACCATATATTCTTTGTTGGAAGTCACGCGACAATTTTTGATTATTTCATTTAATTTCTGTAATGGGCTATAATTGTTTGATGAAATATTTTTGTAATGCGCATCAGACGGTATATGTTACTGAAGTTGGTCGCAATTCTAATTGTTTGTAAAATATTATATTGATTGATATGGAATGGTATTCTGAACTCTTTGTATCTAAGTCAAGGCAAATCGTGACATCCCGGCCCTAACCCCGCCCTAACGGTCATCGCAGCATGACCTTGACAGGCAGTCCTTGGGAGATGGCCCCCGCTCCCTGTGTGGCTGTTGACGTCTCCATTCCTAGCACTGATACAAAACCCTGGATTCGCTTTTCTCCCCCTCCGGTTTGACACTTGGTGATGATTGCGGCAGAGCGGCGGCGCGTTGCTACCGCCTTCCTTTTGTTGTGTCGTTGATAAAATCTCCAGCTGCATGGAGCTGCAGCGCCACGCTGGGCTCACAGCCGCGCTCCACTGTATCTCTCACCGCCGAGGCCTTATCTCTCTGCGGCGCCGCGTGACGGGAAGGAGCGACGGCATTCTAATTTTAATTAGCCGTCCACGTCAGCCGTCTCACCTTCGTTTAGTCATGTGAAGAGGCTCAAAAGAGGCTCTTCTTCGCCAGCACCACTCATTCCAGGTTTTCCTGCGAGAGTGCCGCCGGCTGGTTAATGAGATTCAGTGGATTCATCTCCCTCCGGTTGTCAGCAGCAGCATAGCAAGATGGTGTCTGTAATGTGTGTGTCTGTGTGTGTCTGTGTGTCTGTGTGTCTGTGTGTGTGTGTGTGTGTGTGTGTGTGTGTTACTGACAACGCTATAATCTATTACGATGGAGCTGTCTGATTAGTCTCCCTGCTGTCTCTACTCGAGGTCACCGCCATAAAGCGACCAAACCGACTGGTTTTGAGTAGAGCTGTCGATAAATCTCCTCGCTGCCTCCCGTCCCCTGGACGCCGGGACCCTGGTTGTGGAGCAGTATGACGCGGCCTCAAGGCCACGACGCATCCCAAAAGTTTTAGAAGGATTTGTCCAATACGTTTAATCACAAGAACACCATTGAAGTTTAGATAACTTAAAAAAGTTGACGGTTGCTTTTGCGTGTTGACGGAGGCCTATGCCCGTTTTGTGTGTGTTTTCTGCCGTAGCGTTGTGTGTCTTTGTTGTGGAGCGTCCTTTTGGCTGGAGGAAACGTACTGTAAGCAGAAGGCAGGGAATGAAAAGAGGCTTCCATAATTTCCCCAGACGCGCCCATTAATCATATTACGCAGACATCTCGTTCTCCGTGGCTAGAAAGCCTGCCAAGGGGAATGCATTTTAAACTGGATAGAAACGTCCATTCAATATCGCAGCGGCTGCTTATGCAGGAGTTAGGCTGTGAAATCCTTCCTGAAACACACTCTGTAGCGGGGAAGCTCCGGTCCTCCCGCCGTCCGACTCCTCGGACGTCGGAGCACTTCGTTCTCCAGCTCAGGAAGTACCTTATGACTCGGAGAGCGCCGTTACGCCGAGCGTTTGACCTTTTAACCCCCCACCCTCCGACACCCCACCCACCACAGATAACCACTCGGCGCCCCCTGATGTGACGGGGTTGTCGGAGCGCCCCTCACTGCATGCCGAGTGTCCCCAGGTGGCCTCGGTGCGAGGCGTCCCTCGCGGCTACAACCACCACGCCAGCGTCATGGAGACGGCAGATGGTGAGTTTCCGACGCACACACACAAACTCACACAACAGGCACCGTTATACCTCCGCGGCTCCCTTCTCCTTCTCCAATTCCCTTTTTTCCTCTCGGCTGTCCGTTGGTCTCTCGGCCTGGCACATGCTACTGACTACACGTTGCCATAGTAACGGACCACCCGACTTATTTCCCCCCCTTTATCATTTTTTATTTCTTCTGTATCAGCCAATGCATCAGTTGGTTGGAATAAGAAAAAGATTCGCTCTGACTAACTAGGGTTGGCGTAATTTTAAAAGCACCTGGTATTTACCAGAGTCTCGTTTCATGAAAGTAATGCGAAACAACAGATTTTTGCCAAAAGGGCAAAAGAATATATATACTGTGAGTTCTGGCACATGGACTAGTGAAGCATGTACACTGTGTTCAGCTCTGCCTATAACAAATTTATTCCCTTAAGGAATTAAAGATGGCAGCAGTCTGACATCCGGCCAAACCCGAGCATTCCCAGCAATATCTGGCAGTGTAGCTTTGGTTTGGATGCTGTGCAGCGAGAACAGGGAAACGTATGGCACCAAACCAAGATGGTTTCCAAACTGTCATTTAGTGTAGCATCATCTTCTGTGATGGTGAAGAATGCATTTTCAAGTCATGATAGATTGATGTGAGTGGGCAGACTTTTTCTGTTAAGAGAGATACCATACTTTTAAATTGCATTCAAAATTGTCCCTCATTTCTTAGATCTTGATGAACAACATTTCATCAATGCAATGACTACTTAAGATGCACATTTATTACAGTCATAAGAATGCATTGCATTTTCTTGATTAGATGTCATTAGGTACATGTGCAGCCTCATTTAAACACATTTAGCGGCCAAACGCACCAAACTCTCATTGAGAGCCATCCATCCAGAAAAACACAAACCACAGCGCAAACACGGGACTATGCAACACAGCCATCCATCCTCTGCCACTCTTTAGACTGTGTGTGTGTGTGCGTGTGTGTGTATGTGTATATGTGTATATGTGTATATGTGTATATGTGTATATGTGTGTGTGTGTGTGTGTGTGTGTGTGTGTGTGTGTGTGTGTGTGTGTGTGGCGAAGGCACCTCCCAGGGTTGTTTTCCTGCCTTTCCTGAATTTCAAATAATGAGAACTTCCCCTTTACATATTCCTGTCCTGATTGAGGTCTTTTTAAAGCGTGGGACTCTTGAATGGGTTCCATAAGACGCCTGTTGGCTTTCCATTGGGTGCTGGCGGAGGCTGTTGCTGCTGTGAAACCCATTGCATAGCAGATGTCTCTTTATGTGTTCGTACTGTGAGTCCGTCCGTCTTGATTTTGGTTGCACGCTTTGTGTCATGTGTTGGAGTCCTGGGGATGGAGGTGGTGTTATTGACATGCCCATGTGTCTTCTCCTCCAGGCTGTGAGTGGGGACGAGAAGGAGCCCTCGGTTTAACGGACGGTATTTATACCCGTTCCTCTAGCTCCATGCCAGGCTGCTGTGTGTGTGTGTGCGTGTGTTCGTGCGTGGTGCCAGTATGTGTTTGCGTCTGCATTCACCTACACTGTCAACTGTTAAACCGTGTGTGTGTGTGTGTGTGTGTGTGTGTGTGTGTGTGTGTGTGTGTGTGTGTGTGTGTGTGTGTGTGTGTGTGTGTGTGTGTGTGTGTGTGTGTGTGTGTGTGTGTGTGTGTGTGTGTGTGTGTGTGTGTGTGTTAAAGGCCGGGTATCGTTTATATAATAATTAATACTAGAACCAATGATCCTTCAAGGTCTTGGATGAATTGATGACCCAATACAGAAATGTAGTATAATTTGTGTACCCAATGAAATTTAAAAAAAATTATCAATGACCACGGGCAGAACTCATTATTTTAATTTTGATACCCAGCCCTATCTGTGTGTTTGTGCAGCGTATGTGTGTGCACGCGTTGTAAACAAAGCAAGGCTGTGGCTTTTCATAGTCGTCTAACAATTACAGTCTGTCTGGTTTTATTTATTAATTGGGGGGGGGGGTTATTTGGTTATTTATTTATTTTGCATTTCACCATCTTCAACTGTATGTCCAGTTGAAATCCTCCCTGAATCAATCCTGTTTAAAATTGCGTTCTCTCGAAGGAACCTCTTTGCGTCAGCTTTATTTAGCCTTGCGACTCATTACCAGAATGACACACCAGACTTGTCACAGTGAACTTCACGGCACTGCGTTGCGTCAGCCTGAAACCCCACGGTCATGCAACAGGAACCTGCCAGAGTTTTACTGGAGATGGAAATAGGCCCAAACGTGAATCACACACCGCTAAAAAAGGGAAACTTCATCGATGGAACAGTGAGGGCTGAGTTATTTATAAATCTTTATAAATTTATAAATGTATAAATCTTATCTATTTTATTTATTATAATATTGTGAAATTTACACATCATTACTATGATGATGTTTGGTTGTATAGTCAGAACCCCGTGTTAACAAATGCAGCTACACGTACAAAAACTGTCGGTCGTATATTATCATTGTTTTCCATTTATACTACAAAATGATGTGTCACCCTGACAGTACGACGCTGGAAGAGCACAAATGAGAAAAGCCATGCGTGGCTTCGCCCAGCCACCCAAAGGCACCTTGATTGAGGAACATAAATCTTTTGCTTTAAGAATAACAATCAGTGGTTAAAGATAAATAATCGGGTGTTGAATTTCTCTACTTGAAGCTGAGACAGTAAATAGATAGAAGTAAAACTGGAAACAAAATAAATAAAATCAATTACAGTATATTCTCTTGTATTGCAAAACTGACAATCCGACAATCTGACAATTGACTTTACTACGACACAGCAGAACATTCAGTTTATACGTTTTTCCTAGTATAATTTTTTTTTTCCCCCCAGTAAATTCAGTGTTGGACGGTGCTCGGCCGCTTTGTTAAAAAAAAAAAGAAAAAGAGAAATCATGAATATGTATGATCGTCATTATGTAGCTGATAGATATTCTGGATATTTCCGGCGACCTGGCTGGCTGGGTTAGTAGTATCAGTGGATTGACGGGGTCGGGTCTGGGGTCCACAGATGTGTCCTCCATGTCTGGGGGCTTTCTAATTGGCCCGTCAGGTGCCGTGCTGACCCCCGGGCCTCCAGACACCCTCTCACGGCACTCCGGTACTTGGATGAACAGCAGTCCATCTGAGCCAGGCTCTACAATAGGCCGGGGCGGAGCGGGTCGGGCGAGCGGCGTGCAGCTGTGGCCTGCGTCTCCTGTGGCCGTCTGGAATGTCTGAGATCGGCTCCCCCGCCGCACCTTCTCACTATGAGCTCATAGAGTAGAAATCATTGTCCAGGTTCCTCGTCCTATGTGTGACCGAGGAAAATGTGACTGAATGATTATTCTTTTCTCTCTCTCTCTCTCTCTCTCTCTCTCTCTCTCTCTCTTTCTCTCCCCCCACGTCTGTCACTCTCTCACGGACTTGCGAGCCAGACGCGTCATGTCATATGTTTTGTCGGCCTGTATTCTCGTTCTGTCTTGGTCCTCGGTTATGTCTTGGCTCGCGCGTTTAACCCCACCGTCACGCCTTTTGGGTATTTTAGGCCTCGGCTGTTTGGTGCACGGTCAAATGAAACCTGAAACAATTAACATGTGTTTTTTATTCACCGACTAACACGTGTTTTTGTTCTGAGGGTTTAATTTGGGTGCCCCCAACAAGTCTAATGTTTGCAGTTTGAAATAGAGGCTGGATGTGAAATGGCTCATGAATCACTTATGGGCCTGTCTGGAAAGCGATGACCATGTTGTTGCTAGGCAGCGGAGCCCTCTCCTCATTGTGGAAGGGTCCAGCTCTTGAGGTCGCGCCAGGTGATTCCGGAGCTCGCCCAGCGACAGGCGGCGTCCTCCGACCTCTGGGCGACCGGCGAGTCAGCCTGTCAACGCTGTGATTGACAGCTGGTTATGTTCTGTATCTCATTAAAACACTGCACTGACCTTTTCCCTCCTCTCCTCCTTTATCTATCTCGCATCTCATCCACCCATTTCTCCCGTCCTCTCATTATCCCTCAATCTATCTCTCACCCCCCCCCCCACCAATTCCCAATTGCTTCCCATGCTTTAAATCCTTTTCTTTCTTTTTGTCATTCCTGCCCGCACCTCCATCTTTCTCTCTTTCTCTACCCCCCCCCCAACCATTTCCACCACCACCACCGCCGCCATTCTCTTCGTCGTATTGGCAGGTGTCCCGGTCAACAGCCGCGTGTCCTCCAAAATCCAGCAGCTCCTCAACACCCTGAAGAGGCCGAAGCGGCGTCCGCTGCGGGAGTTCTTTGTGGACGACTTCGAGGAGCTTTTGGACGGTAAGGCGCGACGCCGCTCCCTCGCCCAATCAGATCAATTAAATCGTGAGTACATTTAAGAGTCTTATCAGCATGCTGATCAAAAGCTGTGTGTGGTGCAAACAACCCCACCCCCCCCAACCTCAACGTTCTCCAAGGCTTTCATAATGATTCAGTATTGATCATACACGGACGTTTCGGAGTGCCTGGGAATTTTACGTTCGGAGGAAACTCATCTTGTTTTCGTTCCCGGCCGAGCAGCGATGACATATAACCCCCGCCACGCCTAATGAGCACACAGGCGGCGACACCTTTTGGATTGGCGGACGTTATTTTTTCTGTCCGTCTCTGTGGAGCTGCGTCCGCGAGGTGTGCAAACGCGGAGCGTCGGCGGGGGAAACAGCGGGGCAGCGGTTTTGCATGCGTGCCATTCACCCTAGAACACACACACACACACACACACACACACACACACACACACACACACACACACACACACACACACACACACACACACACATACAGCCACCACCAAGCTAACACATTCTCGCCCTGTCAAACCATTTCCTTCATTCCGACCAGCCCACTGGAGGGTATTTGGGTGGTAGGCTGCCAGGCTGAGTAAACAGCGTGGAAATGAAAAAGCAGCAGGAATAGCGGAGCATCAGCAGGTACCGTAATTGTAGAGCTTTCCCCACACGCAGGCGCTGGAACCAGGACAGCCACGGTGGTCTACTCGCGGACGGCAGAAATAGCCTGAACCACTGACAAGAGAACAAGCAGACCTCTTATATTCTCTCCGGCTCAGATGCACATGGCCAGCGCACCCAAACATCCTCGGATTCCAGGAGTCCTAGTTTTGTGGATAAAGATGAGGATGTCGGGCGGGGGTTGGATTAAGCGAGGGGGAGAGAGAGAGAGAGAGAGAGAGAGACGGAGGGAGAGCGCTAAGCAGAATACTGAAGGGAAAGTTGAAGGGAGGGCGGGAGGTGCAGGAGCAAAACAAAGAGAAACTTCTGCCTGTCAATAAGCAGCGGCTCCCCAGAGACGGACCATGCTGAGCTGCCCGGGAACGGGAGAAACGGAGGGGGTGGGGAAGAGTGTTTGCTGTCACCGGGCAGAAGAAGAGCAGAAGAAGTCAGGCATGAAGTCTGGCATCTCCAACTAACACAAATATCGGCAGCTCACCGCACACCTCTTTCTCCACCTTGTTTTTCAGCAGATGATTTTCTAGTCAGCTGGGCATCTCCTAGTGCGTCCTACTGCTGGAGGCCCTGTGAGGATATATCGAAAATTCCCCAGTATATCACTTTCTGTTGGCAGAGATCCTTGATCTTCATCATATTAATTGCTGCTGCAATTCAATGCCTAATAGTATCTGCAAATACAAGATGTGCCAACGGCAATGTTTATTGTTTGTGGTTCTGCATTCTCCCAAAACAGCACAAATGACCTTGTTGTATTGGTCAGTGTAAAACCATGGATAATATAAATCAAAGCAACAGAAAAAGAATACAGGAAAAAAAGGAATAAAAAAATAATACAGCAGCAAAAATAAAAAATAATGAACTTTGACCTGATTTCTGACGTGTTTATTATTTCTGACGAGTTCAATCCCATTCAAGGCATAAACTCTGTGGCCTTTCTCTGTGTCTGCAGTCCAGCAGCCAGACCCCAACCAGCCAAAGCCAGAAGGCCAGCAGATGAGCCCCCTGGAGGGAGAACCTTTGGGGGTGGTCACCAATTGGCCGCCCTCCCTGCTAGCGGCCTTACAGCGCTGGGGCACCACGCAGCCTAAGAGCCCCTGTCTGACTGCCCTGGACAATGCTGGCAAGCCTGTTTACACACTCACTTATGGTACGTACAATACAGCGTAAGCCAGTGTTGATATTACAATGCAAAAGTATATAATTTTTTTTTCTTGTATTTGGATCGACATGGGTCAAGGTTTGATCAATTCCCCTTAAAGCTGAAATTATTAATATTAGAGAAAGGCTGTTTGTTTTAAATCTGTTGTTGTATTTATCAATTAATTTCACATTTGGGCAGTATCAGCCATTTTCAAAGCGCTAACTGCGCTGTTCTCCACCATTCTTAAGGTAAACTGTGGACCCGCAGCCAGAAGCTGGCCTTCACCCTCTTGAACAAGCTGAGCACCAGGAACGAGCCTCTGCTTCTCCCCGGGGACAGAGTAAGTCACAAAATCACATTGTTATGGTAAACGGACCCTGGGAGATACAGGCATCATTAGATTAGTTACGTTTCATCGTGCATTTTATATTACAGGCATTTAGTTGATGTCACTCTCGAAATGAACGCTTGCTTATAAGCAGCACAACACTAAAACAAGCTCAAATTCTTTGGTAAATGTGCTGCAAACAAACCCCAAATAGTGAGTGCAGGTGCCAGGCCTGCAGAGCTTGGCTTCTAATCATGTAACCCCCAAAGTAGAGCTGTACAAAGCAATGCACTTGGACATTTGAAGACATTGTGTTGTCTGCATATAACTATATTAATGCACATAGTAATACACACGTATGTATAAATACATACATTTCTTCCTCCCAAAATATGAATATTGATGGTAATTTTGCTGATAATATTCCTACAGGTTGCACTCGTGTTCCCCAACAACGACCCGGTGATGTTCATGGTGGCGTTCTATGGCTGCCTCCTGGCAGAGCTGGTGCCGGTGCCCATCGAGGTGCCGCTCACCCGAAAGGTAAAAGCAAAGAGAAAGTTCTCCCCGTTCCTGGAAAAATAGATGTTCAACACAATCCAACACAATCCAACACAAGTAGACCCAAGTAGTTCTGTTGAACTTCCCTAAAGAGCAGCAGTGACCCCTGCTGGGACGACTTGTCAATGAGGAAATGACAGATAAACATACAGCCAGAAGTAAGAGATAGAGAGAGGAAGGACACTGATCAGCCACAACATTAAAACCACCACTAATAACTACCAATATTGTGTAGCTCCTTCTCCCGCTGCCAAAACAGCTCTTACCCGGTGCATGGACACCTCAAGACCTCTGAAGGTGTCCTGACATGGATGCCAGGACCCGAGGTTTCCCTTCAGAACATTGACCAGAGCATCACGCTGCCTCCGCCGGCTTTCCTTCTTCCCATTGTGCATCCCGGTGCCATCTCGTCCTCTTAAACGATGCACATGCACCCGGCCATTCACATGATGTAGAAGAAAACATGATTCATCAGACCAGGCCACCTTCTTCCATTGCTCCATGGTCCAGTTCTGATACTCACATGCCCATTGTAGACGCTTTCGGCAGTGGACAGGGGTCAGCATGGACACTCTGACCGGTCTGCAGCTACACAGCCCCATACACAGCAAGCTGTGATGCACTGTGTGTTCTGACACCCATTTATCACAGCAGCATTAACTTATTCACCAATTTGTGCTACAGTAGCTCTTCTGTGGGATCGGACCAGAGGGACTAGACTTCACTCCCCATGTGCATCAATGAGCCCATGGGCACCCATGACCCGGTCGCTGGTTCACTGGTTGTCCTTCCTTGGACCACTTTTGGTAGGTACTAACCACTGCACACTGGAATACCCAGTCGTCTAGCATCACAATTTGGTCCTTGTCAAAATCACTCAGATCCTTACGCTTTTCCATTTTTCCTGCTTCCAACACATCAACTTCAAGAACTGACTTTTCACTTGCTGCCTAATACATCCCACCCCTTGACAGGTGCCATTGGAACGTGATGATCAATGTTATTCACTTCACATGACAGTGGTTTTAATGTTGTGGCTGATCGCTGTAGTTACTCATTCCAGGACTTCAGTATGTTTTCACCTGGAAGGGTACTTCTATTGAGTAGAACTAAAATTCAGTACTTATACTTTTACTTCAGTTATTTTCTAACAAATGATTGTACTTTGCTGTTAGAAGTTACGAGGTAAGTATTTTAACCTCAACCCGTTTCTGCCGCCAATCACGGGAACATTTTAAGATATAATTTCCAAAGCCAATCAGAGCAAAGCATTTCTATGGCTCTGAATTTAAGCTGATTTTAAGCAATTGGTTCACTGTGCAGTTGCCAATATTGTTTGCACAAAATAAAAATGTATTCTTCCATTAAATCTTTGTTAGTAAGTAAAAGTGAGTCGATTTTTAGTGAGCTAATTTATCTACCTCAATTCTAGTAAAGATGAAGTAAAATAAGTAAATTACCTCTGCGGGAACAGTGCCTCCATCCCAGGTTTGAGAGCAGGGCGAAAATGTGACTTAATTCAACATTTCCTGAAATATCAGTGTATTTTCTATAAAAGCTAATCTGACGTCTTCCTCTGTTGGCTGTTTCTCTTGAGGATTTTGGGGACAGCCGGCGTTGATAACATAAACAATATCTCTTACCTTCAATTTGTAGTGTTTGGACGGCTCACGTTCACTGGTCCAGAGAAACAAAAACCCAAAACTGACTCATCCACCTCAACGATGTGGGATGAATATTTAGTCTCTTCTTTCGAAGGGCAGATATTGCGCCGTATTTAATGAGATTTGAGGGTGGTGAAATGATGTCAAACGTCACTCAGCTCCCAGGCCAACTGGTTGGGGATGTCACAAACTTGAACACACAAGCACACACACACACACACACACACATGCACACACACAAATTTTCCTGTCCAATATCTCTCACTTTCACAAACTGTGCGGTGTAGCTGTGGGAATGTAGCCCTCGGGTAATTTGCATTAGTTTGATCGTGTGTGTGTGTGTGTGTGTGTGCGTGTGCGTGTGCGTGTGCGTGTGCGTGCGTGCGTGCGTGCGTGCGTTCCTTAGAACCTTGATTTCATCTTGCTATGATGGCTCTTTGAGGCTCAGCAGCAGTAGTGTTTCTCTAATCCTGATTGGGTGTCACTCTGCTGTCTTACTCACTGCTGCTTTGAACACTTAGGTTTATTCTTACTTTCTCCTTTTACTCTGATCTATTCTTTCTTCCTATTTCTTATATTTATCCATGTGTTTTTTATCTGAATGGTTTCTTTTGTCGAATGGGTCGATTGTACAATCTCGGGCAATAACGTTATCTGCTTTCTTTTTTATCTTTTTTTGCATCGATTGTTTAATAAACGAGTCAGAAATTAGGTCAAAGGTCGTTAATTTTGCGGGACTATTGTTTGCAGCATTCCTGAGCCAGATTTTACCTTTTGAGCGTTATTGTTCCTCAGTTCCTCTCTGTGCTCCGCTCTCCGCGCTTGCTCCCCCAGGACGCGGGCAGTCAGCAGATCGGTTTCCTCTTGGGCAGCTGTGGTGTGACGCTGGCGCTTACCACCGACGCCTGCCAAAAAGGCCTGCCCAAAGCACAAACAGGCGAGGTTGCCACCTTTAAAGGTACATTCCTTCTTTTGTTCCATCTTTCTTAGCTGTTTATCCGTCTTTCTGCCATTTATGTATCCATGATTTCCGTGTAGGATTCCACATTTAAGGTGGAACTGAACTGATTCTAGGTGTTTTCCTTCGCAGGTTGGCCGCGGTTGCTCTGGTTCGTGACGGATGGAAAGCACGTCGTGAAGCCTCCTAAAGACTGGCACCCTCCGATGCGGGAAGCAAGCAATGAAATTGCTTACATCGAGGTTGGTACGATAACAAAAAGGAAGAAAGAGGAAAATTTTATTCGTCACTCTTTGTAATTGCCGTCGGCGTGAGAATTTTGGGACCTGAAAATGGGGTCCTGGGCCATAAAGGGTTGAGAACTCACTGGTGTATAATTTCATATACATGGCATTTGCTGTGGGAAGACTGAATCAAGATTCAAACCTTTACTGTCCACTCAGCGGATATAACAGACATTCCTTTATAGTTCTTCAATAAAGAAAAAAGATTCAAATAAAAAAGACCACACCTGATACTGTGCAACTTATAGTTCATCACTCACATCTCTAAATCCGAAGCCACCGATCCTATGTGTCTTCATTTTGTGAACTTCGTCGACAATTTTCCTGCAATTTTCCCCCATGTTTGAATATTTAGGCACGACTTGTTTTGTTCTTTTTATTTGCCATCCCGTCTTTTTGTTTTAATAAAAACTCTTCAACTCCTTTCCAGTACAAGACCAGCAAGGAGGGCAGCACCATGGGGATCACGGTGTCTCACGCCGCCATGCTGGCTCACTGCCACGCCCTTACACAGGCCTGCGGCTACACTGAAGGTGACTGGGTTTTTCCTCTCATGCCAGCGTGCGACTCGGCTTTGTTCCCCTTCTTCCAATTCACTGATAATTCAATAACAGTAGGAATCCAAAGGGTTGGCAGTTTATTCTTCCTCATATTTGCTGTTTGAACTATAGGCCTTGTTTATCAGCGGTGGAAGAAGTACTCCGACTTTTTATTAAAGTAGGATGTTCACATATCCTGAGCTAAATTATCAAAGTGAAAATACCACTTTGACATTTCTACTTAAGTTAAAGTATATACTGTAAGTACTTTCTCTTAAATGCACTTAAATTATTAAAAGTACCGTAATTGTCTTCGCAGAACATGATGTGCTAATGTAACTTTTTTTCTGTCCGTGAGTGCCTGTTACAATTTACAAAATAATAGTATAGGTGGTGTCATAGTAATATATAAATATAAATTGTGATTCAAAAAAGAAAATACATCTCATATAACCTAACTGGGTTAGAAATTTAGCAGAGGGAAAGAACAGGTATTTTACACTAGAGATACTTTGGAGATGCATTTGAAATGTTGTGGAATAAAAGTTGAAAGTCTTCAAAACTGTATATACTATATAAGGTATAAAATACTCAAGTCCTTGTACTTCATTACTTTCCACCACTGGTCAGACAACAGTATTCTGACAAATCGAGACCTCACGAGAGCAGTCTCCAGCGCCATTGAGGTCAGGCCTGAAGTGTCGGCAGTGTAGTTTGTAGACAGAGCCTCAGAGATTGCGACAAAAAATATCGTAGAGATACGTTGGGTCAGTGTATTGGCTCCCGCGTGTTAATTACTGACCGTAAATACAGAAGAAATCCATTCAAACTGAACCTCCAGACCATCCGCGGTGTTGAAAAAAAGAGAAAATGTTGAAAATGTCAAAAAGAGCGCTTCGTGGTGATTTTGTGGAGGCTTCGCTTCCGCATGCGCTCTGCGTTTAGACCGGCCTCTTTTAGCAGAGCGGCCTCTTATTGCTCTCACCCATCCTGTTGAAGTAGAGCTGGAGTTTTAATTTAGCAAGTGTCACTATTTAGCACTGGGAGCTGGAGTTATGCAAATGAATGGGGGTTGAGGGAAATCAGGAAGAGGGAGAGCGAGAGAAATAAAAAACAAGGCGAAGGGAGATGCATCCTCTCCTCCGGTGTCCCACTTCTTACCCTAAATTACTTCGGACTGCAGCGACACCCTCTGGAAAGGGCCTCCTCTGGTGGCTCACTGATTCACACCGCTGTCATGGTCAGGGCAGTCAACGGGAACATTAATGAATCGAAGGCGTATTTAGAACTTTGCATGTTTCCGAATGCGGGTTCCTTGATACAGGATACCCTCTTTTTTTCGAGGGGGCTTGTTTGATCTCGACGCAACCTGTCACTTTGATTTGCAGCTGAGACCATAACCAATGTCCTGGACTTCAAGAGAGAGGCGGGATTATGGCACGGAGTCCTCACCGTGAGTAGTCCTGTTTTCTCCGCCAATGCTTTTAGTGAAGTTACGTCATTGAAAGCACCAGGGATTTGCATTTGTCAGTTGGGTGATGTGGAAGGTTGGATTTATTCCTCCTGATGCTTCTAGTCTGTGTGTGTGTGTGTGTGTGTGTGTGTGTGTGTGTGTGTGTGTGTGTGTGTGTGTGTGTGTGTGTGTGTGTGTGTGTGTGTAGGTGTAGGTGTGTGTACGTGTGTGTACGTGTGTGTACGTGTGTGTACGTGTGTGTATGTGTGTGCGTGTGTGCGCGTGTGCGTGTGTGTGTGCGTGCGTGCGTGTGTCAAAACATTCGCGCTAATGAAGTCCCAATGGGCAAAAAAAAAACCTGTCTTGTCGCATAAATAAAAACATTAAGTCCGTTAAATGGGTTTCAGGGTTTTCTTTTTCCTGATTGACTTCACTGGATCAACACATCACTATATAACACACACACACATCACTATAATGCACACACACACACATCACTATATCACACACACACATCACTATATCACACACACGAATCACTATATCACACACACACATCACTATATCACACACATACATCACTATAACACTCCAGTAAGGAACAAAACAGCCTTCAAAGGTTACAGTCATCCAGCACAGTTTCTGACTCAAAATACTGACATACGCGTGCGTGCGAGTGCACGGACGAATGGAGACTCTGAATCCCTTAAATCTACCGGCGAGCGCTGATTAAAATCCTGCTCTTTCCATCCCTGTTGCACTTCAAACGTGCAGTCTCTTTTCCCTCGTGAATGTGGACTTAAATAACCAACTGGTTCCATATGAGAAAGAGAGCCTCGCCGTCCTCTGTAGAAACCTAAAATGGTGGCTATTTGTTGGTGGTTGTTTATATTTTTTATTTTTTTATTTCGTTATTTATTTTGCAGAGCGTCATGAACCGAATGCACGTGATCAGCATCCCATACTCGCTGATGAAAGTCAACCCCCTCTCCTGGATACAGAAAGTGCACACGTTTAAAGGTGAGGGACAGTCTGCCTCTGTCATAAAAGATGAGATATTTTCTGGGATTTTTGGGCATTGGAATGTTATGACATAGATACATGTTTTTCGTTGAGGCTGCATGACATTAAAGCAATGCAGCTGTAAAGTAATGATCTGTTCCAATCAACGCCTCTACTTTCTACATAACTGTGTGTGATTGTGATGGTATAATTATGGTTGATCCTCTCATATTTCGTCAGTGTAAATATCTCATGAAAGCACCATCCGTCATAGTGGTGAAAATATCGTGAAATTATCAACGTCCATATTGTGATTATTTGATTTAGCCTACATGACCCGGCCCTACTCACCTGGCCACGACCGTCTTCCCCGAGTGCAAGGACAAAATAGTGATGGATTTTTTTTTTTGCCATTCATAAAAGCTATTGCGACTACTGTTTCAGGGTCATGTGTGTCTATGAGCGGCTCACTGTGTGTGTGTTTCAATGCAAAACAACACAGCATACAGAGATGATTTCATTAAATGATTGTGTAGAAGCTGCACATGTCGTGTTGATCACCGTTTGATAAACTTCCTAAGACATTCATCCGCTTCATCGCTCCGTCGTCAATACAAAAAAATGGTGTGATTACGTGCGTGAAATGGAGAAATTAGTCTTAATTTAAACAAAAAGTTTAATTCCCTTCATAGATCTGATGTAGACGTGGGTTTCAGAAGCAGGAAGACGTGTTTATGTGGATCTGCTGCTCAGTGGCTGGCAGATACGATTTAATGCATTTTCTCAATCTATTTAGGAAATTGTAAAATCAACACTTTTTTTTGGAAGTTTTGCAATCATTTTCCACCTCAATTAAATTGAATTAAATAGTCCACTACCCTAGGTGCCGTCCTTCACACATTTATTCATTCCAGTTATTAAAATTTTCTTCATATTTTGAAACACTGTTCATATAAAAAAAGCACTTAATTTTTTTAACTTGAGATATAATTATTATTTTTTTATTATTAATTGAATAATAAATCATATTTATTAATGAAAATAATGAAAACATTTGAATAAAAAGTTAAATACAATACTGCGAGTAAATTAATAGTTTATTGGGTTCTCGCAGAAAAATAAAGTGGAATTTAAATATTGTATTTATGAATTTGTCCCGTCAAGTACTTTTGTAACGCACGTCAGATGTTGATACTGAAAAGTTGGTTGAAATTCCTCAACATGTCTTTCTCTGTCAAGAAAAAGATGCACGTATCGGCATGTTCAGGAGACGTTGTGGTTGTAGTTAATAATTGTTTTCCTCGTCTTTATGAGAGGAACCTGTTGGTAATTCTAACCGTGCTGGGGACCAGATGAACCCGTTCTGACCGTGTATGTCTCTGTTCTCTGTCTCTGCCGTGCAGCTCGGGTGGCGGTGGTGAAGTCCCGGGACATGCACTGGTCCCTGCTGGCCCAGAGAGACCAGAGAGACCTGAGCCTGAGCTCGCTACGCATGCTGATCGTGGCCGACGGCGCCAACCCCTGTGAGCCTCCTCGAGCCCTTCCCCCAAGATTTCTGACTAAAAAAAATAGCAGAACTGAACCAAACATTCGCATTGATTTGCTTTGCTTTCGGCTCTTTGTGTGTTCTGACATCAGGGTCGATATCTTCCTGCGACGCCTTCCTCAACGTGTTCCAGGCACGTGGGCTGCGGCCTGAGGTGATCTGTCCATGTGCCGGCTCCTCGGAAGCCATGTCTGTTGCCATCCGCAGGTAGGACGACGTCACTGCACCTTGTTGCAATAGGACTCGTCTCCCCTGCTGCATTCAAGGCCGTGATACTTTCCATGTTGGCTATGCGGACGCTCATGTACATCTGCGTATCAGTGACTGTGTAAACCCGCTTATAACTAAATGAAAAAACAAAGACGTCATCATTGGAATATTCCCAACAGTTAAAAAGTTTGCAGGAAGGCACATTGCCGACGCCAGCAGAGGGAAGGGTCTTCGATATTTTAGTGCGTTTTTGCAAAGTGACACATGGGCCCCGTCTCTCCACAGGCCCCCAGAAATGGGAGTTCCTCCCCCAGGGAAGGCGGTGCTGTCCATGGGCGGGCTGAGCCACAGCGTGATCCGCGTGGACACGGAGGAGAAGCTGTCTGTGCTGACAGTGCAAGACGTGGGCCAGGTCATGCCTGGAGGTATGGGACAGTGCTACATGCTGGTGTTTAATGTTGATTAAATAGCAATAATGTCTTTATTTTATGTTTTTACTATAATTATAATTAACTATGATATTTACTATAATATATAATTTTTTAACATAACATTTTGGTATATTTGTAAGTAAGTTGTAAATCATTAGTAATGACATTGATTTCAATGTTCATACACTATAATGTTTTTAATATATGTATTAATGATAGGATTTACTTTATTTTTGTTCATTTTTAACCATCAGTAGCTGTCAATTATGTTATTTCTAATGATCAACCACTCAATAAAAAATATTTTTGATAAGATAACCAGTTCATTATTGTTCTCTAATTGATCATGAAGCAATAGTTTGTTTTCACAGATATTATTTGATGTTGTTCCCCATTACTTGCACCACAAGTGTGTTTATTTAGTGTGGACTAACTTTGTTGTCGTTCATATTCAAAATGGTGCCTTTTTTGGGACTGAGCATGCTCAGTTACAATAGTTGAAACTTGTGAAATAATAGACACAAGAGTGAAAGTATTGAAGGCAGGGTTGTACATGCAAAGCCCATGAAAAAAATTTAATTGAAAACCTGTGATAGTCCCCCTGGTTTTGTAATTCAAATCCTGTCATAATAAAAAAATTCCAGTATTTTTTTTTGACAGATTATGCCAGGGAAATGTAAATGTAATCCAGCATGGTTGGAAATAGACACTTGTAATAGAATACGACAGTGAGGTTAATAATAGATATATAGTTTAACTAATATAAATAATAGACAATGAGATGACAGTTATACTATATATTTTAATGAATAAAGATGACATTGAAGATGTATTATATTTGTTTTGCGTGAAGAACTTGAAAATGAAAAATAATGCTTAAAAAAGTACTTGAAAGTCGTTGAATTCCAAGTTGTAATGTCAGAACGAACCCAGTAAACGACAGTGCTTGCTTGCGTGTCCGCAGCGCTGGTGTGCGTGGTGCGGGTGGAAGGAACTCCATATCTCTGCCAGACGGACGAGGTTGGAGAGATCTGCGTGAGCTCCGGGTGCACCGGCATCGCCTACTACGGCCTCCCTGGCATGACCAAGAACATCTTTGAGGTGAGCCCTCATCGCCTCCTAAAATGGCAGCAGTGGGACCGCTTACGCATATGCTTATGACCCCTGTGACTTGAGTATTTGTTCAAATTCAATTGAAATTAATTTATTAATATGAATAATACGAATACCAAATCAACATCCCATGGGGTGTGGCCTGTTTCATTTAAGTTCCAAGTCAACGTCCTTTGAATCATCGCCTGGCCAATTCTATTCAAATTTCAACTCATGGATTGCAGCCGGTTTCAATTCATAAATTCAGACGTATGCATTGTTGTTCTATAATATTTGCCATCTTGTTTCAGACCATCCCAGTCACATCATCTGGGCTTCCAATCAGTGACCGACCCTTCACCCGCACATCGCTGCTGGGCTTCGTGGGACCAGTCAGTGCACCTATTTCACATCATATAATTGGAATTGTGAAAATAAGAATTGATGCTTTGTTGCGTCACGCTCAATGTCAATGCTCTTCCAGGACAACCTGGTGTTCGTGGTGGGAAAGATGGACGGGCTGATGGTGGTCAGCGGGCGGAGGCACAACGCAGACGACGTGGTGGCCACGGCGCTGGCGGTGGAGCCCATGAAGTTTGTTTACAGAGGGAGGTGAGGAGCGGGGAAGTCATTTGATGTTCTCAAACAGTCATCCAGATGAAACAGAAAGACAGTTGTGTTGTTATGAATTTGTGCAGTACGGTATTCTATATGTGTAACCCTGTGTGTGTGTGGGTGTGTGTGTGTGTGTGTGGGTGTGTGCGTGCGTGCGTGCGTGCTTGTGCGTGTGTGCACCAGGATAGCGGTGTTCTCCGTGTCGGTGCTCCACGATGAGAGGATAGTGGTGGTGGCGGAGCAGAGACCCGACGCCTCGGAGGAGGACAGCTTCCAGTGGATGAGCCGCGTTCTGCAGGTGCTGCTCCGTTTACCGTCAGACCACATCCGCTGATCCATTTCAGCATCGCGCGACTGCGGATTAAGTTGTCGTTCAAAGTTGCGTCATTTAAAAAGGGCTATTCAACTGTATTCTGTTACAGCTCGGCGGTTCGCTCACTCAGGGTTCCAACAAATATTTAAAAAATATATCAATGAAAATAATAAAATTTTCAAAAGCATGTGGCTACTTGTAAAACAATGGAAAAGAAAATGCACACACACCAAAAGTGTTTAAATCTTAAAACTGTATTTTTGGATATTATTCTCTCATATTGTTTGATGCTGCTCTGTATAGCCATATGTTTATGTTGGTTTTTTTTATTACTGTCGGCCATCAGGTATTTCTCACATTCTTCCAATTATGAACAAGAAACATGTTGTACTTCAGCCAGCTTATTATTATTGTTATTATTATTATTATTATTATTATTATTATTAATAATATTAATTATATAATGTGTTTTCCCACTTGATTGTGTGTTTTCCACCTTTGGCCCAGTTTTATAGGCATGTTACACTCACTTTAAAATTTTACATTTCTTATTTTTATTTTAAAAAGGGCCAAATTAGTGATTGGTCACAGTGGTGACAATCCAAACAAAAAAAAACCCCAATTGGAAAAATGAATGAAATAGTCTGGAACATATCTCCATCTATCCAATAGCACCACTCATTCTCGGGGTTGTGTGTGTGTGTGTGTGTGTGTGTGCGTGACCTCCAGGCCATTGACAGCATCCACCAGGTGGGCGTGTACTGTTTGGCGCTGGTGCCGGCCAACACGCTGCCCAAGGCCCCGCTGGGCGGCATCCACATCTCCGAGACCAAGCAGCGCTTCCTGGAGGGGGCGCTGCACCCCTGCAACGTGCTCATGTGCCCCCACACCTGCGTCACCAACCTCCCCAAGCCGCGACAGAAACAGCCAGGTGGGAGCGGGCGCAGCTCAAAGGTCCAACTTTGCGTTGTGCAAAAGTGAAAATGTGGAGGATGCAGGATCTCATGATGGTTTTATTTTGTTTTGGTCAAAGTAAAAAGCACTTCATTTTTATTTGAGATTTGGGTTATTTCTTTATTTTATTTGAGATTTGTACTTATTTAACACAATGTGAGAGTAGAGTGTTGAATTTCATTTTTATTAATTTCTTTTTATAAAAAAAACAAAATTTGATACATTTGATACTGAAAGTAAAACAATATTTATGTTGTTTACAGAAAATAAATGTAATAAATGTGTCTTGAAAAAAATTATAATATTTAACGTTTAAGTATGTAATTTCTGGGGGGACAGGGAATTTGTTCTGTGATGGTATACTGAAAATTTGGCTGGAATCCTAATCGCCAGCCCCGCTAATGTAACTAATGATGTTGATTTTTGGTTGCGTGGGGCAGAGGTTGGTCCTGCTTCTATGATAGTGGGCAACCTGGTAGCGGGGAAGCGGATCGCCCAAGCCTGCGGCAGAGACGTGACCCAGCTCGAGGACAATGACCAGGCACGTAAGGTAGATAGCCATCCTCATTCCATCATTCATCACCTCCACACAGACACGCAGGTAAGACCGGTAGGGATTCAGATCGTACCTTTGCACACTCACTCCCACCCTTTACTGTCCTTATAGTGCCCTGACTCTCAGCTGTTTTAATATAAGAACCCTCAATTTGATTCCCATCAGGTTTTGTACCCCCATCCGGTGGGACTTTGTCCCCGTGACCCCAATCTGAGAAGATTTTTATTGTTGGATATGATTTTGTCCAAATCTCCATACCTCTCTACACTAGTGAAATAGCATTGAAACTAGCATCAAAACAGTCATTATTGCACATTCTCTAATGGCGTCAACATCTTGTAAATGGAATAAACGGTGATGTTTAACTATGACTCATTTTGCTGCACACCCCCTGGAACCTATTCGAGAACCCCCAGGGGTCCTCGGACCTTGAGAACCACCAGATATAGTGTAGATCACAGTAATCTTCATTCATTGGTCATGTCACATGTTCATTGGGTTCCACGGCATCGGTTTGATGTTGCTGAGCATCTGACCTTTCCTCTCCGCGGTTCAGTTCCTGTACATGCAGGACGTGCTGCAGTGGAGAGCGCAGGCCACGCCCGACCACCCCCTGTTCCTCGTGCTCAACGCCAAGGTATCTTTTCTCTGTCTTTAAAAGGTCACTGGGCATCATTTACCAACCGTATTTATACTTTTATACTTTCCTTCCGTCGTACTGTTAACTCACTGTGGATTCAGGGACACATTGTGCCGTTTGTTCACAAATCAGTGGTGGAAGAAATACTCAGCCTTTGCGGTCGCTAAACCTGCGCAGATAAGACGGAAAGAAACCGTGTGATTCTCAAAGCAACCGCAAAGGGTGAAATGCACCCCTTACTGCACTGCTGAGCAAATAGCGTCTCGGTGCTATTTGCACGTATTTAAATGAGGTGTTATTCTTACATTTGGCCCAACGTGGCCCCTTTATATGCAAATGAGCCTCATTGCAAAATCCACAAACAGCAGCGCTGACAGCCACACGCAGTTAGAGTGAAAATGATAATCCTCTTCAGAGAGTTGGTGGTTACAGAAGCACATTTATAAGGGGTTTATGTTTGAGAAGCTTGCGAGGCATTGTGTAATTTTTTTTTTTTTTTTTTTTTTTATCTATCTTTTTTTTTTCAAATCATCTTCTTTTACAGTCTGAAGGTGTACTTTGGAAACCCCAACAGCACTGACAGACTGGGATATTTACTTTGTGAATTTGACTTTTTACGTCAGTAAAAGTTCAAATACACTTAACACAAAAATACTATAGTAAACGTAAAACTACCACATTGACATGTCTACCTATGTTAAGGTATAGTAGTTGCTCTTAAATGTAATTTAATTATTAGAAGTAAAAGTCATATGCAGTGACCGGATGTAACAGACTATAATCAGACATAAATGTGTCCCAAATGTAGTAGAGTAAAAAGTTTAAATTTAAATTTGTTTTTAAATGTGGTCGCCAAAACTCAAGTAATTGAATATATCCAAGTAACTGCGTATTACGTGAAATTTTTATTGAAATGTATTTAAAGTAGAACAATACTTTGTTACTTCCACCACCATCACAAATATGGGCGTTAATAAAATGCCAAGAAGGAATCTTGTGTACACATACTCGATATAAATGTGCCATAATGTCAAGGACATTTGTTCAGAAATAAATATTTCAAGCTGAAATAAAAGTCCCAAAAGACCCAAAATAGGAAATTAGAGAGGAAAACGAAGTTGCCTCTAATATTTAATATCAAACTAATATTTAACACAGACATTTCTTCTGCTTGCATTTCACAAATCAAACCCAGGGAACTTTTGCTCCATTGTGTGTTTTTCCCCCATGGCCTAAATCAGCCAAACTTAAGAATGCCGTGACCCAATTTTTGAATATATAATTTATATATAATATGTTTTTATTTTATAATCAGAAAAATTCTACGCTCCAGTTGAATTTTTTCCCCGCCAATGACGAGATATACGATATGATCAGGATCAAAAATAGGTCAGATAAATAACACAAAATTGTAATCCCATGGCGTTGTTTTATTAGTCCTGATTACTTTTTTAAATTTAAACATTTCATCATGAATATTTTATGGTAATTTCAAACTTAACTACAAAATTGGAAATATATATCTTTTTATTTATTTATTCTAAATGACCTCTTGCGGCCCACCTGCTGTACCTTCAAGGCCCACTAGAGGGCCGTGGTCCACACTTTGGGAAACACTGGCCTAAATGAACCTAAAGATAGTTTTTTCTCCTAGATCATATTATTATCTGTATTAAACTGATTAAACTGTATATATTTCACTGATCATCACGGAAGAAACAACAGAAACCAGGACTGTTCTATGTATGAGTGTAACCTGTGGGTTGTTGTGCAGGGCACGGTAGCGAGCAGCGCCTCCTGCCTGCAGCTGCACAAGCGGGTGGAGCGTGTGGCGGTGGCGCTGATGGAGAAAGGCCGGCTCAACACCGGGGACCACGTAGCGCTGGTCTACCCCCCAGGTAGGAGACCCCCACGCTGCCCCTCCCGGTGCCAGAGGAGTTTTATTGGTGGTGGTTTTTAAAAATGCTTGGCTTTGTAGTGGCCTTTCTCAAAAACGTTTTTGTTTTTTTTGTTGTTGGTTTTTTTTCTGTTCGATTGCGGGAAATTGGCAAACATGACGAGTCAAAGAAAGAAAATGGTTTTTTTTTGTAGCCACTGCGAGTGAAGCAGGAGCCGTACGTAATCACTTCCTATGATGATAATACACCTTCAAATATTTTTGTACTAATGTTTTCATTTTTGGAACCAGAAAAGAAAATATTTCTTTTGCTTGGGCTCCGGTAATAAGCCTATAAAATAAACATTAAATTGAACATCAGCACCGAATTAAATCAGTGCTGTCTGCGATGCCTCGGTGTCCTTGAGCTTGGAGCTGCATTGTTGAATTTGCATCAATCATTTACCTGAAACTCATTTTCCCTAGTAATACTATGTATCAAACACATATTTTACCTCAGTTTTAATGGCCAATCTGTTTGGGCTTTTTTTAAATTCTCAGTCTTTCGTATCTACATAATGTTTTTCTTTTCCGATACCAACTCCGGCGCACGGCCATGGACGAAAGCTCACGTCAGTGCCGTCGTCGCTGGGCGGCGGTCCGGAAACAGACGGGGATCAGGATGTAAAATGTGAATCCTCTGTGCGCAGGAATCGATCTGATCGCCACCTTCTACGGCTGCCTGTACGCCGGCTGCGTGCCCGTCACCGTCCGACCGCCCCACCCGCAGAACCTGGCCACCACGCTGCCCACCGTCAAGATGATTGTCGAGGTAACGCGCAGTCGAAAAAACACGCCGTCTATGAGCCAATCTGAGGCGGTGTGCGCACTAACACTGTGTGTGTGTGTGTGTGTGTGTGTGTGTGTGGGTGTGGGTGTGTGGGTGTGTGTGTGTGGGTGGGGCCGGCAGGTCAGCAAGTCGGTGTGCATCCTGACGACACAAGCAATAATGAAACTGCTGAAATCCAAAGAGGCTGCTGCTGCCGTGGACATCAAGAGCTGGCCCCTGGTCCTGGACACGGGTAAAAACCGTGCACACACACACGCTCAGATACACGCGTGCTTTTGGGGTCCACGGGGTTCTCACCAGGTCCTTGAGGTGTGTGAAGGAATTGAATTACCTCCTCAGATATGCAAGTACACGAGTACCTTAAAAGTAGCCCCTTTTGTGCTGAAGTGCTTGAAAAGTCCTTAGGAAAAAAATGCGCCGTCATTGAAAACCTGGGATATTCGACCTGCTTTCGTTATTCAAATTGTAATGTATCAAACTTTTTCCGGAGGTGCCTTTACGACATAGATGATGTAAATAGATGTACTGATATAAATTATAGACAATGAGATTAAGATGAAATTACGTTTGAATTAATAAAGATCAGATTGAAAATTGATTGTATTTGTTTTGCCTGAAGTCCTTGAAAGTGGAAGAAAAAAAAAATAGCGTTTATAAAAGTACTTGAAAGTCCTAGAATTCCATGTTGTAATGCCAGAACGAAACCCGGGTACAGCATTGACTGCATTAGCGACGTTGCACCTAACACACCTGCTCTCCTTTGACCAGATGACCTCCCCAGGAAGAAGACCCCTCAGATGTACAAGCCTCCCACCCCGGAGATGCTGGCCTACCTGGACTTCAGCGTGTCCACGACGGGCATCCTGGCGGGCGTCAAGGTACGGCCCTCAGACCGCCCTCGTTTTTTCAAGGGGGGGGGCCGGGAGTTGGAAAGGAACCCCCCCGCCGACCTGAGCGAGGGGAACAAGCGAGAACCATTTTATTAAGCTCAAAGGGAACATCCCCTCGCGCTCCCACAGGAACATCACAGAATGCTCGGATCAGAGAGCAACTTTTACACCGTTTTCGGTCAATGTTACCCTGACATTTTCCTCACGCGCACAGCAGTCCCATCATTGGTCCCTCGTAGGCGTGCATGTTGACTTCGATACGATCGATCACACTTAAACTGACTAAGCCTCAAACACAACTATTCCAATACGTGCCGTTTGCGTTGGGAACTTTGACCGAACAAACGGAGCCGTCAGTGCTGCGCAACTCCCCATCACCTCCAGGCACGGCCCAAAAGGAGGATACCCTGGAGGGTTTTATTATCAGCGCGAGGGAAACGCGTTCATGCAGCTTTTGCACCCCTGCATACGGAGACAGAGCTCCTCCTTGTTGAGGTTGAGTTCCTCCGGCTACAGGGAGTAAATTCCCTTCAACGTCCAAGGTTGTACACACACACACACACAACACTGGTCAAACTCTCACACACACACACACACACACACACACACACACACACACACACACACACACACACACACACACAGGCTCCATCATACAGAGAGTCAGATGACGATGTATAGCATGTAATTCTAGAGATCCATAGTAATGTTTTGTCATTTTCCATCACTATATATATATATATATATATATATATATATATAATATATACACACACACACACACAATATATATACTCTGATACACTTCACTTCTATTGTCTATTGTTTGCATTTCAATACATTTGTTTACTGTTTGGAAATGATGCAAACATTTTTGATGAAATACCACCACAATCGCAAATTTGTAATATTTCATTTCTGTATGAGACTAAATTTGTTCTGTGAGTCAGATTGTATACCGAACGGTTGCTATCCATTCTCGTTGTGTACAAAATATAAATGCGTCCATATAGAATCGCATCGCGGCCGATTTCTATCAAAACCGAATTGGGAGCTGCTGCCCGATACGCAGCCCTCGTGGAACGAGCCGTTTGCCTCGTTCCTCGCTCTTGTTCTCCCATCCCTGTGGAAGTTTCCGCGCCGCACGGAGGAGTCACCGGATCCTCTCGCTCCTGTCGCCTCTTGCAGATGTCCCACGCCGCCACCAGTGCCTTGTGCCGCTCCATCAAGCTGCAGTGCGAGCTCTACCCCTCGCGGCAGATCGCCATCTGTCTGGACCCCTACTGTGGCCTGGGCTTCGCCCTCTGGTGCCTGTGCAGGTGAGACGGGAGCTGCAAAAGGGACGAAAAAAATACAAATAAATACGGGCGTGGTTTCACATCCTCTCCACCCCCGTGTCTCTCTCTCCAGCCCGATCTCTGGTTCTGTTTTTAAAACCCGCGGAGGCTAGTAGGTGACTTGTAAAATGTAACTGCGGGGCGACGCAACAATATCGGACACTTGCAATGTATTGTTTGTTTATTTTATTTTGTTGTTTTTTTTGTTTTATGGAAACACTTGAAAGCTAATTTCATCTTTCATCATTCATTCCTGTGCATTTATTTCAGTGTCTATTTGAATGTGAAAGCTGGACTTTGACCAAATTGGAAAATGCGTATGGACTCACTGACGCAGAACCATATATAAAGCCTAAAACCATATAAGTATATTTCAGGCTTCGCCGTTCTTCAGACTCAGAATCGGATAAAAAATATAAATAAATCTGTGTATTTGTCCGATAGTCCAGACATTTACAGGTACTCGGAATTTGTTCTGGAGCGTTAAACTGCAGACCATTAGCACCAAAAAAAAAAAGCTTAACACTCTGAAAAAATGGAGAATAAAAATAATAATGGAATAAAAGGTGACTGATGAAATAGAAAATGAAAATAAAACTTGTCTAATATATACAAATACCTCCCAAAAAATGCAAAACACAAATAGTCAGATATGTAAAAATATACAAAATTATGATATTATGCGCAGGATAAATCATTGTTATGCGCAGGTATAAATTATAAATATGAATTATTACTATGAACTACTACTACTATGAATACTATTGCTACTTGCAGGAAAGATGCACTACTACTAATATAGTGTTTTTATTAAACTGTTTGCGTGTGTGCATTGCGCTTTCCTCAGCGTTTACTCGGGTCACCAGTCCATCCTGGTGCCTCCACTGGAGCTGGAGAGCAACGCGTCGCTGTGGCTGTCGGCGGTCAGCCAGTACAAAGTGCGCGTCACCTTCTGCTCCTACTCCGTCATGGAGATGTGCACCAAGGGCCTCGGCGCGCAGACGGAAGCACTGCGGGTGGGTATCAGCGGGGGTTCTTTCCCAAGTCCTTGAAGTGCTTGAATTTCATCCTTATAAATTGAATTGCTGGAATACCTAGGAATGAGGCCCTTTTGTGCCGAAGTGCCTGAAAGGTCCTTGGAAGAAAATAAAACTAAAAAAAACCCGCAATCATTGAAAACCTGTGATGATACCTCTGGTTTTGTTATTGAAATTACAACTTGGTTTGCTATTGAAATCATTCAGATTTTCCAGAATTGCTTTTGCAACATAGATGATGTCAGGGAAATGTAAATTGAATTCAGTATTGTTGAGACTAAGATTAAGATTATATCATATTTTAATTAACCAAGATCACATTGAAAATGGATTGTATTTGTTTCACGTGAAGTCCCTAGTGCTTGAAAGACCTTGAATTTTATTTTGTAATGCCAGGATGAACCTCGTCTTTCACATGTTCATCCCTCTTAATGAAATGAAATTTCCCTATTAATCTATCAAACATAAATCATTTTTTTACTTCTTGGACTTCTGTTTAATGGCCAATCTGTTGTCATGGAAGTATTTTATATTTACAAGGTTGTTTTTTTTTTGTTGTTTGTTTTTTTTGTTTGTTTTTTTTTCTTGCTCTTTTTGTCAAAAAATTTCCTGAGCCCGATGACAAATTAAAAATAATGAAAAATAAATGAAAAAACCTTTAGTGTATGGAGAAAAAAAATACAAACGTTATGTTAAGATGCCGATAATCTATGTTTCTGTTTTTTTTTCTTTCTTTTTTTTTTTTTAAATCTCCCCGTGTCGCAGCTGCGGAACGTCAATCTGTCGTGCGTGCGCACGTGCATGGTGGTGGCGGAGGAGAGGCCGCGCATCGCCCTCACCCAGTCCTTCTCCAAGATCTTCAAGGACCTGGGGCTGTCGCCGCGCGCCGTCAGCACCACCTTCGGCTGCAGGGTCAACGTGGCGGTGTGTCTCCAGGTGAGAGAGAGCATGTCCTTCATATCGTACCAAAGATATGGAGTTTTAAACGGCGTCGATCGGGGCCTCGGTGAGCGCCAGACACACTTCAGTGAAAGTAATGAAACGTATTTAGTTCAGGTTTCAACGTCGAGGATTCCATCCCAATGCTTTTATATTCACCGTTATGTCTTCAAGAAAGGATAAACGTGGCTCTGTTTTCCTTGCCACCGAGTTATTTAGATGATAAAATGGCGTGTCGGGATATGACCATACAACTGGGTGGTATATATAATTGTATTATTATTATTTTTATTTTTTTTTAATTTTTTTTTTTTGTCTTTCTGCGGTGTCGTATCATCGTAAAAAAAATACATTTTGATTAGTGGTTTTATTTGAAATCTAGTTTGTTTTGCATTGTTTCGTTTGGTATTTTGAATTCAAATGGATTCTCTTTCTTGTACTTGTACTTGTTTTTGCTGCTGTTAAAAAAAAAAAAAAAAAAAAAGTATATACTGGTATAAAAAAAGTGTCATCTTATAACCCCCAATATCTTATACTGGAGCGCTGCTACAAATCAGTGCCTCCCCCTCCCAATCCATTCTTAATTATTTTTAGCTTTCCTTTATCCTTCAGTTTCTTTGTCTGACTGATCATCTTTTTTCTTTTTTCGTTGTTTTGTTGTGTTTTTTCCTGGTCTCATTCTGGTGATTTCGCTGGTGTGTGTGTGTGTGTGTGTGTGTCTACATTGATGGTGTGTGTGTGCGCGCGCGCCTTTGTGTGTGTGCGTGCGTGTGTATTTGTGTGCGTGCGTGTGTATTTGCGTGCGTGTCCACATATATCTGTGTCTTTCCGTCTCCTCGTCAGCCCAACAGGCTGGGGAAGCTGGCTGAGCAGGTACTGTGGGACCAGAGCGCTCGCTGCCTCCAGGCTCATGTGTGTCTTGTGTTTTCTTTTCTATTTTTGGAATATCGCTATCTTTTTTTTTTTTTTTTTTGGTCTGCATGATGTCCAAAGAGGCTAATCCTCCTAACATCCTATCAGTGTTTTCTCTGACACACGCCTGGTCCTCTTGGCAAAGGCTGTGCTTTAAATAAACAACAATAATGGTTGTAGAGTGATGGGCGTCGTTCCAGCAGCACTCTATGCCTGTATCAGGCAAAAGTGCTTCTCATTTAGAACCTTGATCATCTGATGGGCGTCAACAATGATCTTCATTTTCATAAACATATTATTGAACTGTTTGGGGGTTTTTTTCCCCCCTCAGCTGTTAATCGCTTCAAACAGAAAGAAAACAGGTTGGAACAGGTCACCAGAAAAGATTAGTGCTTAGTGGATTAGTTAGGTTTTTTTGCCATGGCCTGTTTAGAAATAGTTTAGAAATAGCAAAAGTATTATACCTGTATACTGTATAAGTATTAAAAAAATGTAACTCTTTATACTTGTTACCAGGTCCTTCAGGTTCTTGAAGTGCTTGAATTTCATCCATCCTGCATGGTTGGAAATTAACACTTATAATATACAGTATATATATATAATAGTAAATGACAATGAGATTAACAAAATAAATATATACATATATATACACACAAACATACAGTATATACACAAATATAAATACAATGAGATTAAGATATTGTAATTAATAAAGATTACATTTGATTATAAAGATACAATTGATAAAATTTGTCTTTATAAGTCTTTGAAAATTAAAAAAAATATATGCTTAAAAAAGTACTTAAGTCCTTGAATTTCATGTAATAATGCCACAATAAACCCTGTTTACGAAGCCTTCGGTGGGATTGAAGGAAAGAAACCCCATCCTTGACGCCGGTCGTGACCATGCTTTCGAAAAAGTTCCATGTTGCTGCTTGCGACCCCCCCGCCGTGCTTTAGCGGATGCCGTTCTTTTGACGTGGGTGAGTTCGTTCCGCTCCGTCCCCCCTCTGTCCTGGACGCTCTAGCTCCAACCTCCCTCCGGCAAAACCGGGGGTTCAGAGCCGGACGCCGCTCAAGCTTTCGGCACGGTGGGAACTCGCGGGCCGAGTGGGGAGACGTCGCTCTTGGGAGACACGTACGCGTTGGCTCGCGTGAGCTCTGGGAAAACACGCCTTTCAGAAATGAATGGCGTCGGACTCGTGTAAAGGCCTGAGCGCCCACGCGTTCCCCACCGCTTGGCAGAATTAGAGATACTCCCACCGACCGACCTGCGAATCGGTTTCAGGCGATTCATTGTTTTTAACGTCCCAAACTGTCAAGATTTTTATTTATTTTTTTGTCTGCTAGGCTGCTGTATTTCTTTACGAGTGGCGCTGTGTACTTCCCGCTCGCGTCGGCACCATGACAAAGACGGAATAACACGGTCTAATTTGCTTAGTTTGTTGCCACGGTAACCGGGTTTAACAATCATGGCTTGGCTGGATGGCTTCTGGCTGTGACCTTGCCGCGTCCACAGCTCCGCTCCACCCCAGCCAGACCCAGTGTGCGATGCAGTGTATTTTATTTATTTTTTTTTGTTGTTGTTTTTTTTAAAACTAGACTCACTCCACCCACTTTGCTCAATCTCGCCTCCAGGGCACAGCGGGACCCGACCCCACCACCGTGTACGTGGACATGAGAGCGCTCCGGCACGACAGGTAGGGGGGCGGATGTGGTGATACCTACACAGCGACGCTGGATGTAACAGACACAACAAGCGCTGGTTCTTTCCTTCATGTTTTCATAGGGTTCGTCTTGTGGAGAGAGGCTCGCCGCACAGTTTGCCTCTGATGGAGTCGGGGAAGGTGCCTCTTTCTTCTTGGGATTTGACACAAAAAATGATTTGCTTTGTTCTTTTCACTGGCGTTCGAGATCCATAAGTCCGTCCTTTGCCCATCCAGATCCTTCCAGGGGTGAAAGTCATCATCGCCAACACCGAGACGAAGGGGCCTTTGGGGGACTCGCATCTGGGAGAGGTGAGCCACCAGGCCAGCTGATAAAACAGCCCTTAATACGACAGAGTGCTACTTCAACTTTTCTGTTCTGGAAGTTAGACGTCATGCAAATCCTGATTACAATTTACAAAAGGAAATGAGTATATGATGTACTCTCGATAAACACTGCATAAAAATCCATCGTTTTTTTTCTTATTAACTAAACTAATACGACAGAAATGAAATGCAGTATTATGCAAATTATTTTAGACTTTTGATGAAAAGCAGATGTTTGCTTTGAAATGTAGTTGAAAGTCTCTGGAGCTGAATATTCTTACTGGGAACAAAGTATTTCAGGACGGTAACAAAATACGCTAACTATATTTCTTTCCACCAATGCTTTTACGTGTGTGTGTGTGTGTGTGTGTGTGTGTGTGTGTGTGTGTGTGTGTGTGTGTGTGTGTGTGTGTGTGTCGGTGTGTGTCGGTGTGTGTCTGTGTCGGTGTGTGTGTGTGTGAAGATCTTGAAAAAAATCCATGTCAAAAACAGACATTAAAGGCAATCCTGCAAGTGATGTGTCCGTATCTGAGCAAATATCCCTTTTATTGTTTTTTGTTTGTTTTTTTTTCTGCGTGAAACAGATCTGGGTGAGCAGCCCCCACAATGCAACAGGGTACTACACAGTGTACGGAGAGGAGGCGCTGCACGCCGACCACTTCAGCACCAAGCTCAGCTTCGGGGACACGCAGACGGTGTGGGCCAGGACGGGCTACCTGGGCTTCCTGCGTCGCACCGAGCTCACCGACGCCAGCGGAGGTAGAGTCTGGGGCGGAACGGGGGCTTGGATTCTGGGGAAACACAGCGAACGCCTATGAACCTATTCAACCTTTATTCAAGCCCAGGAATCACTGCAGGTTGCCCTCGTCTGGATAAAAAATGAAAAGAAAGATCAATGTTTTGTTTAATTTCAGTCAGGCAGGGGTAACCTCACTAAAGCCACGCTGGACAATCTTTAGCCATGGTTCCAATTAAAAAAAGATTAAAAAGAAAGAAAAAAGAATTGAGCCTCAGTTAACAGCCTCTTTTAAGGGGGACCTGGTTCTCTGTGGTTGTTTTTTTACAAACTTTGGGGGTTGATCCTCTGGAAGTGAACCTATTATCAGCAGAGCCTCCGACGGGAAGGTTATTTAAGGTCACCCCCAGAAATGTCTATCCATCCCTCATGTTTTCTAAACTGAAAATGTGTGTGGTTCTTGAGGTCCTTCAAGTGCTTGAATTTCGTCCTTTGAGATGTAAATACCTTGAAAATAGCCCCTTTTGTGCTGAAGTGCTTGAAAAGTCCTGGAACGCTAAGGCGGGATCATTGAAAACCTGTGCTATAACCCTGGTTTTGTTATTCAAATTGTAATGCAATAAAAAAAAATATCCATAATCGCTTTAACAACACAGATGATGCCAGGGAAATGTAGATTTAATCCAGCATGTTGGAAATAGACACTTATAATAGTAAATCACAATGAGATTAATAATAGATATATAGATATAGATAGAATAGACTATATACTAATATAAATAATCGACAAAATGAGACGAAGATTATATTATATTTTAATTAATAAAGATCTTTTATTATTTAGAAAATTAATTGTATTTGTTTTGCATGAAGTCCTTGAAAATGAAACGCTGAGGAAAGCACAATGGTGCTTAAAAACGTACTTCAAAGTCCTTGAATTTCTTTTTGTAATGCCAGAAAGTGTGTGTGTGTGTGTGTGTGTGTGTGTGTGTGTGTGTGTGTGTGTGTGTGTGTGTGTGTGTGTGTGTGTGTGTGTGTGTGTGTGTGTGTGTGTGTGTGTGTGTGTGTGTGTGTGTGTGTGTGTGTGTTTCAGAGCGCCATGACGCCCTGTACGTGGTGGGCTCTCTGGACGAGACCCTGGAGCTCAGAGGGATGAGGTATCACCCCATCGACATCGAGACGTCGGTCATCAGGTCCCACAAGAGCATCGCGGAGTGGTGAGAGCTCCAAACATCTGCTATCTATCTGTCTATCTATCCATCTGTCTATCTATCCATCTGTCTGTCTATCTATCCATCTGTCTATTTATTTGTCTATCTATCCATCTGTCTATCTATCCATCTGTCTATCTATCTATCCGTCTGTCTATCTACCTGTCTATCTATTGGTCTATCTGTCTATCTGTCTACCCCCTTATCTATCTATCTATGTATCTTTCTGTCTGTCTGTCTGTCTCTGTCTACCCCCTCATCTATCTATCTATCCATCTATATATCTCTCTCTCTCTTCCCTCCCTGCAGTGCGGTGTTCACCTGGACCAACCTGCTGGTGGTGGTGGTGGAGCTGGAGGGCTCGGAGCAGGAGGCCCTGGACCTGGTGGCGCTGGTCACCAACGTGGTGCTGGAGGAGCACTACCTCATCGTGGGCGTGGTGGTGGTGGTCGACCCGGGCGTCATCCCCATCAACTCCCGGGGGGAGAAGCAGCGCATGCACCTGAGGGATGGATTCCTCGCCGACCAGCTGGACCCCATCTACGTGGCTTACAACATGTGAGGGCACCTCCGCGGTGGGGGTGGGGGTAGGGGGTAGGGGGTGGGGGTGGTGGGGGTGATAACATGCTAACTGTCGGGATAAGAAGCCATGGTGTGAGAAACCAAGGACCCAGCAGCCAGTGCGGTGGTCCCCCGTCTCTGGGATGTCCGATGTGAAATAGCAGGATGAGCACTGGATCATCACACATGGAAGGCAGTTTGGTGGTTAAACCAAGAGAATGTCCAAGAAGAAATAAAAAACTATCAACATCGCCTCACGCTTTTCTTCCCCTCTGTCATCTCTTGGTTTGCAAATTTGTTCATATATATATATATATATATATATATATATATATATATATATATATATATATATATATATATATATATATATATATATATATATATATATATATATATTAACAGATTCTATGAATATTTTTAGGACACCCAACAGTGAAGCGAAGGCGTTTTAGTACAATACTTTTCAGTGCCATCGCCATTATTTCCTTTGTGATGCTCTGTGGTTCTGAGTTCCATGTGTGTTTGCATTAGGCTTGTGCCACTTTTGGATCCGGTGGCCACACCTTCAGCCATGTTCCCATTGCTTTGTTTCGCCGTGTCAAAGTCGCGCGTGATTCCGAATGTTGCAGGTTGCGAATGATGTCGTGCGGAGCCAACGTTGTTTCGTAAAACTCTGTGAGGGCAAAGTGTTTGTTAATGAGCAATTCTACTGGAATCAACCACACCAGTTATGGTTTCCCAGTTCCTCGCCAACAATCTAAGACTACCCAAAATGGAACGCCACCCTTGTTATTATCGTGTTCCAATATGATTCCTTAACACTTAACGGGAAGAGGTCGTGCAGCGCATGGACCATCTGTTGGCGCAAAACATTGCTTTTCAGCATTGTTCCTTCCTTAGTTATAATAGAGTTACAATACTTGATATGAACAAAATGCACTATGAGCAATATGGAGCGTGGCTTTGATGACCACAGGAACATTTTTTTTAATGACATTTCAACTGGGATGAAGAGAAACGTCATCAACTTGCCAAAATTAGTTAAACTAAGCCTTAACTACTTCTCAGATGCCTCCTCCTAACCCAGTTCGTATTTAACTTGATTCTATGAAGTTGAGCAGCTGTTGGTTATGAAAAAAGCAGGGGCTAGGCCGTGTACAATAGGTTTTGTTTTTTTTGTTTTGTTTTTTGTTTTTTAAGGGTTTTTTTTTTCCAATTATCGTTTCTTTCTGTGATTGCACCCAAAATTATTTTGGCTAAGACGAACACACGTGATTTGGACTCAAACAATGACGAGAGCATCGGGCGCTCATGACGATCAAAAAGAGAATTGTCCATGTTTGTTGTCTAGAATGTCTGGGACCGTTATGTCTGTCATCACAAGAGGGGAGGAAAGCAGAATGTTCAAGGTCAGAGTGCCATCAAGTTTGAATCGTTGTGTTTTTATATTTTTTTTCCATGTCTTAATTTGCATGTACTGTATGAGGCAGATATTTAATGTGCTTTGCAAAAACACTTTAATCTCCTTATCTCATCCTATCACGTTGTATCTGTAAAATATCACTTGTACTAAGTTTCTTTTGTTGTTATTCATATTTTCTATGTGCAAACCACTTTGAAAACAGGCAGCAAGCCTGCTGTAAGTATGTACAGGTTTTGTGTAAGTTATTAAGAAGGTGGACACTTCTGGTGGGTTCCTCAAAATGCATAATAACAAAGACTGAATCAAGTTGATATAAACCCCTTAACAAACTCACTACGAATTCAGAACTGTTTCTCGTGGACGGAAACGATGGGAAAAGAGCTTCTTTATGTTTTGTATAGTATGAACATCGGGAACAGGCTACTTCCCGGGAAGATTAAAAGCACACGCAGGACACAAAGAAGACTGTTCCTTTCCGTTGATCTTTTGAGTCCTCCGGAACCTCCTCGTCAAGATATGGAAAGATGCATTTGTCTGATTGATGGTTAGTTGTCATTATTTTCATAACATAATTTCTTAATTAATAAAAAAAAAAAATACTTTTAACTTGAAATGTTTGTCTTAAATTAATCTCCTCTGTGTATGAGGCAATACTTGACTGAGCACATGCAGTATACTGCGATTGTATTCTCAAAATGTAGGCAAATTATTTGCGTATTTTCTCACCAACAGTATTTTTACAAAGTAGATTATTCATATTTGTGTAGTCCATGTATTGATAATAAATGTATCCCAATGAGCTCTACTTCAAAGAGGCAATATTCTATGTTAGTGCAAAGTGAAGTCAGATGGGTTTGGAAGATATTGCCAAGTGGAAAATAAGACAAGAATGTTTCATTTATACTCATTTATTGAATCCCATTGATTAAGAAAGTCAGTGAATAGTTTTTTGGGGTTTTTTTTAATAAAAAAAGTTTGGCAAGTGCCTATGAAGAGAAATATAAGAAAAAAATTAAACTTTGAAATTGAGTATATAAACTAAAAAGGAATTCAACTATATTATACTCTTTCAATGAATTGTGATTATTAAAAAGAAAAGGTTTAAACATTTTCCAAACTAATTCCAGACATTAGGTTTTTACTGATTTAACTGTCACAACAATGTTTTTGCATAACCGTTCAAAAGCAGAATCTGAAATACAGTATATCATTTCCATCAACATAGCAAAACATCACATAGTGCATAATTGCATTCACTGAAGTTTCTCCTACGGGATTAATTTCACATTCAGTGGCAGCTGTACAACAAAAAAAATACCTTTTGATTTTTATAACTGAAAATATGACATTAAAAGGACACAACATAACCATAATCCATAATAAGGAATGAGATCGAACATTCTGAATCAGTGCACCTCGAAGATTAAAGTAGAGATTGGATCTGTCTTTTTCATAACCACCATAAAAAAATAAGGAAGACCCACTATAACATGACTAAATATTTTATAGACGCAAGCACAGCTCATTTGTATTGTTAGAAGACAGGCCTAACGATTTTTTTGGGGGGGGTCATAACATAATTGATTTTATTACAAGTCGCTTTCATAGAAAAAAGAAAACATGATTTATAGACACTGACATATAAACTACAAATGAACGTAATTGTGTGAGATTTGATTTTAAAGAAAGTCATAAGAAAAAGGGCAAATAATTTCCGACGCCATTGACTAATACTCTTTCCAAATCAACACTTCCGATTTCAAATTCTGTTCGCGTCAACGTCTGCTACATTGGTCTCATGTTACCGTTTCCAGTTCATTTCTAAAACTCAAGCCCGTTTAAATATCCTCGTCCTCCAATATCCTCGGGTACCGACTTTTCAATTAACATACAACTCGATGATTCTCACAAGCTCCGACGCCATGCCAGTTGCCGGTAACTCATCTTCTGATCTGAACCGGCCATTGGGGATGTGCGGAGACGGATGAAAATTTGGATATTGGGTCTTTTTAGCGTCCACTCCAAGCCTCTTAAGTCTTTCCACTCTTTCGGGCAAACTGCTTAATTGAGGGCTGTAGTGAGCAGCACTTCCAGCCATGGCGGATATGGCGCTATTATCCGGGTGTTTCCCGTTTCTTTTGAACTCTGCAGCTATGAGGGCCTTTTCCACCGCCTGGTGGACCTTGAACAGGCACCATTCTGTGTTGCCATTAGCAGTGTCTTTGGAGGCCGCGGCCAGATCACACCGAGCCTGTCGCAACCACCGCTGGGCCTCCCGCGTGTTTGGCCGGGGGATATTTTGATGATGCGTCCAGAAGTTGTATCCGTAGGAATTGTGGCGCCTATTGAATCGCTCTCTCCCCCGTCGGTGGCGCCTGGCCTCCTGGTCCCATGTGTCGTAGAAGTCCCTGAAATTCCAATTCCACCGTGGCGAGAAGTCTTCAGTCTTGCCATTTGTTAGCTCCTCAATCCTGTTCTTCAAGTACTTGAAAGCCTCCGTGGCAAGCTGTTGGCAGTCTGGGTTTTTGTCGGGGTGCCACCTCAGGAACAGTCGTTTGATGGCTTTGTGTCGCTCGTCCTCAGGTAGATGCCACACCTCAGCCAAACATCGGTCGATTTCCTTTTTCGCTTCTTCGAGGGACGCTGGGGCGGTCCTCGTCGATGAAGAACTTCCACCTGATGCATTTGCTGCTATGGCCACTAGTGCCGTGGGCCTCATGGGATGTGTTGCATATTTGTGCGTGTTGCGTGTGTTTTTTTCTCGTTTGAACTGATGGCACTCAATGGAACTAACTTCAATTAACTCTTCTGGTCCGGTCTGTACTTTGTACCTGCACGAGAATGACCCGGGAGGCCCAGGCAGTCGCTCAACAATAATTGCATAGGTATAGGTGTCATTACTACTATAGCCAATATATTCACCTTCTTCATAGTTATTTAGGAAATTCATATCCATGGAATCCAGCCATTCTTCAGGGATAGCAGACCCAGGCTGCGGTGGATAGAGAAGGGAGTTCTCCATTTCTGCGCTGTCATGAATTTCATTTTTAGCCAGTGTTTTAGAGACCTCCTCTATGTTGTCGCACATAAGAAGTTGCCCGAGGACCGTGAGATAAGATGAAGGGAATGTATTGCCTAAAAGGGCATTTATCTCTTTAGTCAGAGTCAGGATGATTTCATTTATCACCTTAGCAGTCATGTCGTCGTTGTGTTGTAAATAAAAGGTGCAACAGCGGTGTTCTTCCCTGACATAAACCTCGGTTTCCGCACCCGTTTGATTGAGCGGCTGTTGTTCGAAGCACAGCACTGTTTCGAGCCTCTTGCAGCAGACGATCTGAATGCTGCCAAACGCCTTCTCGCACATGTCGGCGGCGTCTTCCTGTGTTGTCTTGCCCTCAGACTTCTGCCTGATGAGACAGATGAGTCCGTGTCTGAAGGCGGGCGAGGACAAATGTTTGCCAAACCACCCACTGAATTCACAGTCGGTTCCGTAGTCACAGATTTGAATTTGAGAATCCACCAGCGTCTCCTCGGTGGACTGAGAAAGCATTTTGGGCCGAAAATCTTGAGGAAGCTTCCTCAACTGTTGAAGATGCGCATACTTATCATTGACCAAATAGCATGCATTGAGTTTCTCAAGCAGTAACACCGTACCCTCCAGTGCTGTTTCTAATCTGCTTGCCTGAAACACTGTGTCATTAAAATAGAGTGTATTTGAGGGGTATAACCTGCCGTCTCTTGAAGGAAGGTACAAAACGCCACAAATGTTAATGGCTGATAGATTTTCCTGTGCGTCGATGAGACTAAATAACTTCTGCACCGCTCGCCTGACAGTTTGCATTTGATTTGCATTCAACGTGCTTTTATCACAGGAATCGCAATGAACTGCCGTGAGAGCCTGGCAGTACTGCTGTACGGTTGGTACCTCGCTTACACCAATTCTCAGGAAGAACTCCGAGTACCTCATATCCTTTCGAGGAATTTTGTACAAATAAGGCCTGAAGTCATGGTCATCGGGGAGTCCAAGAGATGCCTCTTCAGCCTTCACCAATTTTGCATCGTTTTCAACCAACACAATAGGAAGGCCAGCCAATGCATCACCTTCAAACGCATCCGTTTGCAAGTGGGCATAGCAATGTCGAAACACCGTGGCCCGGGTGTTGATCAAATCTTCGGTCTGACAGGGCAACTGACAAATGTTGCTGATGTTTCTGGTGACGCCCTGGTCAGGAGGCTTTTCAAATGCCCCTGCGTCTCGGATCTTTTCTTTTAGTTTCTGTGAACTGCAATAGGGCAACGCTATTATTGGTATCGAAGTCCAAATCAAGTCTTGGTGATGAGGTTCACTTTCAATCAAAGATCCTCTCAGTGCCACGGTCGTCCTCCCAACCACGAAGGGCCTGTGATAGTCACACAAGTCCTTTCGAATTTCCACCGGTGAGATGAATTTGATGTCAGCCAAGTTCACCAACAGCCTTTGTTTATCGTCATCTTTTGCCATGGTCATAGCGGTTTTCAAAAGCATGGATGACTTCCGTTTCAAGTCTATGATATCACCAATCACATTGGACTGCGATTCTATTTGATGTGCAAAATGTATGACCTCCTTTACTGATACAGCATGCTTCATTCCCAGTTTAATAAGCAGATCTTTTGCTTTCGACTTAATGTTTAATGCGTCACCCAACTCGTTCCAAAATCGCTGAGGCACAAATTTCTCTTCAGGCAGCATCATCTTGTATAACGGCACATTTTCATCGAAGTAGTACGATGCCATCTCAAAATGTCCGTTGGCACTGCGAATCAGCTTCACATTCTTCAAAAGTGAAACAATCTCCTGATGCTTGGACTCATGTAAACAATACTGTAGTGATAACAACATTTTGATGGCGCCAATAATCTGTCTCTCTGTCATCCTGTGCATGGCAGGCAGAATGAACTTCAGAAAATACTCCACATCAGATAGAATTCCAACCTTCAAGATTTCTGAGAGACACTGGTTCTGGAGACTGTGGCTGAGGAAAATGCCGTCGCTTGTATGGAGTTTGAATAAATCTGGAAATTCTGCGATGGAATTTGTGTGGAGGATAAACACGTTGCTCGGCCCGTCAATCCTCACTCGCTCTCCGTGTACCGTTTCAAACAATGGCAAAGATTTGAGCTTCCTCGTGTACTCCTCCTTCCTCTCCGATTTGGAAACGCCAGACTGAAGGAAGACCTGAAGCTCATTCAACTCGCCCTGAGAGAGTTTGCCAAACTCTAAATGATTGAGTTTGAAGAGCTGGTCCATCACGGCGCCTTGGTCACTTGGGTGCATGAGCTCGGGGTTTAGAAGTGCGTGTACCTGATGGCCCATCTCAAGGAAGAATAACGTGTCAAGCTTCATGGTTCCAAGTTTAAATAGTATGCTGGATATATCCTCCTTTGAGCTCAAATGGATAACGCTTGGCATGTCTTTCATTGCTCGCAGGAAATGTTTGTTGTTTGACCTCGGGCACACAACAGGCAACATGCAACAGTCATGGAAGAGCTCCTTAACTGTACTCAACGTCATGCACTGCTTGTCAGACTCTGGGGAACTTATTTGGCTGGTCAAAAACTTCCAAACATCCTTCAGCCACATCCCCGTCGCCTCGTTCCGTACGTGAAGAGAACAGAGCGGATCCACTTCACAATTCTCCAGGAGGCTGAGAAGGATGGGTTTCAAATACTTCACTGCATCGGGAATTGTCAAATCCTTGACGAAATCTTGCAGGACCTCCATGTGCTTTGAGTTGGTGGAGTAATGTGCAAAGTCCTCATCATACCCCAAAAAAACACCGTTATATCTTGTGATCAGTTTGGGACTGCTGGCATCAAACACCCTCAAAACTTTATCATTTGTGAGCAGAAGTGGAAGCCCTTGAATTGAACAGGATTTGTCGTTTTCAACATCTTTCAAGCAGAAACTCAGAAGCTTGGAGCAGGTTGCTTCATTTTTAATCAAGGTTTGGTCGATGGGCAACGGCAACTCGGTCTCCGTTTTGCTTGGGTCATTGAGCGGCTTTTCCCTGAGGAAATTCCCCACGGTTGAAGGGCTGACCGTTTTTAGGTCAACTCCTTCAGTATGGAAATGCCTCCAAATGTCTACCATCCTCGCCGAAAAAGGGACCAGTCTCATCCCGAGAGACTGCAAAATGTCGTTCAAGTTTTCACTACTGGGGTCTATCAGGTAAGGCCTGTGGAGCACTTCTGTCTCTCTGACATTACACCATTCAATTGCGTACTCCGAGAGTAAAATAGCTCCATGCCTTTTAGTTTTTCCTATTTTGCTCTTCAACACCGGAATGACATCAAGGTCTCTGTCTCTTATTGATCGGTACACCTCATGTATCATTTCCTGCCAGTCCGGAGGAACATCGTTCGTGACAACAGGGAAGAAACATAGGTAGGACGAATCGAGCGATGTAACTTTCAACTCAGAAGAAGTTTTGATGTTTGCAACGCCGCGGTGGATGTAATGGAGAAGGTCTGCATATAGTGGAGCTATGACGTTCTGTTTCAAAGCTCCGTTCCAGTTACGTTTCAGACTCAGGCCGTCCTCTTTCCACAGGTCCCTCCTGGACGAGTCTACTTCAAAGTTTCCGTCGACATGGATTGGAAGTCCCGTCTTGCCCGGCAGTGGGAGTGTGCAGAAGACTCCGCCTTTGTACTGCTCCCCTCTTGGAGCAGGCTTACAGCTCACACAGGCAGCCAAGGCGGCTTGGGGAAGCTTGTCTAACCCATTTCCTTGTTCTTCTTTGATTCTTCTTCTGTCAATGTTATTAAATATGCCAAACTGCTGAGCAATGATCCACGCGCTCTCTATGTTGTCTGAGGTTGCAATTTTTACTTTGTATATTATCTTGCGCGGCGTGATGTGTGAAGGGTCTGGCTGCAGTGCATCTTGTCGATGCTTCTCAAAAGACAGTTTTTCTTGGATGCTCGTCTCTGGGAGATTTTTCACGACCGTGAACACATTTTGCAGAGCCCCAGAGGGCTGGCCAATTTCATGAAGTTGTATTTTTTGTATGTGTTTCAGGAATATAATCAATCCTTCTGGGTCATCACGAAGAGCTGAGAACAATTCACTGATGTCACGGTCCGTTACTGCCTGGTCTGATATTTTTGAACTTTCTGCCATTGTGGCAGTTCGCAGGGGCAATCTGAACATCGTTCCCTCCTCGAGTTTAAAATCCTCTGGAAGAAATGACTCGTAGACGTCCTTGTACATCTCCTTCAAAACATCAGCGAAGTTGTAACCCCGTCCGCTGATTTTCGTTTTCGATGTACATTCAATGTACTTTTGATTGGGATCAGAAATGCAGAGCAACTTATCTCCGGTCAGGATTGAAGGGCAGTCCGTGAGATGGTACACTGAGTTGAATCCAATTCCGTATTTTCCTGTTTTCCCCGGAGTGCTGTGCTTTCCGCCTTCTCCAAGCTGCTGGATGCCGTTCAGGTCTGCGTCAGAAAACACCTTGTTGTTGTACACGCACAATGCGGGACCCTGCAGCTGGTTCCATTTATCCCCGAATGTTTTTTTTGTGCCGTGACGCCTTTGGTCCCAGACAAGATGAATTTCCGTCGCCCCTGCATCGTCTGCATTTTGGAGCAGCTCTTTGAGGATGTCTTTCTTTGACGGATAGGCTGCAATGATGTTTTTAATTCTAACCGTCAGCTTCTCGTGTTGTTTGAACTCAAACTCAAACGGTGAGATATTTTCAACCAGATGATTTTCAAGGGTTTGATGCTTGGTTGTCTTTATTCCAAAGTGACGTGCCATTTTTCGTGTGATATCATCATGGCACAAAGTCACCCCTGAATCGAGTTGCATCCAGGGACTGTCATTGAAGTAAAGCTCTGTCGCAGGTTGCAAAACACAATGTTGGTTAGGTATCACGCAACAAGGTATTTTCTCTTTGGTCTCGTATATACCCCTTAACAACACCGCAAGGAAGATTGTCAGGTCAGGCTTAGGGAGGGGTCGTGTTCCATGGAGATCATGCAATTTTTGGAGCGTTGTTAGAAATTGACTGACCGTGAATTTTTTTTCAAGACCAACACATTCCCAGAGCCTCCTGAAAGAAGTGAAGACCATTGGAAGTACATGGAGGTATGGCTTTGCTTCAAATTCCTCGTATTCTGCGACATATTTTACATGTACAAACTTGTTACCAACAAGAATGAACGGAAATGAATGTGCCCTCTCCGAAATGATTCTGGTATCCTTACAATCGTGGAGCCGTTGATCCAGAAATGTGTAGCACTCGTTAGCTATTTTGTGCAGCACCGTTTGGCTGTACAACTGAGATTGCTTACTTGCTTCTTCCAACTGCTGAAGAACCATCTCGGGTGTTGGATTTTCACAAACTCCCAAAATTTGCAGGACTGGATCAGCGCTGTGTATTTCCAAGTTAGAATGATCCATCACAGGCTGCGTCATGTTTACAAGGTGACGGCATTTTTCATTGAAGACATCAGTTGGCTTCCTAAGTGTCACCATTTGGTCCTTCTGATTACTGAGTGGAGGGGACGCTGGAAGAAATGCAGTCTTCCTCAGTGATTTCCAGTGTTTCGAGTGTTTATCGTGTTGGGGACTCCTCAAAAGGGCAAGAATGCATTTCAAATGTGTATATGCTTTCGTTTTGTCTTCACTCCAAAGACAGGCAATTTTACCAACTCTCTCAGTGATCTCTTCTAATGGAAGATGGTCATTCAACATTCCAAGTTCCAACAAGCGTTGAATCCTTTTCGGGGTGCAATAGTCATTGCTGGTTCCCTCAAGCAAGCGACCTTCTGTTTGTTCAAAAAGACGGGCTACCTTTCCAGCAGGATTCACAAGTTTTTTGATGTACTGGAGCTGTCCCCCCTGCGTGGGGATGCATGGATGGCACATCAGTAACTTGTCAATTGCATTGATGTTCAGGTCAATAGCATGCAGTACAAGAGCATTTCTACTCTTAGGGTCCATGGTTGTAATGTTGTTTATGACTACTTCTCGGTAGAATTCCTCCCAGTCCCATGTCCTGCTCTGTAGGACTGCTTCAAAGCCGGCCTTCCTCAAGCTATTTCTTAGCCACAATGGAAGAGGGATAACACGGTTGGGTCCTTTCACATGATTTTCACACACCTCCATCGCAAGTGCACTGATTTTTTTGTCCTCTTCAATGCTTTCATGCAAGAATATGGCTTTTTTTATGCAACACCAGTGCTTGCCATTACTAAATAGCTCTGGGGCATCAGAGGCAATGGCAGAGTAAAATGCATCCACCAAAGGTTTGAAGGTTTCAGTCACTTTCTCCCGATTAGGCCAAAAGGTATAATATAAGTAATCTTCCAAGTGCTTGTGTTGAGACATAGCCTTTAAGACCAAGAGTGCAGTGACATATGCCGTTTGTGCCGGATCTTGAAGAAGAGCTTTGTTCCAGTCATGCTTCACTCCACTTGACCACAGGCCTTTCCGATTTGAAGTCACAGCAAATGCCCCATTAACATGTAGTGGGAGACCAGTTTGGATGGAGAGGGGAAGGAAGCAAAACGCCTGTCCAGCAACCTCTGTTTTAGAAGTAATCCATTTTCCAGTTTCAGGGTCTTTGTCAAGGGGTACAGCAACCCCACCGATAGGCAAGGAGAATTTGGTTTGCTTATTTTCTTCAAGCAACATTTGAAGGCACCTTTGTGTTCCAAAGCAATTGTATAAAAGCCAGAACTGGACAGTCGATCCACTGCCTTCTTCCTGTTTTATCTCAACGATGTGTGCTCTGTGGCAGTCAATGATGTCATTGCATTTTTTATCACAACTCATCAAGCCTTTTACAGCACGTGTTTGCTTTATTAAATATGTTTCGTCTGGAATCTTCAACGTGCTCACAGCGGTTTTAGAGACTGTGACTACGGTTTGTATTTGGTCATCTCTTGGCGGAGTTGATGCATTGTTTTTGATATTTTGTAGAGACACAGTGTTGATGTTTTTCAGAAAGAGCAGGTGAGTATTTGAATTGGTCACAAAGTGCTGCTGAAAAGTGATGATGTTGTGTGTATCGTATACCTTTTTGGATAGTTCTGATTTGGAAGCCTCTTCTTGTGTTCGGAAAGGTAATTTGATCAAAGTGCCCCGGTAGGGTTTAGCAGAGCACTCTCTGGTGAAACTACAATCAAAGACGTTTTCATACGGTCTAAATTGACCGGGGAACCACTGCAAGAGGGGCTGGTGAGAGAGGTCCAGTTTGATTCCGGGATTTGTTTTATCTCTGATGTGCTTCTTCAAATGGGTAACATTTGGATCAAGTATGAGGAGACTGTTACCACTGAGGATTGAAGGACAATCCGTTACATGATAGACGGTATTAAATCCAAGTCCAAATTTTCCGATTTTCTCCACCATGTTCTCCTTTGAGGCCGATCCTACTCTGAGAATATTGCCCCAATCATCCTCTGTGAATAGCTCGTCATTATATGTCCAAAGACAGGGTCCATGGCAAAGAGACATTCCGGGGTCAAAAAGACTGTCCGGGGTATCTGTGTGCACTCTGAAATCAACCATGAACCGACAGACACTTGCCCTGGCATCCTCTGCATTTTGAATTAACTCTTTAAATATGTCGTTTTCTTCATCGTACTCATTGAGAATGTTCTTAATCCTCATTGTTATTGGCTCGGACTGGCCGCACTGCTGTATCCCCACCAACTCTGGTCTAAGGATACGCGTGCTGAGCAGCGGGATTTTCAGCCACTCCGCCGTTGCTTTGGGCATCTCCTCGTGGATGACGTAGAACACCTCCTGACCATACTTAAGTGACTCCAAGCCATCCTTCGAAATGTCACAGAAGACTGTTGTTGACAGTGGCTGTAGAGTAGAAAGGTCACCTTCCGCAATGACTGGCACAGGGATATCACCTGTAACTGCTTTCTTCTCTCTCCACACCCAGTTCAGAATTGATATTGAAATCTTCAGCTCAGAGGAATTTGCAACCGGCAACTGCCTTCCCTCGATTGTTTCTTTGATAGCATAAAGAATACCAACTATTTCTTCCTCGGAAAGGCTTTGCCTCAGTCCAAACTGCCGTAGCAACGTACTGTACGTCAGGAATTCTTGTGGCACCTTCCCGATGTAAGCGCTCAGGTCTAGATTTGGGGGGTAGTTTAGAACTAGATCCTGAGGTGAAACAAACTGGTTGTGAGCCCAAAACCAGCGTCTGTCCTTGGTCGCCACTTTCGTGAATTCAGAGCTGTGGTCTTGCATGTGTTTGTAAATGCTGTGCAACCTCCTCTTGAAATCCCCGTCTCTGTCCGGCTCATCGAGTGTCCGTGCGACGGACGACAACACTGACAAGTTCTCCAACACTTTGTCAGGAGGGGGCAAGTGTTTGAGGCCAAGTCTGTCGCTTAGTTTTTCACTGAGCTCACCTGTCAGTGGCATTACATATCCAACAATGTCCTCATACATCAAATGCCTTATTTCGTGTGGGCAGAAGAACACTCTTCTCTGAGAAATGTCCCTGGGTTGTTTTCCCCGCGTACTAGGTTCAACACACGGCACCCACTTCAGAGCCAAGAGGTTGTCAAGCTGCTGTTTCGAGAGTTTGGACGGCGTATCATTTGCGTCAAGCAGTCTTAAAAGAGCCGGAAATCTCTTGACGGCCTCATTTGGAGAGAGAAAATGCAATTTGTCAATCTGTTTGGCAGCGTGCAACAAGTGGCTTGAGGTGACAGCTTCTTCTTTATTTAGCAGCCCGAGTTCTGTCAAGCTGTTGAGCATCTGCGGCGTCCGCGTGTAGACGGCCGGGGGGAAGAAATCCGGTTCAAAAAGAACTCGGAAAGTTTCGACTCTAGGGTCGAGAAAGTTGTCCGTCTTTTTCAGCTCCCCGTTCATTGCGATGAAGTTCAAGTCCGTGCATTTTCTTTTCAGGGGGGTATTCTGGGAGAAAAGGATACTGCCGTGCTCCAAAACCCACGACATCGTTTTCTCGATGTCGTCTTTCTTGAAAGACGCGCTCTTGATGCAATCTACCAGGAGATCGGCCGCTTGAGACGTATCCAAGACGGTGACGCAGAGCAGTCCTAGGAGTCTGCGATCGGCCTCAGTGGCACACCGTACGACTGAATCGGGCATGGGGAGTTCTGTTGGCACCGTCAGACCAGGAGTAAACAGCACAGCCTGCTTGGAAAAAGCGGCTACATATGAGCCCTTCACGGTCCGGAACAAAGGCAAGTGCAAGAGCAAGTGTTTCTCGTTTCCTGAGAGGCGATCCAGGCTGGAAAGGTAATTCTTCAGTTCTTCCCGTTCCTGGTGAGACATCGCCTGAGTCGCAGTGACGACATCCTGGGAACCTAAATTCACAAAAACCTGCATGACATTCCCCGGGGAAGGGTGTAGCACGTAAGAATCTAGGTCTTCGTGTTTGAGCCACTCTCCTCCCCTCACAACAGTTCCACCGACTTTTGTCACCAATTTAGCAATTTGGTCTGGCAGGCTAATCTGTTTGCTTTTCTGAAAAATTAAAGTTGTGTTCTGTTGCAGTCTCGCAAGCAACATGGGTTGACCGACATCCCCTGGGGGGCTGATGGGTATTAACGGCATTCCAGAGAAACCACTCAACTCCCTGAAGTGATGGTGGAGAAATCTCCAGAATTCTTGGAGCCACCCGGCTGGTGGATGCAGGTTGTTTCCGCGTTCCCAAGTGACTTGCCTTGTATTTTCCTGTTTCCAATCCAAAGGCAAATACCTCTTTGCATACTCCATGACCTGGCGTGCCCCAATGCGGAGTACCCGGAACAAATCTGCAAAAGAGACCATTGGAAACGTGAATGTCATGAAAAGCGTATGGGCAAAATGTGCTAAATGATTACAATTGCGTATCACACACAATAACATTCTTACTTCTTCTGGCTATCTCTTGTAGATGTACAGAGCAAGACATGTTCAGATCTTCAGGAATGAAGAGGTTTTGGCAACCTGGCAGCAGAGCCCTGGTGGAGAATGAGTATTTTTGACGTTAAATATGTCCAAGAATAGAAAACAAAAGCTGAGAATATAATGTGTTGACTTGCAATTGTGTTGAACTGCAATGACTGTAGGTAATAGGCATGGTGTATAACCCTTTGTTTCACAGTTTTTTTTTTTTAAATGCTAGTTTTTAAAGATAGTGTTTCTTTTTCCACCAATGTAGAAAAGGGAAGTTACCTTGGAAACTCTTCGCTGTCAATGAAAGCAACGTCCTCCTCTCTGTCTGTGAAGGATCTGAAAGTGCCGTCACTGAGTGGAAGCAGGGGAAGACCCCGGAGTTCTCCGTATTTTTCGTCGCTCAGCACGTACTCCAAAAGAGAGACCTTATCCTCTGCCGAGAGGTTGTGCACGCTCATTCCACAGAGACTTGCCCTGAGGAGTGCTGGGGTAACCCGTCTCAGTGTGTCGGGATGGGGATACGCCTCCCTGATTGCTCTTGCGACATATTCCGGAAGAGATACGAGATTTTCGCCGCAGGAAACTAAGGTCTGCTGAATGACAGCCGCTACTGCGGGGCTTATGGATTCATCACAGGGCAGCACGGCCTCCGGGGCAGGAACAAAGCTTCTTTCGTCCGCGGCAAGAGACAGTACCGCGAAATTCCCTCTGAAGAGTTGCTGCAGAACATCCAAAGCAACTGCATTCCATTTGTCTTTATGTTCAACTTGCTCAATGTCTGGCCAAAGACCATACACAGAGGAGACAGGGAGTGCGGCGTCTTTGGATAGTTGGATAGCGTCCTGGAGGATCCTGAGGTACGCCGGTGGGAGCACCTCTTTTACGAGCAATTCATTCCACAAGGCGGCCTCGTCGTATTTCTGGTCTTCTTCTTGCCACTTGATGTGTCTTCTGTTGTCTGTAAGCCCAAAACACGCATTTACATAAACTGGAAGTCCGGTCTTGTTGGATTCATTGTTCGGAAGTGGGAGAAAGCAACTCAATCTGCTGTCGGCGCAGTCCCTGTTCGGGCCACACGGAAATGCCAGGTCAACTTCCGGAAGGAAGCTTAACTTCTCGGCGAGCGAATCCAAATCGGCTATGTTGCCCTCCTTCATGCAACATGTCGTCACGAGCCACTGCTTCGTCTCTCTCCGCCCTTGTGATGTCAGGGTTATGTTTTTGAAGCCCGTCGAGCTCTTGACGATCGAGTCACTCCCCGACTCCAGAACGACACCTGCGGAGCACGAGCTGGTCACTTCGAGTCGGACATCAACTGAGCTGTCGGTCCTGACGTGTATCAGGGACACCGATGTCACGTTTTTGAGGAACAGCGGAATTAAATCTGCGTCGGTGATGAAGCTCTCGAAGAGCTCGACCACTTTGTCGCCGTCGTACAGATTTTCCGAGATCTCCGACATCTCGCCGCGCAACGGAAATCTGAAAAGGGTCCCATTGAAGTGATGGTCCTCCATGATGATGTCTCGCCATTTCTGACGGCTGATAAGGGAGACGATATCTTGGAATGGCTTGAATTGATCTTCCAGGGTCATGAGGGTCTCCTGGTCGTCGGTATCAGACAACGACCACTGAATTCCTCCATTTCCCCTTCCAAAGAGCTTCTCTTGGGGGTCGAGCAGGGCGAGGTGCCCCGAACTCAGTATGGACGGGGCATCTGGGGACAGAGTCAAACGGCAAGCACAGAGTCAATGAGCCGCTCCGACATTAAAATAATAGAGTACGCGGATCTGGTGCAAATCCGGGCGGGTTTACCTGTGATGTGGTAAACAGAGTTGAAGCCGATTCCAAACCTCCCGACTTTGTTCGGGTCCTTGCGCTTGACACTTCTCCCCGCGGCCTGAATGCCGCTCCAGTCGTCGTCGGTGAACGCAGCATCGTTGTAGGCGTACAGGGCGGGACCTTCGCAAAGCAGAGAGGAAAAAGAGGGTCACGCCGCGCTTCAACCTGATGGCTCCTGTGACCTTGTGGTTCTTAAATCTATTTTTTTTAAATTTAGTTCGTCACATGTGTATTGCTCTGGTGGATCGAAGGGTTTTTGTTTGTTTTGAATCTGATGATTCTTAAAAACTTGAAGCATTTCCTTCAAATTCTTCGCGCCTACCTTGATATTTTCCCAAGTCAGCGGTGAAGAGGCTCTCGTTTCCGTAGCCCCTCTCATCGTGGATGAAGACGACCTTCGTGGCTTCGGCGTCGTCTGCATTTTGGATCAGCTCCTGGGTAAGTAATTCCGACATAAAAAAAATTGAAGCCCAGCCGAGCCAAACAACTTCACACAAGTGTCCCTGCGCTTAAGACCAGCTCCAAATGGCCGAGTTGGCTACCAAGCATCGACAACGACTGAGTGTTTCACTGGGGTTATCAAGTGGCCACCTTCCTCCCCTGTTGTCTCACTGGATTAGTCCCACAAATTGGGTCCAGGGGGCTCAACAGAACCACACCCTCCATACCCACATTAATGACCAAATCACGACAAATCACAGGTGAGCCATTGATAACATAACCGTTTGAGCATTGTCTTAAAAGTATTTATCAATAACTGAAGTATGAGCGATGGAGTACGGGAACATGGTGTGAACAGAGGTGCGCGTCGACCGTCTCACCTTCAAAATTTGTCCGCCATCGGGATACCGTCGTAAAATATCTTTCAAATAGTCAATGAATGGCGGTGCTGTTGCCCCGAAAGCGTTTCTGGAAGAGAAATCATCAGAAGTCCTCATTAAAGACCAAGCAACCTGATGCAACAGACTGGTAGGTGAATTAACAGGCTGCAGGGAGAATGACTTAAAAATAATGATTAATAAAAAACTTTTATTATTAATAATAAAATTAATCAATTTGAAAAAGCCGAACTCTACATAATTAAAGTAGTAATCCATAACATTATTTTGTTTAAAAACAATCCCATATTTGACATGAATCCCCTGTTTATTTATCTGTGTATGTTTGTAATTTAATCTAGCAGAACATCCCCCATATAAAAATAATAGGCATTACAGACAACAACGCTGAAACAGCTTTTGTTTAAGTAGTTTAATCGATTTTATTGGTTCAATTAAATTAGTTTGATCAAGAGTGCGACCCATAGCTGGGTCACAGTCCATAGCTGGAGTCAAAAATTGACATTTGATTTATGTGGAATAAAAGAAACATAAGTCAATATTGTTCACTTCTATATGGTTATTCTGTCTATCAATCAAATTACAAAATATAACCCACCGAGTTTTTATCTGTGCCTTGAAACTCATCCTTCTTGAGCACGAACCTAGAAAAGGAAAACCACATTAAAAAAGAGCGACTTCATTATTTAAATGTCTTGGGAAAAAAACAGCAGCACACTAGATGGCAGAGCGGTGCTGTCAAATTAGCTATGAACAAATTAAGCTTCCTGGATGTGACGGGTGGAGTGAAAGGCTTTCTCCTCAAACCTTGCATATTTATTCACAGTATTATAAACAATCATAATGTCACTGTTACCATTGCAGCTCGAGACAAAATTAAAGCATAGTGAGCAGAGGCGATTCTACAATATTTTTTAGTCCATTATTGTGGAATTGTTTCGTAAAAACAATTTTTTATCATCGTCGCGTGTGCATGCTCAAATGAAGGCTCCCATGGGTCACATGGTAGCATTGCAGTCTAATGACTGGTCAAAAATCGGGACCTCACCAAGATGGCGGCACGTGCAGACGTAGCTGACGTCAGAACCTTATGGATGTCATGGATCCGACGAACCCACAGACAAAATTAATACGATTTCTATTCGAGGCAGTTCCAACATGGGGTCGTTCGAGTTTCCTCCAAATCGGTTCAATATTGTGGAAGAAGTTTGTCATCAACAATCGCAACCTCACCAAGATGGCCGAGGCACAGTGTGCATGTGCAAGTTGAAGGAGAACACAGATCACGTGACAGATATAGTGGTGTTTGGACTTCAACTAAAGGAATATAAGATACAAAGTCGTAACCATACGAAGTTACACAGCGACAGGTATTACTTTATTACTATGAACCTTTATTATGTTTGGAAATAATTAAGTTGAAGTACTACCAGAAGACAATTGGATTAAACAAAGCGCAGCATATTAAACGTCATTAATATATATGCTTCTGAGGACAACTGGCCCGCACCGGAGCAAGTTATACAAAATAAAAACCCAATCACATCACTGTCAGAATTTATAGACATTCCAGAGCTATCAATTTATACAATCTTCCTGCATTATAATTAATGGTTACAGTAACCATAAGCAATTACATAATACAAGTAAGATGTATTTATTACGTATGAGTTTGGAAATATTTTCATTCTTTCAATGGGATTTTGGGTTCCCTTCCAGATGCCTTAAAGATTCATTACAATTACAACAAAAATGTGTTGCCCACTACACACAATTCCTTTTGTTATATATCCTTGACAATTGATGTCAGTTAAACCAATTACCTTGCTTTATTTATTTATGGGTTTATGAAATACATAATTATTGCGAAGGCAGTTTCCTGTTTATTTCCACGGTGCCATAAAAAAATTGATGTTCCCAAAAATGGATTAATAATCGTGATCACAATATTGACTTTAAATAATCGTGATCATCAGTTACGCCACAATCGTGCAGCCCTACATCAGAATGATAACTGCCGTTAGCTGCGGCGTAGGAAACCCACCCACAGCCACAAACACCACCCAATCAAAGAATCACGCTGGAGGGAGGAACAAATGAACTTCTGCAGTCGCAGTCAAAAAGCTGCACTTACTTCGTGTTGCCTGTAGATGGCAGTGATTTGACTAACCCAGTGTAACCTTGCATTGTGTAATAATAGCACTGCATCAGGAAACAACTTGACACATTTTCATAAATTTGACCTTTGTTGAGTAACACAGGTATTTTGTTAAAAAATAAAAATTAAAAAAAAAAGTTTCATTTAGGGACACCGTGTCATGTTAGTGTGACACTTAATTTAATGAAGGCAGCAATTTCGGTGTGTTGTTAGATGAGATTAGATTCAACTCATTGTCGTTGCACAGAGTATAAGTACTGAGACAACAAAATGCATCTCACCATCCTGGTAACCGACGCCTCTCGGAGCAGTGGGCTCCATATCGCGCAACCGGGGAGCAGTTAAGGGTTAAAGTGCCTTGTTTGAGGACACTTCAGCGCACTACCAGGAGGAGCCGGGGGATCGAACCGGCAATCTTGCGATCACTAGACGACCCGCGACCTCCTGTGAGCCGCTGCCGATTATGACATAATGCGTGTATACATATTATTGATAAATATGCATATCCATCATAAAAAGTGTAACCCCCACAAGGCTTAATAACCACCGCATTACGGAAGAGGCAGGTTGCGTTCAAGATGTGTATTACAATATGCATCAATTTTATTACAAAATGTGGGTGGTATTAAATAATAAGTCTAACTTTTTGGCAAGCCATTACACAGTGCAATGTTATTTCCATAATACTAAGAAAATTGCATTGTTTTATATAATCACCTTTTGAACTTAGCACCCTGACTATCACAATGTTTCAAGGACAGGTAAACGTATATGAACAAATATGAGTAAGAAATATTAATATAATTGAATGGAAAAAAAAATATCTATGGAGCTCATTCGGAACATCGATGGTAAATATAACAAACTACACGTGTGTCACTGTCATTAACACAGTCACTTCCACAGAATATCTTGTTTTGATCATGTTTGCTGTGACCGTGGGAGGGGGGGGGGGTGCGAGGGAGGGGCCCTCGAAAATACCTCATGGATAATCACGGCCATCTACAGGCGATACCACGTAACTGCAGCACTTTGAGGAACATCTTTTTTCTTTTTTTTTATTCTTTACATTTACATTACATCACGGCTACGTCATTTATGATGACGTGTGGCTGATTGATTTGCACTTACTCCTTATTTGCTATGGCCGTCAACTCAATATACACATGCACATGCCCTCATTATCAAAATTAAAATGACTAAACACTAAAAATATTATAGCAAACAAGCAAACAAATAATACAAGTAATATATAATACAATATAGATAATATAGTACAGATATACTCGAGATATACTATACATTTTCAATGATATACATTTGTATTTATTAACATTTCATTTTCTATACATAGCTGTATTCTATTTAATATTCTAAATGTATTTTTTATTTTAGAAATAATAAAATTCACCTTAATCATGACAGTTGTGGAGAAGTCGGCTTGCAGTGTTGATGCTGGCTGCTGTGGAGGATAATCAAAGAACAGCTGTCAAAAATAACCTCAAATTACAAAAGTAATCACACACACGTGTGTGTGTGTGTGTATATATATGTATATATATGAAAATATGAAATGACAAACGCACCTCAAAGTGAGTGATGGAGGAGCGTCCTCGCGGTCCAGATGCTGTGGCGGGGGCAGTGAAACTCCATCCGCTGCTCGGTGTTTTATACGCCGGCCGGGGCAGCGCTCAGCCGAGTTTCGTTTTGCCGTGAAAGCGAGAACGAAACTTAAAAACATGCGACGCTTAAACGGAACCCACAGCTTCCCGGTTCCACAGCAGAGACGCGCTGAGTTGCGTGGAAGTTTTTTGGTTTTGTTTTTACTATATATCGTTCTTCTTTGTGTGTTAAGCTTACTGTATGTTGCCGGTTTTTTTTATGTTTATTATTATTTTTTTTTTTTTTTACGGGCTGTAGTATATCGCCTATTTGTCCTCTCCGCACACAAAGCAGTTATTCCTCCGCTTCACTAGATGCTGCTGTCCCGTCCTCCGTCACCCCGGCTCGTCTTCCTGGAAGCAGCGTACACACACACACACACACACACACACACACACACACACACACACACACTCTCGGCTCCGTATTCCCTGTTGTTTTCCGCGACAATGAGCACCGCCTCTCGGCTCACGTCACTTTTCCTCTGAACAACACGCTCGGTATGTACTGTTTTTGGTTGGCGACGACGCCTTTTAACGACGCCGTGGTCGTTGTTGTCGTTGTTGTTGTTGTTGTTGTTTTCGGCTCTCATTTTGTTCCGCTGCGGCACGGCGCACCGCGGCGTCTCGGGCCGTTTCCAGGGTTTAACACGGTTCTCTGAAGGATGACGTGTATTCGACTGAGTGAAAACTCGAGTGTTTTTGTTTGTATGTTTGTGCGTTTGTTTGTTTGTTGTTGGGTTTTTTTTTTTGTCGTTGTTTTAGGAGAAACTAAAAGGCGTCGTGACGTCACGTGTTTCATGCTGGCAAGCGCCGACGTCCGCGCTCCGCTCCCTGTCTCCCGCGAATCACGCGATGCTGGACAAAGGCGCTCGGTGTGGGCGGTGCTCGGACTGTGGACGCAGACTCAACGCGCCCAAGCCGGAGGCGGAGGCTCGGCCCTCGGCGCCCCTCCGACAGAGGCGTGTGCCCAGGACGGACGGGCCCTCTCGGTGTGCGTCCTGTGAGAAGTGTCCCCCCTCCAACGGCCAGCCGCACAAACGCGTCCGCCCGGAACCCCACAGCTGTCCCCTTTGCGCCAAAACCTTCATATCCTCCACCCACCTGGCCGTCCACCAGGCCTCTCACAGCAGCGAGAGGAGGTACAAATGCGGGATCTGCGGCAAGTACTTCCACCAGCCCTCCCACCTGATGGCCCACAAGCAGATCCACAGCGGGGACCGGCCCTTCAAGTGTCCGGAGTGCGGGAAGACCTTTGGGCGCGCCTCGCACCTGAAGACCCACCGGCGGCTCCACACGGGCGAGAAGCCCTTCAAGTGCTCGTACTGCGACAAGGCCTTCGCCCAGAAGGCGGGGCTCATGGCGCACGTCCGCCTGCACACGGGGGAGCGGCGCTTCAAGTGCGAGACGTGTGGCGACGCCTTCCAGACCCTGTCGAGCTTGCTCTCCCACAAGGCGCACCGGGCCCCAGAGCCGGCGAGCTCGGGTTCAGGGTCTCTGTTGTCGGCCCAGGGCCCAGAAGCAAACGGTGACCCGGAGGATCTGAACTGCGGCGTCTGCTGTCGCACCTTTGTGCGGTCCTCTTACATACGGCTGTACGTGCGGATTAAGAACGGCCTGCGGCCTTACCACTGCAAAGTGTGCAACAAAACCTTTGTCAAGATGGACACCTTTGTGAACCACTGCGACAACCACTTGAGGAAGAAAAGGGGGAAAAATGTGGAGGAAAGGAAGATTATCGAGAAAGTTGTCAAACCACCCTCGTTTGTCCCGCAAGCCGCATCATCCTCTCCCCAGACCGCCCCCAGTCTGCCCGTCTCCTCCGAAGTCATCACACGCTCCAGAACAAGGGCCAAGAGTAAACTGTAGCCGTGGCGAGCGGGAACCAAAACGGCTCTTTTCATTGGTTAAGGCGGTAGCGCGCCGCCATCCGTTTTAGAATAGATTCACCTATTTACATTGCACAGACTGCGAATACTGAGGCGACAAAATGCATTTCAAGTGTTAAAGCCTTCTGCTGCAGCGCATAATAAGCAGTTCCGATTTGATTGTTTTGTTTTAGCTGTTTTGGTGCGCGCTTTATTCATTGGTAAAACGTTAAAACCCAAGAAGAATAAAATATAAATTTTCATCTTAGTCATTCAGAATTGCAGTTGTTGATTTATATTAAATAGACAATGTCATTGCAATTTTATTGCAACCAATCACTACGCCAGCAGATTGCATCCACTAAATTCTTCTTCTGATGAAACGTGCGCTGAAAGAAGCACATTTCCACATGACTTGTCATGATGGTTAGAATTAAAATATGCGTACCAGACCTCCATGCACGATTGAGCACTGATAAACCACTGGGTTTATCAAATTAATTATATATCAATATGAGATAACAGTTTTGTTGCACAATGTAATTTAAGTCCACCTGTATGGATTTTCTATTTATTCTTTATTTTAATTTAATAATTTTCCAACCGTCCATGTAGCATGAAAGAAAATGTTTTTTCTATAGGTATCTAAAACTGACATTGTGTTGTATACGTGATCCTGCCATGTCTGAGAAAAGGAAACACTCGCTTGTAATCATTTTGATTCATCATTGAGATAGTAATTGAAAGAGTATTCCAAAAAAATGCTCATAAAAAGGGCTGTATTTTAGCCCAAAGAACAGTTAACAAATCTATTGTTTTCCATCAAGAATGGTCGGTGAAATTTTATATATTTTAGAATTGCTTAATATTCCCTATATTCCCAATTTTGTCAAACTGGATGCTTGAAAATGTCACCGTGGCAACAGAGGGCCCCCAAACTCTCTCAGCCTGTAAATAAACAGACACATGTAAGCTCATAACACCATTTTGGATCATAGGGCCAAATCACGAGATGAGTTCTGTGAGACGATTTGTGTGCGTTGTAAAACGACAAAACGTCAAATCCCAATTGTGCGGCTAAGGTCTACCAACATTGTACACAGACGAGAGAGAGGAAACAAAACATTCTGTATGCTTATGGATGTAGTCATTGTTGTGTTGGATCATACAATACTGTACTATAATAAAATGACAATGGGATGCTTGCCACGCAGTTGTCTGTTCCTTCTGGAGGCTCCAATGCAGGGTGATGGTCATGAGGCGTCTCCAGACCTGGGTCCTGCTCAGGAGAGTGCTGCCATTGATCAACAGAGTGTTGGCCTGACAACACAAGCTGAATAATCATGCAAGTGGCTCATAGAGTGCCTGAAATTTACCGGTGATTTCCGACTTAATTTCCAAACAAGTAGTACTAAACTGACAGTCACGCAACTTTACATAACAGTAAATGCCGCATATGACTGCAGGAGTTGGGTTCCTTACTACGTTGACAACGATGAACAAACCAAATGAAAAGGAGCAACACATTGAAAGCCTGCTGAGAAGCCAAATTAGCACTTCTTAGGAGTGCGATCACATGATACTGTTGAGAGCTAGAGCATATTATTGATTTAACATCTATCGCTTTACTCAAGAGTTTGGTCCGCTGCCAATTGCTCAATTGCTGAGTTGAGAACCAGTTTCAAATAGAGCGCCTGACCCCGCCGTGCCCTGCAGGCGGTGGCAGGCTCTCTATTTGAAACCGGTTCTCCATTTCCTGAGAAATTGGAACCCAATGCCAGCACTTACCAGTAAATGGGTTGGGGTTGGGTAGAGCGATGCAAAACAAGATCAAGGTCATTGACTTGCAGGGTGTACATTTGGAGTCGCCGGGCTGCGTGACGTGGTCAGACTTGGATTAGGATTCCTGCTGGTCACGTTATTCTAAATACACTCTCACAATCACATACCATTCATAGCGTGCATGTCCATCATTTTGCCCGACTGTGGAAGCAGAGAGATCTGCCCAAGATTAGAATTGATGTTAACTGTGTTGGGTGGGTTACACGATGATGGGCCTCGGTGCGGGCCTTGACCGACAGCGTCTCCTAAGCAGGCCTCTGCAACATTGCATCATTTAGAACAGAGTCAATATTTTTAGTTGTCACATGCGGTGAGTATGGTACAGTGAGTTCTGACAACCACACAAATCAAAGTAGGAAGAAATAAATATATACATGAAAAGCAAAAAATTTATTATAGTAAATTATAAAGCTAAATGATATAAGAAAACAAATGTATGTACAGTATCTATGTACTGTATGTATAGATGTACAGTATGTACTGTATTTATGGATGTACTGTATGTGTATGAATTTATTGTATGTATGTACTGTATGTATGTACAGTATGTATGTATGTATGTATCTGTCCCTGATTAACGATACCAATATAAAACACAGCTGGTGGATCCAAACACTTCCTGCACTAATGCTGGGGCCAAAAAATGCAAAGGGAGTGAATTACCTGACGCCACGGCAAGGTGAGCGGTGACGTTGTTTTTATTTCTAAATGTTTTGGAAAGTAGGCAACTGGGTAGTGACAGTATTTCTCTATAATTAACTAAAATAAATAAGATAATTAGACGAGAGTTTGAAGTGATATAAAACACAACATTTTATTATATTACATTTCAAAATAATTACTGCATTTTCACTTGTGGTAAAACATTTCTAGTCATTAAAAAAAAAAAAAAAAGGAGCACACACATTTCATATCTTAATACGGACATAGACATTTTAAAGTATGTAAAGCATGAAATAAGTGAAGTGGGCCTCCAATAACTCTAACTGCTTATCTTAGTCAAAAAGCATGATTTGTTCTTGTATTCCGGCTCCGTGTGCAAACTGGTGTGGCATAACGGACCGATTTGATTCCTTTAGAACGCCCCATACAGGTCCTTGGACGACTGTTTCAACCGTCCTTCTTCTTGGACCTGAGGAAGGGCTGGTGGAGCACATCATAGAGACGTCTCGCCTGCAAAAACCAAACATTACACAATATGATAAATGGTCGTTGTGAAACATTTGAATTAGGGGTGGGGGGATACTGCAGAATCTGGTTTCGATCTGATACCAAGTAATGCCAGGGCCGGATCAGGGAGATATCGATACCGATACAGCGTTATTGATATCGCCGATTTTGGGGGGAGTTCCATACGCATGCGCGGCATTACAACTAGGGTGTTGCATGTGCACGCTCAGGTAAGGTGCATGGGAAAAGGATCTCCCGTTCACCATGCGAACGGGTATGGGTACCAAGCAAGCGCAAGTGAGGAAATAAATAAATATATATATATATATATATATATATATATATATATATATATATACACGTAGAATAAAAAAACATCATACAATTTTTTTTTTACTTATTTTGGAGAGAGAAACTGATCCTATTGACACTAGAAAAGATCTTCAAAACGAGATACTAGTATAGATACTTTTGGTATCGATCCACCCACCCCTCATTTGAATGATGCGTCCATTTTAACTCACTTTTTGTGGTCCCAAGCCTGGACAGAGAGCCAAATCTTCTTTGGAAGCACCGATGATTCCCTTCACAGACTACAAAAAGGGGAAACATTTTTATTACACACTGATAATAACACTGCCATGGAATGCAGAGCCGGATAAAATTTGTCAGGAAAACATCTGATTCCTTCAAGAACATCACATGATATGGCCAACAATTGAAGTCAAATTCATGGCTAAGTAGTGAGCAACTGATGTAGGTTTCTAAATCTGTGGTCGTAAGCATCCCAAATGAACAACACTAACCGAAAATGTGGACAGAAGCGTGATGGCGTCTGTTTTGTTGACAGACTTCACCGTGGTAAGGCAGTCAGTCACCTTAAAAAAAAAACCACACAATTGGAGAAATTTTAGCAGCGAGAGAGAGAGAGAGCATATATGTATGAAAGTATGTATATGTATGTGACGAATAAATCTCTTGAGAGAGAGTTCAAAATTTCTTTCAATTATGGAAAATATTCACTTCCCTTTTCCCCCCCCCCACTTGGGTGTTTAGTAATTCAAACCTTTGACAAGTAGTCTTTTTCAACATGCTCTTTCAAGAGGTCAGCTGGTTTCTTCTCATAAGACTTGTACGTCTCCAGATAACGCCCGGCCTCCTCGGGACTGCCAAATGAGAACCATAGAAAACAAAAAAAAAAATGACAGTTAAAATGACCACACTCATAAACCAGGCCTTTAAACTACACCGGGTACATTAAGAGGTACACACTAGCTGCTGCTTTCCCACACTTCGTTCAATTTAAATTTTGCCTCAACACCTGCCTATTGGCAGTGAATGACCTACATAGAAGACCTTTCACAGTTCTCTTAAATTGTGTTTCATATAAAAGTTGTTGTTTTTTGGCCTTTACCTCCAAGCCAAGATGAGGGTGCAGTCGGCCAGGATGCAAATACGTGCCAACTCCTTCAGCGAATGATGAGGATCTTTCTGCAAAAGTAAATTAAGAATCAATTACCATGGCACGCCTCTGCATTCTGGAAGGATCATCATTCCTCTGCGTTCCTTTTCGAGGTTTCTTTGCTTTCTCTTTGGATTGTTTTTGAGTTTTTTCCCACGTGAGAATGACGCCCTCCGACTCTCGGTTCCTAAAAGCCTTTTGAGAACGCGGCCGTGATAAAGACGGAGAGAAAACGTTTTTGACTTGGAACAGTTTCACCGAAAACAATGTTTTGTAGAAGTGGAAGTATTAAAAACTTGTTCTTTGCAAAGAAATACTGCAAGGATTGATGCGTCTACGTGCAGAGAGGTGTATACAGTGTTTGTAAACTTGCCTATAACTGGTGGATGCGACCTCTGACCTACCATGTCTAATTTACTGATTATATTTGGTAGGATTGGACTCATCAGACATAAAATAAATATAAAGAAAATAATAAAACAATATTAATATTCTATTAACTTACCACATCAACTTGGACAAGTAACACCCGGAGAATAAAGGTCTGTCCCAGCTGCTTTAGGCGTTCGTGGATATAGTTTGGGTTGAGATTGTGGTACCTTAAACTGACTCCACAACCATTTGCAAAAATGAAGAAAAAGGGGTAAAAAAAAAATTATTTATATATATATATATATACAGTGTGTATGTGTATATATATTAAATATATATATATATATATATACTCTCTCTCTCTCTCTGAATATCTGCGGTGTCAAACACAGAAATCCACACCGGAAGGTCACAGAACACAACTACCGTACCTCAGGAAAAGAGCACACGTTGTCTGTCCCAAGACATAGTCTGGTACAATTTCTCCAAACTCCCATGGCACACTCCTGACATGCTTCAGGATGGGGTTTCCCCTCTGCAGGTTGAAAGGTCAGATATGTTCACCGGGAAGCATCAACGCAGGTAACAACCCACTCCAATAAATATGACGCCGTGCAGGCTGCATCGGCGCTGTCCTCACTTGTCGGGGGCTGACGACAACGCTGCTCCCCGATCCCAGCGGTGGAGGACGCGGGTTGGAGGGTGTCTCCGTGCTACGACCCTCTACCGGCCTGTCTTCTTCCTCACCGTCCTTACGATCGGCCGCATCGGGCCGATCCCGCAAGGGTGAACGGGCGGCCGCGGCGACGGGCGGTGCGTCGGGCCCACTCTGCAGCTCGGCGTCGGCGCTCCGGCGGGCGCCGTCCTCTCCAGCGGCATTCTCCAGGGGGCTGCTCCTCTGGGCAGCGGGGCGGACTTGGGGAGGGGGAGCAAGGCGTTTATTTTGGACGACGAACTCGGCGTACGATAGGGCTGGACCCGCCGACCGGGGCGCGGGGCTCACCGGAGACGAGGGCGCCGAAGACGGGGCCTTTCCTCCCTTGGAGGAGGGCTGAAACTGAGGCTTTATCTGAAAACAGAGATGCGTGGGATGACACTTTGTCACGGGCTGGAATTAAACGTGAACGCTCAAATGAGTTATGGAGCACTTACAAAGAAAATGCCCCAAGGTGCTTCACAGAAGGCAGGAATAAATAAAACTAAAATAGAAAACAGACTCAGCACATGCCTTCTTCAAACAGGTGTTATACATACATAAACCTGCACAATTAACTAATTGTTGATATGGAGGTTTATTGTTTGTTTTTAGCTTTACGTGTATATTGCCATTTTTTCCCTACGTTATCCGTATTACTATATTATTACCTCTTGTTTTGCTGTGAGCTGAGGTAAGTATCTATCTCCAAGGTGAGGTTAATTACAACAATAGCATAAAAAGGCAATGGAACAATAACACACTTATACAGACTCAACGGATCCGGCGGATCTGGGTCCGGTAAACAACAACAACAACAACAACAGCATCGCACTGACCGGGGTCCGTTCCCTGGTGAAGGCAGTGTGGTCCAGGTTGATGTTGAACCTTCTCTCCTCCATGGCCCAGCTCGGGTGGAGACGCTGCGACCAGCCCGGCGGACGGACGACTTGTGGACTCTCTGTTTGACTTTTCCGCCCTGACCCGCGACCAGGCTGAGCAATCGAGCACAGAACACTCCGTATCTGGAGACACTACTCGCATGCATACACCAGAGGGCGCTGAAGATAAAGCAGCGCTCCCTCTAAATACCTCGCTTTGTCAACCCCCAAATATATAATATAATACTATAATAACAATGATTAGGGTAACAATGCATTACTAATTAATTACTACTACTACTACTACTACTACTACTACTACTACTACTACTACTACTAATAATAATAATAATAATAATAATGATAATAATTAACTCTATTTATACATCACCTTTCACAGACAAATTGTAACTCAGTGCTTCACAGTGATATATGATAATAGTGATGATGATAATAACAATAATAATCACAAATCATAAAATAGCTGCAGGCAGCGATACACAGGGTCCAGTTTAGTCATGTTAGGTACTAAGTGCAGAGGTTTTCGGAGGTTCGGAGGTTCCCGAACCTGCGCTCTGTGATTACGTGTAGGGACGTTTGGAGCGGACCGAGGGACGCTCTTCCTACCGTGTCCGACCAGACGTCAAGGTAAATCGCGGATTCATTCTTTAATCGTTCTCCTATATTCGCACCGGGCGCGGGCTGGGAGGAGGGTGAGTTAAGAGTTCAAACTGGCCTATGAGGAAGACCCTGGGGGCTTGTCCCCGCTGCGTGGTGCCCGGGTGTTACGGTTTTCCGAGTTTCCTTTGAGCGCAGCAGCGGCTCAAGCTGTCTGTCTGCTTGCACTTGCAAGTGGCTGGAAGGGAATGGGTTCCAAAGGACAAAGCTTGGCCTTACAGTATATAACTTGGGATGATGACGTCACAAGCGGCCTGCACCTGAAACTAATGAAATTACGACAGTTTTTCCACTAATCTCTGCTCCAAATGCAGATCGATATTGATTAAACTCGAACGACAAGACATCTGAAATGTCCCGGTTCTCACGAGATCTCAACCAGGTCTGTGCGTACTGCAGCTGTCGTGCTCCAAATACTTTTAGGCCGAAAAACACTGAGCTAGACCCCTAATAAAAGTTTCTGTACTTTAATTCATATAGCTAAATAAGGAAGTGTTTGAAAAGATTACATTTATTAAAAATTGACTATCCCTTTATTAGTATTGATTACCCTTTATATAAGCATCAGATAAGTAAATGCACAGGATGAGAGCGTTTCATAATCTCATTTAAATGTACGATAGATATATAATAAAATGCCATTAAATCAGATATAAAATGAAAACACAACTACAGCCAGACAGACAAACTGTGTAGTTTAACTTTAGTTCTATACCTGTAGACAGACAGACAGACAGACAGACAGACAGACAGACAGACAGATAGATAGATAGATAGATAGATAGATAGATAGATAGATAGATAGATAGATAGATAGATAGATAGATAGATAGATATTAGTAAGGTTAATGTAATGTTATGCAATTTAATGTAATTAAATGTAATCTAATTGAATGCATTGTGATGTAATGTAATTCAATGTAATCTAATTGAATGCATTGTAATGTAATTAAATGTAATCCAATTGAATGCAATGTAATGTTATGGAATGTAATTAAATGTAATCTAATTGAATGTGTGTTGTCGTCAATGGAGAATTTTAATGCAAATGCACAGTAATGTAAAGTTATTGATCAATGGATTACTGCAATATTTAACTACTCAAGAGTGTTAATTACCTTGAAAACTCAGAATATATGATCCTTGTATCCTCCAGTAAAAAGTGTAAAATGTGACATCCGGCACAAAGTTCAACGTCTCTATATTAATAATTGATCATCATTTGAATAAAAGCTTGTAAGAGTTAAGCAGCAGAGTTTTCAAGCAGTGAACTGGAATGTATAACAAATTAAATCCAGCCATAGATCACTATGGATTTAAACACCATTCATCTGTAAGTACATGTAACAGCTGCTCACATTGGTAGAAAAAATATATTTTAAGTGCAGTCGATAGAATACTCAGGTAAAAAGGAGAAAGTAATTGATTACATAACAGTGAATATGAGTTCAAACGCATACATTTAAGTACTAGACAGACTACACAATTACAGTCCGATTAGTGTGAAGTGGAAGAAGAACTAGGAGCTTTTTACATATCATCACGGAATTGCTCAAGTGAAAGTAAAAGTACCACTTTTCCCACTTCAGTAAAAGTATAGAAGTAAATGTAATCAATCGGAATCAGAAGCAGAAGCAGCTTTATTCACCAAGTATGTTGACATACGTACCAGGAATATGACTCCGTTTTTTCATTACTCTCAATGTACGAACATGGACTAGAGCATACAGCTGGAACAAAGACAACGAGCTAAACATAAACATTTAACTGCTATAAACAAATGTGTGTGTGTGTGTGTGTGTGTGTGTGTGTGTGTGTAAAAAAAATAAAAAATTAAATAAAAATAAATAAATAAATATATATATATATATATATATATATATATTTTTTTTTGTTTTGTTTTACTTTACATCCATGAGGTAGGTGGATATGACATTATATGCATATTTACAATGTACAGGATACAATCCGTGTTTATGTTGATAAAGTGTTAAAGATCGAGGTTCGGGCGTGTTTTCAAATCAAAATCAAGGTTCTGGTGCGACGTGTCACCCAAACAGACGCCCCGTCGCACCTTCCTCACGATGGAACGGGATCCTCCCGAGTTGCAGCTTTAACGGAACGCGGCGTCCGCGAGTTTCCAGGGTGACGGTGATGCGGCCGTTCAAACCGCGGTCGCAAGGCATCCTGGGAAACGTGTAACTGTCATGGCGGACCAGCGAGACGGCTAACATCCGCGATTAGCATTACCCAGCGACCGATTTTGCGATTCCCAGCCGCACTTCCCCACGGACTACAACCACTGGCCATAAACTGGGTGATTGCGAGACGCGGTATTAATTATCGCGGCGAATGCGTTCCGCGGCGTATTGGGAACGGCGTCGCCCGGCTATGTAGAATTAGCTAACAGCACGCTAAGGTGGCTAGCTGTTAGCACGCAGGCTAGCCGGAGCCGCCGCCGGGGCCGCGGCGTGTGTGCTCCGCCCGCACGCCTTTGTTATGTCGGCGCGGGCGACGCGCTTGTTTCACAGCGTCCACGTATCGTGACGTTGGCCGCGAACCCGACGCGCCGTCGCCCTTTCCGCGAACACGAAGGACGGCGATTGCCGCCAAACGCAGCGGTCCGCAACGTGCTAGTGTTTGGTCGTTCGGGCGGCGGAGGCCTCGCACCACTCTGTGTGTTGAACGTGTTGCCGAGCCAAACCGCTCCGTGTGATGGTTGGGTTTCAGGAACGGCGTAGTGAGCTGGAAAACCTATTTGAATCCGGCGTGTGTGTGTTATTTGTCGATATCAGCCATTTAAGGATTATTTAGTTGTGGCGCCGAGCGACGAGCTCTTTTGATTCAGTTAAAGGGAACCAGCGTGTCCTACGACCTACATTGCTAGATCTTTCTGTATATATTTATAGTTCATATTTTTATTTTCTGTCTTTAGCTTATTGTCGTTATTTCTACGTCTTTAGTTTTTATGGTTATTGCTTGTTGCCACGTTTATTTGTTTATTAAGTTTGATCGTCCATTGCCATTTTAGCCATTGTCAAAATAGTTCATGTATTGCACGTTGCGGGTTTATTATGTTATTCTTAAAACTTATTTATTACCCTTTTTTTTTTTTTTTTTTTTTAAGTCGCAATTTCCCTCCTGGAATGAATGAAGTATCCGTATCAAAAACAAATGTGGTGCGGAATTTGTCCCTGTGATTTGAGTTCACTCTGAATTGTGTGTTGCCGTGGCAGGACACACTGGCATTTACGTTACTTTACTAAGTACATCGAGCTTGGCTGATGAATAGAGCCTCACCAGATTAAATTTTTTTCCAGAACCTGAAAATATACCACGTTATCTTGTAGTCACATCAATAGTGAACGTAATGATTAAATGATGCCCCCTTCCCTGTGTTTTGAACTTGGTATTTTAAGAAATGGGATCGACTTAATACGGTTAATTCTTCTCTATAGTTCAATTTTTAAATCAAAGCACGCAAAGTTGCAAAGCTCTGACTGATACAGTTTTAAGAGTAAAAATGAGAAAATGCTCTGTTACAAAAGTCTACAAATTGTCCTCCACTCTATGACCACAGTGATTTCAGGCTTGCCGTATGTAAATTTAAAAAAAACAGATTGAATGCTTTATCATAGTTGGTTGAGTTCCACTTTTGATTGGCTTTGTGTGTTATGGTTGAATACCTTTTTTTTTTTTCTTCTACAAATGTGTGTGTTGGAAATAGGCTGTGCTATAAAATACAAGAGTAACATTTTTTATTTTTTTATCTTTTAGAGTGATCCTGTAAAGGGGCAGCACGCCAGTGGTCTGTTCCACGAAAACACAGGAAGAGGGGATTTTAAACGACTCATAAAATGGAGTGTGCAGTCGACCTTCCTTCAGGTGAGGAATAGATTGACATTGCTTTCAGAAGGCAGAAAACGACAATCCAAACTTTTTATTTATTTATTTATTTTGTCACTTCACAAGATTTTTTTTCCCCACCTTCAGATAATATGAATCACTTATCCCTGCAACCTGTTTTCACTGATTTGTTATGTTTGTTTCCGTTTTATTATCCCAAAATAAATGTTTCCAATTCAGTCTGGATAAATAGGTGCTCATTGCTGTGGGCTATTCAATATTGAGGAACATTTTCAAAAACATGCACGTGAACAGTTTTATAATATGCCCCCTAAGGGTGAGGCCGAGTTCACCCAGTTGTCGGAATACATAACACTGGAAATTAAATGATCTCTCTACTAACATCTATCGTCTGCATTTACAACATACGCAGATGATCTAGGGCTGAGCAATATTGACAAAATTTAATATCACAATATTAGGCCTTTTTTATGGACAAATACCTTAAAATCAATTATTTGATAAGGGGATGACTACGTACACACAAGAAATGCTTGAGAAACAAACATCAATGATGTGTATATTATAACCACGCAGCGAGAGGAAGTGATTAAAACAATCTCTGAAGTTCCGAAATGTTCTTTACTTTACCGTAATGCAGACTTGAACATAACAATTATATATATATTTTTTTTTTTAACCTGTGCATCATACAGATTATACAATGTTTTGATCAGCTAAACAACTAATTATCATTACTTCTCCAAGAGGGGGAGGTGTGTGTGTGTGTGTGTGTGTGTGTGTGTGTGTGTGTGCGTGTGTGCGTGTGCGCGTGTGTGCGTGCGTGCGTGCGCGCGCGCGCATTGGAGTGATGTATGATGTCAAAATTATAGTGTAGTGCCTCCAAGCAGCAGGGAAAAAAAGCCACCCCCCGAACTGCACAGACACCCCAAACGCAATTTTTCATTAAATTTTACTTTACTTATGACTGTAAATCGATCTATAAGAACGGTCGTATGTTAAAACAGTCCTATGTCGAAGCAATTTTTCCCATATAAATCATGAAGGGTGAAAATAAACAAAATACAAAGCACAAACACAGTAAATATGAAAAAAAATATGGATAAGCCACAAACTACATGCACACACGATGTAGGTCGCCCGCTGATTGACTGCTGACTGGCTGCCGATGCGGCAACTGCAAATTTCCACGGTCGTATCTTGCAACAGTCGCAAGTCGATACAAATTTTCGCGTCTATCGCTACTCGTATCTTGGATTAGTCGTAACTTGAGGTACCACTGTATAAAGTAATATCATGACAATTAAAATCCGAGTCAATGTCTACTCTCATATCTCAATATTAATACTATAAGAATATATTTTCTAGCTCTAGGAAGTTGCATTTAATATCATGGAATGTTGGTTTGCACTGCCAACCACCGTAATCCTCAATTCTTGGTGATGTGGGCAGGTGAGGATGAGGCACCTGAGAGGGATGAAATCAGCGCAAAGGAAGGGAATGAGACCCCCCACAAGAAGAACAAGAAGCACAGGAAACACAAGAGCAAGAAGAAGAAGAGGAGGAGGAAGGGCGAGAAGGAGAGCAGTTCAGAGTCTGGCCCTGAATCAGATGTGGAGCCCCCTCCACCTCCAAGACCCCTCAGGACCACCCGATCCAGGTCAGGGCAACTTGAGTATCTGATAAACACACAGATGCATTTGTTTGGGTTTGGTTCACTATAGTGTCCTCTTTCATTTTTGTATTTTCATTTATCTCGTAGTTGTATATGTTGTCTAGATATTGGTACACTGGATTATATTAAAACATATTTCACTTGCGTCAACAGAAAATCAGATCCCCTTCTGCTGCTTATGCTTGTTACTATTGCAGTACTTAAATACTAAGACATTTTATAATCACAACTTGATCCTGTACCATAACTTTCAACCACTCCAACTAGTTGAACCCATGTGTCTGTTTATTTTTGCTTCCTATGTTGCTTTTATCTTTTTATTGTGAACGAGACAGTTGTATGATGATGCGCTTTGAATTAATTTAGACTTGATCATTCATACATCATAGATTAGACAGTTATTGATCAATTGAGAAGTGTAATGAGGGTATTAATGGTGGTAGTAAGATAAAAAATGGTATGATACGTTCTGATTATTCAAAACGCCTAGAATAGAAAAGTACTTGTTATTTTCATAATAAAATTAATACTAAAATTATTCTTTTGTGATTTTCATTTGCGGTCTCTTTCAGAGGAAGAATCAATTATGTGCTTCCATTTTAGTGAACTAATTAAAATGTATTCTCCTTGAATGCAATTATAGTGCCCGACTGGCCGCCACTTCAGGCGATGGAGACCAAGCTGTAGCCAAGGAGGATGGTAAAAAGGATGGATTTACAGGTAGGATACAACCACACAGGTTTCCTTACTTAACCAAGATATGACTTTTACTTCATAATTTAAGTCTTTACTTTCCCCATACATTGCACAGAAACTGAAGGCGATGCTAAAACTAAAAAGCACAAAAGGCATGCTGCTAAAAAGAAGAAGAAGAAGAAGAAGAAAGATGAAAAGCAAGACAAAAGATCTCCATCTCGCACCCCATCTGAGAGCAGCTCTGCTTCAGGATCTGAATCAGAGGGGGAAGGAGGGAAAGGGAACAGGGATGGCAAGTATTCCACAGCAAACGCTGGCGAACTGCCAGAACCAGTTTCCAAACTGGTGCCTAAAGGCAAACGAGTAGAGGAGAAGGGGGTTTCTCCCCCTGTCCAAAAACACGAACCCCTCGCTGTTAAGACAGGGGAGCAGATGGAGGATGAAGTCCTCCCATCTGGAGGAACGGGTGGCAATACCAATGGATCGATGAGGGAGATGATGTCACCCTCTGCTGGACGGGATGAGACGATGTATCCGACAGAGGTCAAGTCTGAGGGGGGCCATGGAGACGGCAGCTTCAGCCATGCCCAGGAGCTTCCCGACATCATACCTAAACAAGAAGGAACAGCCCCGCGAGATGACCCCAGCCTGAAAGATCAAACCAACACAGCCCAAAAGGCAGTGGTCAGAGAGCGTGATTCATCCAAGTCCCGGTCTTGTTCTCCCTCAAGGAGCCACGAATCAAAGAAGTCTGCATCAAGTCGTAGTTGCTCTCCAACGCCCTGTCCCAGCAGGCCACAATCCAGCTGCGAGACGGCAGCAGTTAAAGAGCGCTCAAGAAGTCGCTCAAGGTCGGCCTCAACGGGGAAACGACTTCCATCACCCCTGCAGACTAGGCAGCAGTCTCAGTCCCCCAAGGCTGAAAAAAAGTCCCTCTCACAGTCCCCAAAGAGACCAGTCAGCCAGTCCTGTTCCCCCAAACGAGACAGACAGATGTCTCGATCTGCTTCTCGCTCCATCTCCCCAAAGCGGAAGAAGTCCAAGTCTCCCAAAAGGCCAAAACGTCAATCTGTATCTCCACCCCCTAAACGCCGAAGGGGCTCATTGTCTGCATCCCCAAAGCGGCGCCGTGGCTCCCCCTCGCCCAAGAGAAGGCCATCCCCCAAACGTGGGGGGCGCAGGTCCCGCTCCCCTTCTCGCTCTCCAAGGAGAAGTCGAAGATCTGAGTCAAGGTCTCGTGGTCTTGCCAGACGCTCGAGGACCCGCTCGCCCAGGCGAGGTGGCGCTACCGGCAGGCGTTCACGTTCACGCTCAGCCGGCAGAATTCGGCGCTCTCGGTCTAGATCCAGACGCCCGCTGCGATGCTCCTGGTCACGGTCGCCAGCGAGACGCGGGGGGGGCAGACGCTCCAGAAGCCACTCTCCATCTCGTCGCCGGCGCTCCCCGCCACCAAGGTCACGTCGCTCTCGCTCCAGGTCAGCAGCCCGTAGAGCCAGACGGACCCGCTCGCGCTCCGTTGTGATTTTAAGGCGAAAGCGTCGCACCAAATCAAAGAGTCCCCGAAAGCGGACCAAATCCAGAACCACACTTATAGGTGCATCATCCAGGTCTAAATCCAGGTCTCCGGCCAGAAGGCGCTCCAGGTCTCCTGCCAGGCGGAATCGCTCTCCACCCCGGTCCTATAAACGCTCCAAATCTCGCTCGTTGTCTCGGCGATACCGGTCAAAGTCACACTCGCCAGCTCCTGCCAGGAAGAGGTCCAAGTCCCCGAGGAAAAGTAGCAGAAGGTCAAAGTCCAAATCGACCTCCCCTGGCCCGAACAGATCGAGATCAGGGTCTAGTGATAGGGGTTCTGAGAGCGCCTCTCCAGCTTGCTCCACTTCCTCCTCTCCTGTTAAAGACAGGAAGTCGTCTCCTTCCCCACCCAACGCGGAGCCGACAAAGGAGATCGAAGTGGCTTCCAATGCAGCAGGTATAAACTGTTCTTTTAAAATCAGGGTCTTAAACACAGAAGTTATCTTTTTTTTCTTTTTTCCTCCTCCTTTTGAGCGTGCGCTAAATACCACTTCATGTGGGCCAGATTACTGTCGTACAGGGCCGTTGGAGGTCCATGTTTTTACATGACCAATACAGCTTACCCAGAAGCTCTTCTGGGCTTATGTGTTTGTAATCAATCAACACTGCGAGCTCCTTGCATTATGTTTATCTGTCCTTGTACTATGAATAAAGTAGGGAATATTGAATTTCATGTAGAAAATAACGATGTGCATTTGCATGCAAATGTTTGACCCCGTTGTTCTATTTTTGGGAATCGTCAAGTCTTGTCTGCCTCAAAAGTAGCAATTTCCTGATTCATTTGTATATACTTTATGAACTGTTCTTTGGCGTATAAAACCCCTTTGCCAGATATGGCAATAAAACAAGATCTTTTGTAATTTTTACATTTCTAACTGCATTTTCATCATCCCTGTTTATCTTAGCAGGCCCATGGAAACCTGTACCCTTGGCAGATGCTCCCAGCACCCAGCCAGCAGCCCCCAAGCCAGATGCCAGCCCGCCGGCTCAGCCAGAGGCCCCGTCTCCTGCACCCAACCACGAGAAGACGGAAGCTCCCGGCAGCCCTGCCAGTTCACCCGGTGAACGAGAGGGCTCCGTGTCCAGGTCGGGGTCCCCCGAGGCTGCTTCTGGCCAAGAGGGGTCAGATGTTTCGGTTGGCTCTGATGAGGAGGAGGAATCGTCTTCTCCGGTAAAAGCAGCAGCTCAGTGCCAGCCAAGTTCCTCGCGCTCTGTCTCCCCAAGCCCACAAAAGAAGCAGCTCTCAAAGTCACGCTCGCCTGCTGCCAGAAAGCAGTCCCGCTCCACTTCCTCCCCTCGACGCTCTACGTCAAAGTCTGCATCAAGGAGGAAGCAGTCCAGGTTTGTGTCCATATGTATTATTTTCCATTTCATTAATTGAATAACTAAATTACTGACATGATGTATATACGCCACTAGACATTTGTGATAGAGCTCTCTCACTTATTACATAATCATCTAATCGCAATTATTTGAGCCGTAGAATGGTACAATCCATAAGCATATTTTCATCCAAATTTAAGGGTGAATTTAAGACAATATTAGAAATATTGTCTTAAATATAACGGAAATTAACAGTCATTTTTTTTGTAAACATATTTTATGTTTACATTTTAATAAATGGCTTTTCTTCATAAGGATTTTGAGTGTTATTACACTATTATAGCCTTATACTTCAGTATAAGGTTATAATAGTGGATACTTAGGAGAGTTATATTTCATTTACAATAAGTCTATTCCCTTTACTTCTATTTTGTACCCCCACTCTGTATTACCTTTTTGAGCCTTATTTAACTTTATTTTATTTATATTATTCTTTTCACTAACTGCATTGCATTTTAGGAATCAGTTAGTTTCAATTGCTAGGTAGGAATTAGGTTAGCTATTATGTGGTACGGTTTAGTAACTATTGTGCATAACCTCCGGGTGCGTTGCAAGGACATTTCACTCTATGAGTATATGTATGTGACAAATAAACCACTTGAATCTACTACTTGCTTTTGCCACTATGCTATGATAGTGGCATGAAATGATAAATAAAAGACAAATTGTTCCTCTCGGTTATTTGTGCCCTCAGTGAGCTAAAAGTTCATGCTCGTGACAGCCTGTCGTTGCCTGTGCCTCAGGTCAAAGTCTCCAGTCCGGAAGAGAGTGTCTGTGTCGCCGCCAGAGAGGAAGAAGCGACGATCCAAATCCCGCAGTCCGGCCCGACGCCGGCGTTCCAGTCGCTCGCGCTCCCCGACTCGCCACAAGAAGTCGGCATCCAAGTCCAAGGCCAGAGCCCGGCGCTCCAAGTCCCGCTCCCCAGGCCGCAAGAGGCGATCCCGCAGCCGCTCCGGTGGCCGGGGGAGGAAGAGATCCAAGTCTATGGACCGCAGCAAACGGTCCAAGAGCCGCTCCACTGGCAGGCGAAAGAGGTCCAGGTCAGGGGACAGGGGAAAGCGGTCCAGGTCTCGTTCCCCAGACCGAAGACGCAGGTCGAGGTCAAGGGGTCGAGCCAGGCGGCCGGTGTTCCGAAGCCGTTCGTTCGACCGCAGGGACAGGTGGAAAAGGGAGCCCAGCCACTCCCCAGTGCTAATTTTGCGCAAGCAACGGCGCTCGGGCTCCCGCACGCGACGCAGCACCAGCAAGACCCCGCCACGGCTCACTGATCTGGGTAAGAGAACCTTGCAAGAAGCAAGATAACATCTACATAGTGGGTTAGGGGTACACAAAATTCTTTTTTTATATATATATATATATATATATATATATATATATATATAAGTCTACAGTGACTATCTTTGACAATAGGAGATGGATGCAAAATTCTGTGTAGTTGTTTTGTTTATAAAATGCACAACATAAATGTTGTTTACATTCTGGTGTCTCATTCTGATGTCATTTTTTTGTTTTTAACTACTCTGCTTTTCTTGTCTTTCTCACTTGTCATTATCACCCTGTTCCCAACCCCCAACTTCCTTGCATTCTTTCTTATGTGCTAATTTTGCGTCTCTCTCTGGTTCTTACCCGCCCTTTTCACAGACAAGGATCAGTTACTGGAGATAGCAAAGGCCAATGCTGCCGCCATGTGCGCCAAAGCTGGGGTGCCCATTCCTGAGAGCCTTCGCCCCAAAGCTATTCTCCAGCTCCCCTTGCCCACCCCTTCTCCTACCCCTCTCTCCCTACCTCTCCCCTTACCCCTCCCAATGGGCATGGGGATGCCTAATATGCCCAATATGCCCAACATGGGTCCAATGGGAATGTCCAATCTTCCAGGGATGCCCAACATGTCAAACATCACCATGAGTGCGGCCATGGCGAGTATGACCGCAGCCACCATGACGGCTGCCCTGACCAACATGGGTGCTCTGGCAGCCATGCCTCCCCTGGCCCCTCTGCCCACCATCACCAACAAGCCCCCTCCTTGTCTCGCACCCCCGACCCCAACCCTTAACCTGGACCACATCGAGGAGGTGAAAAGGAAGGTCACCCAGCAGGCTAATATACACACTATCAAGGAGCTTACTGAGGTAAGATGAGTGGGAGAGAAGTGTTGTAGCTGTCAACATTTTGATGTAATTGCTTATTTGAACTGGCTGCGGTCATTTTGTCAAATCCTTCGAATTTTAGTTGTTTTTTTTAAAGCAAAATAATGAACTAATTACAATTATTTAAGTATTTGACAATTAATTTCCAACTAAAATGTAATGATCTTCACAGCCTGGTGTGTGTTTTCTCTGTCTGAAGCGCAGTTAGTGTAAAAACGACTCAACAAAATCATGTGGGTTGGTGGGTGACGTGGGTTGGTGGGTGACGTGGGTTCCTTGCCTTTCTATGCAACTTGTGTTTATGAAATGTACCTGTGTGTCTGCGCCTTTACAGAAGTGTAAAATGATTGCTAACAGCAAGGAAGAGATGGCCATTGCAAAACCCCACGTCTCTGACGATGAGAGCTAAGACCTTGATACCCTCACGGTAAGACGATATATTTTTATACAACCTGTTTTTATTAATAATATGCTAAAACATTATTATTATTTAATTTTTTATTTTTTTTAAATATGGATTTAACTCGGTTGATTATTTACATACAGTTCAAGTAATATTGGAGAACACGTTTTCCCATGTCATCATTGCGCTCGCCTGGTGCAGCGGTCCTATCTGTTTCCACTTTTTACATTAGTCCATCATGTAAATCTTTTCTACCGTTTAAGCATAATTGTCAATCACTTTTAAGCACAGGTCCACGAGGAGGAGATAGAACCTGTAGAGAGAACGCCAAGAAAGTCCTTGTATTTACCTGAACCCTCCTTCAAGTTAGATTTACCACAGGACCGAGCCACTTACCTAGCACTGTCCGACCTCAAATAAACAGTTTTAATAACAGAGCGTAGGATGTAGTTCTACCTTCTACCAACCTCTGCTCTGTACCAAATATATACTTACCTGTGAGAAATCCTTCTTTAAATCTCATTACAACTTATCTTGGAATTTTTTCTATGATACCTGCAGACAACCCAAAAATGCGAACGTTATCCCATCGGTGTTTTATTTCCTTTCCGTTTAATCTTTCCATTTAATGCGAATTAAATCTTTTTTTTTTTCCTCTCTTCCCTTCTCTCTCTTTCTTTGTGCAGTAACTCCCTCTTCTGGACGGAAAAGGAACGTTTTTAAAGATTATTCGCCCGCAGGATTCACCCTCTTTCCCCGCTGCCCCCCCCCCCCCCCCCCCCGAGCTACCAGGTCACCTGACTCGGCTTCTTAAAAATCGCCGAGGTCGCACCGTAGTTTGTTGTGATTAAAAAAACAAAAAAAAACACAAAAAAAAAAATGCAGGAGCACCGGCACCAACCACTGCCCCATCCACCTAGAGAGTGAGACGTAGAAAAACAGGGAGAGTGCGGACTGTGACACCACTCAGTACAGTACAGTAGCCAAACTGTAAAAATTAGCGCGAATGCGTGTGTATATCTGCGAGAGCGCATAGCGAGGATTAACACCAAACCCTGCAGCGGTTCAGCTCACTGTCGACGGAAATGACTGAAGGAAGAAAAACCAAACGAAACAAACGAGCAGCGAAAAGTGATTTTGTAAAGATTCTAGTTTCCTCCGAATGAGTTTTACTTGTATTTTTATTTTTATTTTTCTCTTTTCTTATGAATTGTGTTCAGTTGTTACCGCTTCCCCTCGCCTCGCCGCTCCCTTGGCCTCCTCTACCGCCCGCTTCCGCAAACTGTGGGGTGAGATCCGAAATTAGTTAGTTTTTTTGGGGTTTTTTTTGGACAGCTTTTGATGACGGCCGCCTCCTCCCACGTTAAGTCTGTTCCCAGAACATGAGACAGTTGTTGTTGTTTTTTTTTTTCTTTTCTCCCCACTTTTGGGTCCTGGTTGGTTTAGTGTGAGAATCCTGACGGAGCAGCACTAGCTGATTATTTTCATCGCAGGAACTTAGGAGAACTGTTTATAAAACCGTTAATGGCACCAAAATAATGTTTTAAGTCTGTTATTTTAATTGTTTTCCCTCCCCTGTCAATTTTTAATGGCCCTCTGTGCCAAGTTGAATGAAATTGAATTGCTTTTTCTTAGACACACTATCCAGAAACCTAATAAAAACACCCCTGCCGTTATAAATTCCACTTCACTTAAACCAGTTATCCTCCCACCCACCTCATCGCAAACTGTCCTACTGTAAGGCATCACAAAACATTTCTCGGGTTATCGCCTCTGATTGTCAACAATTTAGAACGGGTCCTCGTCCAAGCCTCTCTGTTGTGCCGAAAAGCTCATGAGGATATATTTAGGAGCATCATGGTAATGTTTAGTGATTTCTCATTTTTCAATATTTATACCATTAAAAAAAAATCTCCTTTGCCGTGGTTTGGAGTTTCGGCTGTAACACGGGGCATCATTTCTTTTGTGTCTTATATGAAAGCAAGCCAGAATCCTCGACGAGGGGCGGCGGCAGCAGCAGCAGCGTTGAGTGCGGGAAGTTTAGTGTGTGCCGTTTCACTCCTCTCATGCAAAAATTATGCATATGTTTTGTTTTGGACAATCAGAATCTGGGTACTGAGTTGTTTTGTGTTAAGCCCCTTTCAGCGCATAGGAACAACGGTTAAGCCCCCGGGCCGCCCAGGTTTATCCACGACTCAAAAGGTAAAACTAGTCTCAGGTCGGCATATTACAAGTACCCTTTGCAAGGCGTAAAATTCCTTTGGCTCGCTTCTGTTGTGTGAAAGAACCCTCCCCTGCTCTACGAACCGCATGGAATCACTCGGTGATTTATTGTCTTCAAATCCAGGTTCGGTACCTTAAACCTTCAGTATACCAGGTAGGTCTTTGTCCTATGGTACAGAGATGAATTTGGCACGAATGGTGAACCAGAGGGTGATGTTGCCTTTCAATTGAAACGCCATTTGGTAGGAGATGGGTTGAAGACAACATGCTCCAAAAAAATTGCGTCACAAAAACATTACAGCGCCCCCTTTTTTTTTTTTTGAGGTTGACTGAATGACAGATCGGCTCTGTTAGTTTTGTTTGTTTTTTTGAGTGTGAGCATGCGCATCACCGGAGTGGCGCGTTACTCAAAGCATCGTGTAACTTATAACACTCGTCGACTATTGAGTTGCTGTACAACGGAATTGACCTCGGTGCTTTCGTGAAACCTGGCAAGGATGTGAGTTTTATTTTGTTTTTGGGGACAAATATTTTCACTGAGGAGTGGTTTCCTGGTTCACTTGCTCTACTATTCCACGCATCCCTTTGTTATCCCAGTCACATCCCTGCTCGGCCCAGGGCTGTGTACCCATCGAAGGTGATCTGTGAAGGTTGTGTCAAACTAGTGATTCTGTACCTATAGTGTTTAACTGTTCAATCTAATTCCTCATGTAATCTTTAGCTATTTTAATGACAGAAAACAAACATTTTAGGATTTTTTTTTTTTTTTTTTTTGGTCATTTGGATAACGACATGGCTTGCTTTGTACATAAATGTGTTGATCATTATTAAAAACCTCAAAATCATCTGGATTGTGTTCATAGTTTTTGAGTAGTTTATACGACAACTACAAAATATGAACTCAATTTATAGGGTTAAAAACAAATTACAATGGATTTTGTAGTACGCAACTAGTGCATCCTAATTTCATCAACAAGCTTAGGAAACCTGGCCTTACTATATCTTGGCGCATTGGGATCGAGACGTGCAATTGAATCATGATTTTAAAATATGGACGATCTGGGCTATGACAGTCGTTTTAGAAGTTGCTAGATTGTTTACCCCATGTGTAGGTTTTTGTTTGTGTGTTCCGTGTAGTTAGAAAAATGTTAACTTCAAAATTTGTTCAGATGTCATGCCTGGAGAAGAGATCCAAGGCAATCTGCACGAATAATGTTTAAAAGCCTTTAATCCGCGGATTTGCCCATTGAATGGGATAAAAAGGTTAAAAACTTGGATTTGGTTCAGTCTTGGTCTCCATTGGAGTACAGCACAAGAAAACCCTTTTTTTTTTTTCATTTTAATTTTTTTTTTCATTTTATTACCAAGGTCAGGGATTAAGAGCTTTAAGATTGAACAGTGTCTCGGGTCTACTTCCCTCTTATAATAAACTTCACACCAGAAGGGAGAAAATGCCTTCTTCCAGCCTCCTTTGCACTACTTTTGTTTCTCTTATTGGATTTTTCCTGCAGAGGTTTTGGGGAAAGGCCACAGTTCACATCTTTGGGATTGTTCATAAAATAATAATTTTCGATGATCATGTGTGAAGTAGTCAGTGTTGCATGACGCGCACATGGCTGGAGCAAGGAGCACGTGAAGGGATTCGTTTGCCTTACTGCCACCTGCTGGTGGAGGGTGGACATTGGCTGAAGCTGCTGCTGCTAATTTGCCATTTGAGGGGGGAAAAGCCAAATGGATTGAGATGGTCCTACTCAAGAGAGCCTTTTTAGTTACAAGTGTAATGTGGTTAAAGCTTATCCGTACAGAATCTGGGTCCAATCTATCTATCTTGTATCTATCTTGTATGGAATTAAGAGGGTCAGTCAGTGCGGCTGTTTGTGTGCATGCACATGGATTGCGATCTCTGTGTCTGTGTGTGTGTATGTGTGTGTGTTGCATACTGAGCAGCCAGTGGGTCATGGGAGTGTGGATCAATTGATGTGGGTCGATTGATGACTGAGTGCTTTGCAACAACCATTTAATCCAAGCACTCTGCCTTAAAGGCAGAAAATTAGGTCACAATTTAAGACCCCCCCCCCCCCCCCCCCCCCCCCCAAATGTGGTGTACGTCAGCTATTCTTGGACACACGGCGCATAATTTGATGAAAATCTCAATTGATATGAAATGGTATCTCCACCAACAAAGACAACAGACAGGACAAGTGTGGAAGGCGGAGTGGAAGGAAAAATACCAAAAGAAGACAAGCAAATGGCTGAATTTACTGAGGAGGATCTGTGCCACGCCCTGCAGAACAAGGTAAGGTGTGTGTGTGTGTGTGTGTGTGTGTGTTTTGCAGGTTGTGTTTTTGTGTTTAACAGTGATTGAAGCAAATAAAAAATGGTTTACATATAATAACACAACACACACGCACATCTATCTATCTATCTATCTATCTATCTATCAATCAGTGGTGGGCCGTCAGGGCCAGCAAGGCCTTCTCTCCTGGCCTAAACACTATCAGAATCACTGACTTACATTTGAATATATTTATTTTCATGAATATGTATTAAATTATTTCCAAAAATCTATTCTCTTCATTCAGATTTTCCCAAATGTCTATTGTCTTCATGTCATAGTTTTTCTCCTGTTTGCGCTGCTTCCAATAGCGTATGTTAATGTTAGTTTTAATCCAGTCATATTACATCCATCATGTGTTGCCATGTCAAAGGAATCTGCCTTGAGGCCTTCAGAATGAAGTGCGGGCGCTTGGAGCTTAAAATCAATGGGAGCGAAGCTTCCTTCAACCCGCCACATTTCGAGTTGGCGACACCAGCGCCATCCAGCAGGCGTTCAATAACGGGCGGGCAGCGAGCGTAAGAACTCGCTAAACGGCATTCGTAGCGACCGTCACAGGCTAAAAGAATCCCTTATTTCATATTTTTTTCAACCCGCACTGGCTGAAGGAGGAGGAGAAATGAATTTGGTTGCAGATATAATTCTGACGGCATTTTCAAGGCGGACTTTTCAAGAAAGGCTGGACGTCGTAAGAAAAGCTCGGCCAACACCGCCGCTAGCGAGCCTGTCCCGGCAGGGCAAGGGATTTGTCCGCCGCTTTCAAATCATGAACTACAAGCGGTACAGGTACTGTTGGCTCGCAGCCGCCGAGGAACACTGCACGTTGTATTGCTGGGAAGGTCTGTTATTTGCAACGATCCGACTTGGTGTTTGGAGCCACATGGGGTTTGCGAACTTGAGTTGTCTGACCGAGGCGGCGACCAGACACCAAGGCACGGCGGGACGCTTACCAGCGACGGTGCGTCTGTAAACGTTCGGGGAAACCCACGTGAACCAGCGGCTCAACCAACAAGTGCGCCGGGAAACGGGGCGCCACGTCGAAAAGGCGAAGGAAAAATGGGAAAATATTGAAAGGATTGATCGATTGTGTCGTATTTTTGGGTCAACAAGAGCTTTCATTTCGGGCACATGACGAAAGCGCTGGATCCACAAATAGAGGCGACTATTTGGAGCTTCTTTCTTTTCTTGCTGAGAACAACAGCGACTTACATGTTCACCTGTCCACTAACAAAGTGTTTAGTGGGACGTCGGGCAAAAAAATACAAAAGGACCTGATGTCTGCTACTGCTGAAGTGATGGGAGAAGAGATAAAAAGGGGAGATTAATAAAGCGCCCTCTGTCGCTGTTGTGGTGGACGAGACGACGGAAGTGATTAATGCAGCGCAGCTCGCACTGGTCCTGCCTTATGTGACGGACACAGGCGCCAAGGAGCGCTTTATAACATTTGAGGCTGTTACTGGTGGCAAGCAAGCCCATGACGTTGCTGCTCCTATTGCCCGTTTCTTGGAGGAAAAATGAATGTCTGGATAAAGTTGTGGCACAGTGTTGTGATGGCGCACCCGTCATGTCATCTGGACTAAATGGAGTGCAGGCTAAAGCGAAGGAGAGGGCACCTCTGGCCTTATTCATACACTGCTAATGTATATATATGTATATATATATTCGTGTGTATATATATATTCGTGTATGATGTAGATATACAGTATATCTACATCAAGCAGTCTCATTGTATTTTGTGTGTGTGTGTGTGTGTGTGTGTGTGTGACTATGCATAATAGTTAGTTTGTAGTCCGAACCAAAATATACCCATTATTTTGCACTTTGCAAGATCCGGTGTGTGTACGATGTGATGTGTGATGGCTACGTGTGTATTTCTATGCTTGACGATTATTTTTTTCCGTGAGTTCACAAATGTAGGGTGAAATGAAATGGCAATTTAGGCGAAATATTATGCTTGATGTCCTCATAACTGCGACCTCTCAAGTAAATGACTTGAATTTCTTCCACCTTCCATCCCCACACTTACACAGCTGTATGGTCCACGTGCCTGCAACAGGCTTATGGAATATTCATATCTGTTACAGTGCTCTAAAGTACTTATAGGAGAAAGGTTCTTGTAAGGTGAGTAGTTTTATTGGCTCAATGACGGAGGAGCCCCTTGAAGAACACGGGTCCTTGAAGAAAGACTCATTTTACTAACTTGCTCATTTAACTCTACTCAAAAGAACGGGGAGAAAGGGAACGACTCCAGGACTTTGTTCAGCCCAGGCACACGTTTGACATTATTATCATTATTATCATTATCATCAAATGGACCTGAAAACATTCCTACTATATTTGCACTATATTGCAGAATATGCCAATTACTGCTGCATTTCATTTATTATTACAACCACAAACATATATTTTATAAATAATTATTAGAATTGAATTAGAATTAGAATTGTTCAGTAATATTTAAAAGTGATCTAATACTAGTAATAATAGTATTTTATAATATGTACCTGTAAAATGACAATATATATTGACGTGTTGGCAAAAATATGTGAGTGTGAGTCCTCCAATGAATGCAAGTGTATCTTATTGATAAAAATAAATTTGATTCTTCACTATACGCCAACATATTGTTCCTTAAGTGGATCCCCTGCAGAACGGTCTTTAACTTGCTTGTTGCGGATGCCATGAAGCCTCCTTCAGTGGTCGGCCCAAGCAACGTCTGCAAAGGACGAGCGACGAGCGCGGGAGGCATTTCAGCAAAGTCGCGCCTCAGCTTGGAGCGCACCCCGAACGCGAGCGCCGCTCAGGAGGAAGGACCGCGGGGGACTGCGCAGCAGAGACGGCGACCAGTTCATTCCTCAACTGCTGCGACCTCACCTCAAACACTGTCCACACATTTCCCTCTCGTGCTTTCCTCAACCCAACCCGACATTTTATCCACGCCGTGTGTTAAATATTAACTTGCTGACACCGAAAGAGCAATGAACATTTTCCCTGGGCCGTCCCAAGACTTTGGAGTCCCACTGTATTTCACACATTTTCATTCGCGGCGGCTCGTTTGAAAAAGTTGATTTGCTGGACCCCGACGCAGCAAGACACTTCTCCAGCCAAGGAACGTATGTTTTTGCCTGCTGCCGCCATGCATTAATTATGGCTTCCATGCAAAATAGATCAGATCCGACGACTCGCTGGGTGGTCCTCGGCTGTTCTGGAGTTCATCTCAGTCTCACGTGGCCCTCCCTCCCACTCCAGGCCGAACTAAGTGCCCGAGCGCGCACGCAGCAGCAGCATCCGCCGCCGCCCCCCATCGCCGCTCTCGCCGACCGGCCGCCGAAACCGTGAATAAGCATTAGCCGGGTAATGAAATATCCGGTCCCAGGCCGAGACGCAGCCGGCGCCGAAGTGCGGCCGTTGGGACGTTGCGCAACCGAGGAAAAAAGTGCGGCGCTGGATTCCCGCAGAGCCGCCATCCGGCGCCCGTCGCCGACGTGTTTTATTCCCACGTCGTTATTGTTCTTTTCAGGGCGAGCGGCGTCAGAAAGCGTTTGCACTCGAGCAGCAGCAGCAGCGGCCGTGTCAGTATCAGGACTCTCAGCGGGGACCAAACACACAATGCTCCTGGGTCGTTATTCAAGAGCTACAACTTAAACTTATACTTTTCATACTTTTTCAAATCTATTAGCGATGCCTTTTATTGATATTCCGATTCTGCCCAGTCATCATAGCTTTTCGGAGCGTGGCCATGTTTCGATGAGAGTACCATTTTTTTGAATCTTCTATTTTGGCATTTTTTGCAAAAGTATTTGTCGTTTTCCTGCAGAAACTCCTCCATTCTTCCAGCACACGTAGGAAAGCCGCCGACTCGTATTTGATCCTTTCCGTTTCTAGGAAATGCCTCTTCAGAACAGTATACCGAGCTTCAAGTCCAACTCCCTCTATCTCTCTGGGTGTTGTTATTCTATTATTTAGAAAAAACTTTTTATCCCAAAAATCATTGGACTTAATATTCTCTTTACCGTTGTTTTTTTTCCTTTTTCTCTCCTCGACGTCAACATGTTTATCTGTGTCTCAGAAAAGAGTCGTTTGTTTTGGAGGCCCTTATCGACTTACTTCCCCCCTTAAAGTGTTTGTGCTTATTAGCCGACTGACAAACAGTCCGTGGCAAATGGAGGTTGCAGGGGGGGGCAGGCTGCACACACCAGGCCGGCACCCTGGCAACTTATTGATTCGACAGCTGACAACTGCCGGCGTCAAATACATACAGTAAATGAAGGCAACAAAAAAAAGATTCTTAGTTTTACAGTTTTCACATTGCGTTGTAATCCAAGACCTCTGCCCCACGCTTTCATTCTTTCTCTGCTCTCTCCTGTCTTTTAAACACCCTTCTTTCTTTCTTTCTTTCTTTCACTGCACATGCACTGCACCGCATTGTGTTAATGATTGATGCGTGCCTGCATGCTTGAGTTATATTCCCCGTAAGGTTTTTGCATTTTCAGGCTCAAACGCACCCTGTGCAGCAGCACGGAAGACGTGAAAGCATCGATCAGCCGACGGAGGCGGAGCCCGCCGCCGCCCTCTTCTACCACTGTTTGGAGAGAGGTTCCAAAGCCGTCTCCGCCCGGACACGGCCGTCCAGATCTGGCGTGTCTTTGGTGAGGCAGCGGTGGATCTGTTAGCCACCAGGCAGAAGAACACACACTGCCCACTCCGGTCCTCTCTCAGGCCCCTGTCACATCATGTTACACATTGCTCATACGCTCAATTGCATCGCTGTGTATTCAAAGCCTCTTCTTCTCTTTGGTAATCTTGTGTGATAAATTTTGAAAGAACTGCATCAAATCCGCTGTTTGATCCAGTCTCCTCGTGTGTGTGTGTGTGTGTGTGTGTGTGTGTGTGTGTGTGTGTGTGTGTGTGTGTGTGTGTGTGTGTGTGTGTGTGTGTGTGTGTGTGTGTGTGTGTGTGTGTGTGTGTGTGTGTGTGTGTGTGTGTGTGTGTTCGTTCGTTCGGAGGGACACGTAGGTGTGGCTGAGGTCTCTTCAGGGAGGCTCTGGTCGTCAGGTGCTGGGGGGCTGCGGAGGGTCTTGGACTGAGGGGGGTCTGTGCTGCCTGACTGACGAGGGAGGTTGGTAGCTCTCTCCCAAAACAGATGTTCATGCGGCGGCAGGAAGCGGTCCTCATCAGGCTTTAATATAAGTTTATGACATGAGATTACTGTGATGTGTGGACCGTGCTTTTGTACACCTTCACGCGTAATTTGGGGAAAATATGACCATTTAATGTCAATAACGACTAATTAAAATCTTTACACTATACTGTATATAGCACAATGCACATCAAGAGCACAATGTGTGTATGAGCATATGTATGTATATATTTATGTATATATGTATGTATGTATGTATAATTATATGTTTATATGTATATATATGTGTGTATGTGTACTGTATGTGTATATATACTGTATATATGTATGTGTCTATGTACACAACATATATATACATAAACATATATACGTATATGTGTATATGTATGTATATACACTATATATATAATATGTGTGCGTGTGCTTCTCTGTATGCATGTGGAGTCATTTAGTAGATTACATGTACGTATATAAATATTGCATGTTGGACAATTGCTTTCTGTGCTTGGTTTTTGCAAAAGTGTACGTGTATTGTGTGTTCATGTGCACGTGAGTGTATCCAGGGAAGATCAGTGTCCTTGAGTGAGTAGGGACATTGTTGCAGGTTGCCATGGAAACGTCACCGGGTTTGATTGAAACGGCGCCCGTGCCCCTGGTGGGGCTGATCAACTATTGGACGAAAAACGCACGGGGGCCTGCTTACCTCGGCACCGGCCAACCGGAGGCCCTGCTCGCTGCACAGGCACACACACACACACACACACACACACACACTGACACCTACAGTGGCGTACACCAAACCGAGGTCATCTGTCAGAAACATTCATCACCAGCGTCACCCGCAGACCCGTTTTTCACTGTCACTGCTTCACCCCCGACGCTATCTCATTCTTTTTTGTTAGCCCTATCTCTATCACGCTATCTCTCTGTGCCTTCTGGACATATCGGTGCAAGCTTGCAGCCCTCTGTCGTGCACAGTTACTCCCTCAACCAGAAGTTGTTGGTTTCAAAATACGTCTTTCCCTCCGTACAAGGCTCCCTTACTATTGAAAGCGCTACTCAACCCTGGCACACCCGAGTCGTGATGTCATTCTACCGCTTTTCCATCGACCCCCAAGGAAAAATAACTTCAGTTACATCATTTGGAGGCGTGGCATGCGGAGGGTTTCAACCTACAGACAGTCCCACTGAAATTGGTTGTCGGACGTTTCCTTTCCTTGCCCAATGTGAATTAGTGTCAAGTTGCTCTTCAAAGCTCCACGAAGGTTGGAAAGATTTTCGAAAATGAAACGTAGTCTCTACTTTGAAGACGCAGTGAATCGAATTAGGTCCTCGGATTGATTTTAGCGTATTTATTGATTTTGAAGGTTTGTAAACGCAAGCTCGCAAGCTCCTTTCTTCGGACGCGTCCTTCAAGTCAATGCACAATGAACTAAATCGTAACGGCTGAAAAAAAAAGCTGCTCTCTCAAACTTCCCTTCCACAAGAAACTACACGACGACACAAATTCTTCTCAAACAAGGCGTAGCATTAAATTCATACACGTTTCACGCATACGGGTTGATGCATCCGTTTGCCCAGTCGGAGTTTAATGGAAGAATCCATGAGTTGCCTGCTTAAAGCGGCAGTAGAAGAGGACCGAACGAGATGGAAATTAGACGGGAGGAGGGAAAAGGATTTCTCTCCAAACAGAATAATGTCATTGATCCTCCCACTGATGCTTTCATCAAACCAATGCCTGCAGGTCCCCAGCCTGGAGATGCCACTATTGCATTTAGGCGAGCAAATTATGACTTGCTTTAAGGGAAAACGCCTATATTTTTTAACCCGAGCCTTAAATTTCGATCTTCGGCAGTCAGCCCGAGTGAATCTTTTAAATCGATCCACTTTTGAGAGAACGGCTTCGGCAGACTGCTGCGAAAAAAAAAAGAAAAAAAAAAAAAAAAGGCCAGTCACAACCACAGCGGCGGATCGATTTAAAAGATTCTGACGCCAATCACTCGAGTAGACTTCCAATCATCGAAAAATAAGTTTGAAGTGAAAAAAAAAAAAAATACTGCGGTTTTCCTTTAAGAGTTGACTTTGACGGTGAATATCCATCAAAACAAACAAGCTGAGATTGACGTGGACAGATAGACTGTGCAGGCACAAACGAAAAACACTTAAGCGCACACGTGCCGACACCGCGCTCCCGTTGGACCACGTAGGTCTTTCCGCCGGCGGCGACAGACGACTCAGAGTGGATGTCAGGAGTTATGTACGCTCAATTACAAAAAGTCGTCGATTCTGTCATAAAGAGTTCAACAGAGAGCACCCGAAGAGGGGAAATATTATTTGCTGTTGAATCTGGGATGGCGTTAGGAAGCCCTTGTTTCTTCCAGGCAAAACACGCAGGGCGGATTTGCAGACCGACCAGAGAAAGCTCCGTCTTTGTGATCTCGTTTTCTATTTTTCGCCGCCTCTCTGCTTCACCTCGGCTTTCGCAGGAGCGGCGGCGCGCCACTCTCGCTCCAGCACACCGCCGTGCCGCCTGAAGCGTTTAATTACCGTGTATTCTTTCGCTCAGGGTTTGATGGCTTACAATTGGGAAAATAAAATTCCCGGGCCAAACGCCGGTCCCGGGGTGAAGGTATCCCCGTGTAAATGTGGTCGTTTCCTCATCCTGGGCCAGGGGGATGCGCGCGCGCGCTCACCAATTACGGCGCTGTTGCCTTTTCAACAACATCTCATCGATGTCAATTTCATCCCGGGCCCCTGTAACGCTCACGCCGGGCGTGGATCAATCAATAACCATCCCCACCTGTCCGACGCCAATATCCCTCAAACTGTGATAATACCGTGTTCATAAAACTGTTACCGTAAGTGATTGATTTCATGTTTTTTTTTCCCGGATTCCCTCCTGTTTTCCTCGTGGCGCCCATCTCTCTCTCTCCCTCCCTGACTTTATGTTTTCACCCTGCCCCCCCCCCCCAACCTTCTCTTTCTCTCCCCTTCACCCCCTTCATCTCTTCCTTTTCCAGTACCCCACTAGTTCCCGCCTCCACCTCTGGGCACCCCTTCCCTCCCCTCCCCTCCCAACATCTCATCCTCTGGTACTGTAAATAATTCCCCCGATGCTGCGTGCAGGGGTGTGCGCTACACATGGCCTAGAAACTCCACATGTGAGCCACTTTTGCCTGCACCACACCCTCCACACGCACAAACACACACACACACGCACATATATATATATATACACACACACACACACACACACACACACACAGTATATACATATAGTATGTGGGGATGGTGTAGTTTGAGCAGCCACACCTGTCCTGGGTCTAGGTAATTGGGACCCAGGATCAGAGTGGCTGCATACCTGCTTCTCGTTGGTTGGTCTGACGGGCAACAGGTTAAACCCCCCCATCCCCACACACACTCAGGGGAGAGGAGCCCTGTCATGACCTGCGTCCATCTGCTCCTGGGCTCATTCCAACTGGCCCTCTCTCTACAATAAACTGGTGTTTACAACCCCGTCGTCTGTCCCTGAAAATGCCACTTGGGTGGCGTGTGGTAGGCGAAACAGTCACAATATATACAGTATATATATATATTTTGTAGATATTGTATATATTGTGTATATACTGTACATACTGTATATTTATATACGTATGCTTCAACCACCTGCTTTAATGCAGCCCTGAGCTGGACTGACAACTATGGTGACGATCTTTCATTCAGGACATTTTCTAGCGTCGATGCATTAACTTGACCATGAGGAGGCGAGGACATCTTCCCACCAACCTGCCAGCTCCTTTTGTCATTTCAACCTCTCTTGCATTATTGATCCAAAACACTGATCCTGAGAAAAGGGTTTAACCATCCATTCTCGTTAGTGCCGCAGGGGGCTGGAGCGTAGACTGTATAACAAAAAAAAAAAAAGAAAAATGGACGTGGCATCTGTGACATCACACGTTTGTTTCCGAAGAGCTGTTTTGAAGCCTCGGGTTTGGCTCTACACTCGTCGCCATCTTGGCTGGGACGGAGCCAGCACTTTATAGATTTGGGCAGCGGGGCGGAGAGTCTTGGTGCCAAAACTGCTCCCACACCGAGATGAAGAGAACAGCGTTCTCTCAAAAAAAAAACTCACGATACGAGGAAAATGGTCGAAAGGTGTCGTTGAGGGGCACGCGCTGTGCCGAGTATTTGGAGGGCAGCATGTTCTTTGGTGGCATTCTACTGCGATTAAGATAGGTGGGACTGAGCAAAAGGTCGATTCTGCACCATCATCTAATTAGGCTGCATAAGAAAACACCTCGACCGTGTTCAGTTCACAACACTCTGAGGGGAGAGGTCGTACACTTGAAAACAGAAGCACAGTTGCGGAACTGCCAAATTTCGGGCGATATTCGGTGTTTCTCTGCTTTTTTCGGCAGCGGCGCGGCACCATTTCTGGCACGCTCACCCGTTACCCAGTTGTTTTCACTTCACAGCAGTGTACAGTATACTTTCATCGGGATCATAGGGATTTGCTAAAACACAAACATCTACTTGTTTTTATTATTTCATTATTTCATATGACACCACAAAGGTGTACTGCATTTCCCCGATGAGAAGTATACTTCTCATCAAACAAACTTTTTTTTTGTTTGTTTTTCCAATTTGTGATATAATTTGCGTTGATTAAAACACTGAACAATATGCGTGAAGGGGCGTCTTATGTCGGAGCTTAATAAGCGTCAGTTTCAAGTCTCCATGCAGAATAGAATTAGAAGCAGCAGAAACAATTGCCGGAAAGAGTCCTCACTGAGTGAATCGATTGCTCGCCGCCAGCATTTTTCAAATTCGCCTCAATGATGGGAAAGTACCCGCCGGACGAGTATTGAATAGTCGTCCAGCGGGGACAAGCACAGGTGCAACGCAGAGACACGGGGAGAATTTGAAACCAGCCGACTATTCGGAGGCCCATTCCACCCACCGCCACGCATTTCGATAAAGATCCTCGACGCGCCTTCGAATGTGTGTGCGGGAGGCAAACGCCTGTTGCTCGGGAAGGAATGATTTCAGCTGAAGGGTAGCGAGCGTAAACGTGCTAAAGATGCTGATGAATCTTTTAAGAGGAGGGGGGGGAGGGGGGCGAGGACGGGGAAAGAATGGATGAACGGCGCGAGGTGTCTTTCTAGGTAAATGGAGAGAGGCGGTTAGATAGTGCTCGGCGCGTGTTGCCGAAGGAGGCAAGCTGGAAGTATGGGACGATGAAGCGATGGTGTTGGCTGAGACGGAAATATGAACGGGCTGAAATGATAAAACACTAATGTGTGTGTTGTGCGTGTGTGTGTAGTTGTGTGTAGGTGTGTGCTTGTGTCTCTGAACGGACGTGTAAAACAGGGTTAGCCGACGACAGAATGACAGCCAAATGACAGAATGAAGAAGAATTTAGATAGACGGATGATAGATGGATAGATGGATAGATAGATAGAAAGATAATTTATTTATCCCCGGAAGGAAATTGCAACACCCAGGCAGCTCACATCAAAGCAATAGGTAGGAATGTTAACAAACAATATAATAAAAATATGAAAATAAAAAGATGAAAAAAAAAAAGCAACATATGGGAAAAAATTAAAATATGCAATTAAAACTCAGTTAACTATCAACAATAAAAAAAAAAATTAAATATGGCAGGATAATGGAGGAAAACATTTTTTTTTAGCAGTATAAACCTGAAAAATGAAAGCAGCATAAACCTTGGAATCTGAATTTTAAGCAGTAAAAACAGGATGAAGAATAAACCAAAACAAACAAAAAAAAAATGCAACACCTCTGGATATATGTATTTGAGGAGCGGTAAACAATGAATGGATGAAAAATAGCACAAGGTGAAAGTGGCCATCACCCGGTGGTGTGTGTGTGTGTGTGTGTGTGTGTGTGTGTGTGTGTGTGTGTGTGTGTGTGTGTGTGTGTGTGTGTGTGTGCGCGCGCGCGCGCGCGCGCGCATATAGTATGCATTGATGTGAGTAGACCTTCACTCGGACAACCTGTTATGTTAAAAGAGGGAGAGAACCACTTCACCGGCGGGGAGTGGACGGAGAGACAGGCAAACAATTCAACGGCCTGATGGATGGGGTGGACGGAGGGGTGGACGCACAAAGGGGTGGACGGAGGGACGGACGGACAAAGGGGTGGACGGAAGACGGAGAGGAATAGAATGCCCTGAGTGCTGCAGCAGGCTCTGCTGACGTGAGGAGTGTTCCCAAACACAGTTAGTAGTGACTGCAGACCCGCTGCATTACCACACACACACACACACCACACACCACACACACACCACACACACACACACGTATACACGTATACACACACAGTGCCTGGGGGAGGAAGTTGTCCACGGGCGGCAGTAGAATGGGGACAGTTTGGTGGGGTCCTGAGGAGATGTGAGGTCACTTTGTTCCCAGTGTGTGAAGCTCTGTCTACGTTCAAGAACCAGTTCAGTTCTTTTTTTTTTTTTCCAAGTGTGTGTGTGTGTGTGTGTGTGTGTGTGTGTGTGTGTCTTCGTCACCTATATGTGCTTAACAGGCTGGTGTGTGCACCCCCCTGTACCGGTCAGCGCTTTCCTCCTTCTTTTTCCCCTCTGTTCTCTCCTCTTCCCTTCTTTCCTCTCCTCCTTTCGTCGGCCCCCGGCCCCCCCTGCTCTCCCTCCTCCCTTCTCTCCTTTCCTCCCCCTCCTCATTTCTCCACTCCTCTTCTTTTCTCTCTCTCTCTCTCTCTCTCTCTCTCTCTTCTCTTCTCACCATCTCTGCTCCTCTCCTTTCCTCCCTCCCCTCCTCTCCTCTCTCGCCTCCTCTCCTCCCCACTCCCCTTCTCTTCTCTTCTTTCCCCTCCTTTCCTTTCCTTTCCTTTCCCCCCCTCTCCTCTCCATTCCTCCCGACTACTCTCCTCCCCCCCCCCTCTCATCTCCTCCCATCCTCCTCCTCCTCCCCGGACTCTCCAGGCATATCCCCTCTCCTCTTCTCATCGACCACGCACCCATCCGCCCACTCTTCTTCTTCTTCTTCTTCTTCTTCTTCCTCTTCCCCTCTTTCCTTTCCTCTCCTCTCCCCTCCGCTCTTTTCGTGTCTTCACTCCACAGTCCTCTCCTCCTCCTCCTCCTCCTCCTCCTCCTCCTCCCCTCTGTCTGTGTCCTTACGGAGCAAGGTGGGCATCATTGGATCACTAGCTGCTCCCTGCCACACTGTCCAATCGCATCTCGGAGAGAGAGAGAGAGAGAGAGAGAGAGAGGGAGAGAGGGAGGGAGGGGGGATGGGGGGAGAGAGAGGGAGCCGGAGAGAGAGAGAGAGAGAGGGAGAGATTGATCATTTCAGCGTCCCGGCCCCCCCCCCCCCACCCCGCCCCCGTCACCACCATCCGTTGAATACTCAGCTTTCTGCAACATTATTGTTTCCCTCGTTGAGGCTTTTTGGCTCCGTGCGCTCCGGAGACGCACCGCGGACGGAGGGACCCCCGCATCCCGGGCGCGTCGGAGGAGCCGCAGCGCGCAAACACGAGGCGCATATTGCGGTGGTCCTGGGATTTCACACCTCACACCCGGGGTACGTCTTTTTTTTTTTTTTGTTTTTTGTTTTTTTTGCTTTTTGGTCATTTTGCTATTTGGATTTTCACTGCAACGAGCACGCGGGGCTTGGCTTGGTTAGTGCATTTTTATTTATTTTTAATTTTTTCATAACTGGAATCTGCACCCGCTCCAGTGGGAATTTAGTATGCGTCTGTTGTCCCCCCCCCCCCTCTCTCCCTCTCTCTCTCTGGGGATGATTCTTAAAAAAAAAAGGACAAAAAAATGTGTACATTGAAATGAATGGGTGGGTGGGTGGGTGGGTGGAGGGGAGGCGGACCCCACTTGGAGAAAGCAGGCGGGTTTCCCTTGATAAATGGAGCGTTATTCGGCGGCGTGCGCGTGATCACCACCGGAATGTTAACGAGCACCTTTGCACAGCCCGCGGACACCGATACGACCAGAAAACGGGGAGGAGCACCGTGCGTGTCGAGGCTGCTCCATCGTCTTTAAAGCAGGGGCGTCCGCGGGGGGCCCGCGTTTGTGATTCAACGCCGGGGGGGGGGGCAGGCGCTTTATGTCCACAATAGGTGTAGATATCCTGCCCTTAAGGCTCCAGAGAGAGAGAGAGATGGCAGCTGCGTGCGTGCGCGTACGTGCGCCCGCGCACGCACGGCAGAGGATCCGTGCGTTGCGCGCTCGCGGGCCTCCTGTCTCACGCCTCACGCAGGTCATGCAGCCCGGAGCCGCGTCCGGGGGCTGCGATTGCGCGGAGGAGCGCGCACGCCCCCCCCCCCCCCCCCCCACCCCCCACCCCCCGCAGCGACCCCGTCGTCTGCGAAACTTTTGGTGCCGAGGTTGTGACGCTGACGGTCTCGGGACAACCTCGGCCCCTTTCTCGCGCCGAGGGTCCCGGGTGTGGTGTTCCTCCACGCCGACCCCATTCGGCGGGGTGACTCTGTGCCCCATCCGGGTTGCAGCCTCCCGACCTGCCCGTGCCATAGTCCAGAGCGATGGCAGTGAAGACTAGGAACAGTCGTCATTGCACATTCTAAAGATTGTTCATCTCCTTGCTGGGGACCCCCTGGAACCTCTCGGTAGGACCCCAGGGGGTCCCCGGATCCCACGTTGAGAACCACTGCTTCATATACACCTCTATAAATGTACAGCTGGTTAATGCGACCGCATGATTGCTAACTCACATCACATCTACAGTATATCTATCTATTTTTGAACAGCGTTGTAATGTCGTTTAATGGGCTGTGTGTGTGTGTGTGTGTGTGTGTGTGTGAGTGTCTGGGGGGGAGGTATCTGCGCGTGTATTTCAATGCAAAGAAATCTGATGTTTTTTTGTGCAGTGCAATTATTTAAAACGTGGCCTAATAAAACCTCAGCGTCTCACTGTCTCATTCTCTGTCCCCCCCCCCCCTCTCTCTCCCTCTCTCTCTCACTCCCTCTCTCCCTCTCTCTCTCTCTCGCTCGCTCTCCACCTCGCTCTCGCTCTGTGTGTTTCCCTTTTTTTTTTCAGGATTCAGTTTGGGCTTGTTATGGGGTTGACCGGAAGGAGAGAGTGACAGAGGAACAGTGATGCTACTGTTTACATAACGAGGGACACGCGCACACACACACAGCTCGACAGCCCAGAACACACACGCCCACCCACCCACACCCACACGCACACACACACATACACACACGCACACGCACGCACACACACACACACACACACACACACACACACACACACACACACGCACGCACACATGCACACATGCACACGCACACTTATCGGACTCGCAGACTGAGTCACCACACACTCTGAGGCACAAAATCACTGACTCACATAAAGGAGCACACACACACGAAGACAGCAAATCCAGACTCGCCGGCGCGTGGGATCACACGCACACGCACACGCACACACACACACACACACACACACACACACACACACACACACACACACACGCGCGCACACTCAAGGTTGTTTACCAGGGATTGGACGTGTAAGTGCTATGAGCCACGCTGAGCAGCAGCTGTGTGTGAGTCTTGGATATCTCTGAAGGGTCATCACATCCCTTCCATCAACCATCGCTTACCTGTCCTTTTTTTAAGCCTCCTCCCACCCCCCCCCCCCCCCCCCCCACTGCCACCCGCACGACGGACTGCCATGTTCCAATCAAGAACCAGAAGAACTCTCCTGCCCCCGTCCCCGTCCCCGCCGCCTCCACCATCCGCCCCCTTCCCCTCCCTCCCGACTCCTTTCTCCCCGAGCCACGGTCGCCTTTCCCTCCCCCTTGTCCTCCTTCTCCTCTCCGCCTCCCTCTCCCTCTTTCTCTCCCGCTCGGCGGCTCAGCAGACCGTCCCCGTCATCTCCACGGCACAGGGACGCATCCGCGGCGTGCTGACCCCGCTGCCTTCCGACCTGCTGGGCCCCGTCATCCAGTACCTGGGGGTCCCCTACGCCCGCTCGCCCACGGGGGACCGCCGCTTCCAGGCGCCCGAGCCCCCTTTACCCTGGCCGGGAATACGAAATGTCACGCAGTTCGCCCCCGTGTGTCCGCAGTCTCTGGATGAGAGGAGCATGCTGGGAGACATGATGCCGTCGTGGCTCACGGCGAACCTGGACATCGCCGCCACGTACCTCACTCACCAGAGCGAGGATTGCCTCTACCTCAACATCTACGTGCCTACTGAGGAAGGTAAGGTTGATGCCACTGACGCTGGAGTCGATGCAAAAGGCACAGTATCTGCTTCGGCTACTCTGAGGTTTTTTATTTTTTTAAATATTAGTTTACACAACACACACGTATTGGGCTCATAAATATACACGTACACACACTAACAAATTGACACACGGGCACAGGCCCGCATGTACACACATACACCCACCTATCCTCTCACACACACACACACACACACACACACACACGCACACACACACCACAGGAACACGCAAATGAAAGGCAAACACAAACAACATCAATTTCTATGTGCTCACTGAGGAATGAGTTTGGGGGAGTCTGAGCCTGGAAGCAACCTGTTATGTGGCGGCACGTACAAAGAAACAGACTGTTTTCACTGCAATATGTATAAGGCCAAGCAGCAGGCGAAGTAAGAGGAGGAACATATACAGTATATACATAGAAGTAGACAGGTGAATGGATGAGGCAGACACACACACACACACACACACACACACACACACACACACGCACACATTCCACATAGACGCCCTAAATCAGGGATCTCATACTTCAGGCCCAGGGGGCAACGTCCGGCCTACGAGACAATTTAATGTGGCCTGCTCCATGGTCATAATATATCGATAAATCTGGCTCGCAAATTATTATGTGTAATCATAATGCTTGATCAATCAAACACAGTTTTACTGAAAATATAAAACAGAATTCAAAGTATGAAAGAAGAATTAAATAGCTCATAAGCGAGATTTCACTCCTACGGTTACGTGGGCAGTTTTTCCCCTGAAGTTCTACGCGGCCGGCGGCCCCCAGGTCGTTTGAGTTTGAGACCCCGTTCCTAAATCAAGCCTGATTACATCGGAGAGCCCCCCTATTTAAACGGTATTCCTAATTAGGCCACATTTAATTCACATTTGATTTTATTTTATTTTTTCAGAGGGGACAGTTACATAACCAGCATTCCGTAACAATAACAAATACATTCCCATAACAAGTGCATTGTTTTGGATTGTTTCTTACAATTTATATTTGAACTAACACCGATTTGGTGTTAGTTCCGCAACCTCTGACGGCCCCCAATGGGGTCTGGCACCCTAGGTTGACCGCGATATACACACACACTAAGGCACACATGCTCCCAGGTGGACTAGGACAAGGAAAAACCAGGCAAGATCACACCTTAAAAATAACCCGTTAAACATCCATTTCACCGGGTGTCTACGTTCACCGTCGGTCGGAACATATTGTCACGCCATATGGCGCTGTTGGGAAATGATGACCAACTTAATTCTCTTGTCTGTCTCCGCCTGGCTGTTCCCGTGTCCGCGGGCCAACCCCTCCCCGGCCCCACACCTCCTGTCTGTCTCTCCACCTCCCTGTCTCTCTCTAACCGGGCCCGGCCGCTCTTGTTTTTTTTGTTTTTTTTCGCAGACATCCACGAGGAGGGCGGGCAGCGGCCGGTGATGGTCTACGTCCACGGCGGCTCCTACACGGAAGGCACCGGCAACATGATGGACGGCAGCGTGCTGGCGAGCTACGGCAACGTCATCGTCATCACCCTCAACTACCGCCTGGGAGTGCTGGGTAACAGTCTGACCTCCCTTTCTCGAATGTGGCTGCGTCGGCGTCTGTTGAGCGGCGCGGCCTATTGGACCGGTGGCGTTGATGGAAGGACCGGCACGATGAGCATTTTTATTTTTTTTTATTGAATCATAACCAGCTTGCAAATGTCAACGCTATCCCCATCGAGCCGCAGTCAGAGCTGTCACAATCATCACATTTGAAGTGGACAATTATTTCATACAAATAACTCAGATTAACAGTTAAATTGTCTTTTTTTTGTCTGTTTTATACCGCCCTCACAGTACAAGCTTATAATAATGTGCTGTAATAATACACACCCACCGTATGAGGAATTTGAATGTCGCAACATCAGAATTTCTTACTTTTCCTCAATCCAAACCACGGAAAACACACTTTTATTTGCGACATTTCTGACATTGTCTCCTGATTCCTCTTAAATTTGGATAGATTAGATTGCGGAACCCAACGGTTTTACCATAACATTGGCCGACTGCTTTTTCAAGACCGCAGTCAGCTCAGATAATTGCAATCAGGTGAATATGTAATAATTATGACAGCTCTAGCCACAGTATTATAATTTTCACTGCTGCGAAACTTTACCGACTACAGCTCCGTCATTATCATTGATGCACTAAGCGCGTCTTGTTATGGCCATTTATATTTTGATTGGTGCTTGGCCCTAATATAGATAGAATGTAGAAATGACTGACTGTGATATTTCAAGTCTGCTTTCATACAGATTCAGTACATTCAGTGGGTAGCTGCTGGTACAGACGGTAGTTTACATGTCTGGTCCAAATGCAGGTGTAAATGTACATGCATAAAGAGCGATGAAAAGCGATAGACCACCAGTAGATTTTGGAGCAGCTGGAAACACAATCCACCGTCCGGTGAGGAGCTGATAAAGTCCCGGGGCCTGTGGAGACGTGTAGCTTGAAGAGATATATTTGCAGTGTACAATAGTGGTCAGTTGTAAGGTCGATAGGTAAAGAGTGTAAAATCAACAATGGAGAGCCCCGCACACACAGCTCTGGTATGGTATTGATTAACCCTCCCGTCCAAGAGGGGTCTCATCCTGCCGGATTCACAGCGTGTGTTTGCCTTTACCGTGGCTGTTTTTTTTTTTTTTTAGATATTCACATTATGCTCACTAGTTTCTGTTTAATCTTGCTTTAATCTTTTCTACTCAAAATATTTCCTAATAGTGATATGATAGGAGTGCCTTTTTTTTGAAGATGTACCTCATTTGAGTGTTTTGTTATTGGCAATGATCTCTAGCACAAAACAACATCTTTCTTTGGGATATATATTATTATTATATATTTTATTTTTCACTGGAATGAACAACTTTAAAATCGCATTTGCTCCAACCATCTGGATTATTTCACCCTTGAATGAGCTGCACAATGTGACAACCATTTTTTTTTGCTCTCTGTTACCCGGGGAAGCTCTTTGTTCTGGGAGTGATTACATGTTTAGTATGGGTGTCCCTCCTGGGAATAAACCCCCCCAAAGCTGTTGTTTTCCACCGCCTGCATCAGCTCCAATCTGATCTTTTTCACCTCTCAGATCCGACTCAGATCTTCTTTCTCATTGCTGTCTGAAAAGGAAAGAATCTGATTCCCGGTGCTTTTCTTTTTCCAATTTTAGACACTGATGAAAAGCTCAAGGCCTGAATGCATAAAGTATGTCAGGCTGCTGGTGTTCAGCCCTGTTTTTCGCCATCTCTTCTTATATGCATAACAACCGACGGTTACTTCGACTGCGTCGCATCTCTGTTCATGCGTGGCTTTAGTTAATAGGGCAAATTCTCAAAAATGAATGGAGGGAAATTGCTATAAATGTTTAAAGAGGCCAATATTACTGGTTGAATGACGATGAGGCTGCGATGTGGCCATGTGTGCGTGGGTGGAGCTGAGCCTCCTTTACTTTAAAACTATTATATGGATTTCAGTTCCATATGAAAGCTAAGCCTCGGCTTTTTGCCTGAAGGTTTGACTCGTTTATGGAGGCTTTGAGCAGACACTGACTTCTGTCCCATAGGGTGGGAATAGAAATCCATTTTAAGTTGGCAGTGTGAATGTGGGCTATTTCTAGACTTTTAATTACACGCTGTGGTTACCGAGCTACACACAACCAGCCCGGCTCTTCTCTTGACGTCTTATCCTCTCTATCTCCGCTACCTCCATCATCACCCTCACCATCGCCATCGCCATCGCCATCGCCATCGCCATCGTCGACATCCTCCGACGGCGGCGCCTTCATCCGTTTCCTCCAACCCTGTCCCTCCTCATCCACACTTCACCTTTACCATCCCCAGCCGTGGCGTGATGTACGAGGTGAGCCCGTGCACGGGAAAGATGGGGAAACGCGGCGTACATCGACGAGTCAGAGCTTGTTTGTGTTGTGAATGTTGTGAATAGCGCGGATGAAATTCAAAACCCTCGTCCAAAGCTTCCTCCGACAATGAAACACAAAAGACCCCCCCCCCAGGCCACACACACACACACACACACACACACACACACACACCCACACACGTAATACATACACAGGCATCCTGAAACACTCATTATAATCAAATTTGACAATGAAACTTTTTTTCCATGAGAGGAAATTACAACAATTGCAAACAATTGACAGAATGTATTGTTTTCTTCAAAGACGTATTTCCGGCTCATTATATGTGTTGCGTAGCGGACTGAGGTTCAGAGAAATGAGGATCTGCGGTAATGAGATATAGGGGAGTGAGCTGTTATTATAATCCTTTGTGCTTTCTTAACAACTGAAGCAGCAAAGGGAATAATGGATGGTTTCTCTCATAACTGAATGCATGTCTCATTCCCTTTCTGTGTGTGTGTGTGTGCACGCGTGTGTGTGTGTGTGTGTGTGTGTGTGTGTGTGTGTGTGTGTGTGTGTGTGTGTGTGTGTGTGTGTGTGTGTGTGTGTGTGTGTGTGTGTGTGTGTGTGTGTGTGCGCATGTGTTGCATGTGTTCCTATGAATGCTCATGCACAAGTGTGCAACCGCAGCATGTGCTCTGAATAAGTCTCATTTAACCAAAGGGACGGTATGGTAGATAGTTCGTCATTTCATGAGTTTCTCTCTAATATCTACAGTGTGCTAGGCAAGGGAAGATATTAGAGATTTGGTAATATCAATGAAAAAATGGAAATACAGTCCCTCCCGACTGATCAGGGACGGACTGCCACTACAAAATGGCCCTGGACATTTTTACCCATACCAGCCCACCACGACCAGCCTGCAGATACTCCACTATCCCCCACCCTATCGACACACATACAAATTCACCAGCTCTTGATACCATCACTTATAATGGATGGATATTCTAGGCTACTACTGTAAAACAGAGCTTTTTCTAAAAGCAAGTGAAAGGTTTGTTGCCAGCAGGCCCCAGCTGTGAGGATAGATTCAGGCAGTCAGTATTTCATGAATGTCTACATTTGAACAGGCTGTATAATCTATTTCAACACAGGAAATAAGTCAGATAATACCATCGTCAATTTGATCACTTTGACCTTGAAACTTAAAGGACTTACTCTTCACGCAGGCCTATAAACAATAAATAATAACAACACATTATAATATGTCGTTATTATTATACATTATAATAACGACATGAGGTACTGACTGTACATGTTTGTACTTCTAAAGTGCAGTTAAACAATGGATATTTTAATAAACAAACTATAAATAATATACTGTACATTTTTTTGACCTGCTGCTAAGGTACCGACCATTACTCCTGGCCTGTGTATTGCTGGTCTATAAACAACAAAATAGTATTTAAATAAGCAAACATGTATATATTTGTACTAGTGAGAGGGTATTGTTGGTGCACAAATTAAAAATAATATCTAAAATGCTTATAAATATCTAAACGCTTAAAGGCAGCCCGGTAGGATTTCCGACAGGCCTTCAATGCTGCGATGCTACCTTTGACAAAAAAAATCCCTCGCGACTTGGAGAAACAAATGCCGTTGCGCACCGCCGGCTGTGCTGCAGCTGATGGTGCTCGCAAACATGTCACTTATCTTCGTGCAAGTGACTTCATTTTTTTTTTTATCTCCAGCCTTTTCAGCGCCGCCTTTCCCCTTTCTTACTCAGATTTTTGTCCATTTGGAACGTCTCGGTGATGAATCCACCTGTTCATGCGCTCCTGTCGACTGCTGGGATTTTCGGCGGGGGCTGGTGGTGGTGGTGGTGGTGGGGGATTATGAAGGCTGGTGCATAATGAAAGTGGCCCGGCGAGGCAGATCTCTCTGATCTCTCTCGCTCTTGTTTTTGCATAATTGGCTGCTCAGGCGGCCCACAGAGCGACCACCGGGATTTGTCCTGGTGCTCCCGATGGCCAGTCCAAATGTACTCCTGAGGATTGGTTATATTGTTCAATTGCAACACAGACACGTCTCTACCGATGATTGCGATTACCTATGGACAATCATGCGATTAATCACAAATATTTTAATTGATGAACAGCACTAACATATATATATTCATATAGATTATTATATTTTCCAAGATATATTTACGGTTCTGAGATGGTGAGGCTGGTTGTGGTGGGCTGTTCTGGGTAAAAAGGTCCAGGGCCATTTTGTAGTCGCAGTCCCTTCTGATCAGTAGTATTTTGCACACTCCGCACCCCGCACCCCTCATATGTCACTTTGCTGCGGCAACTACAGACTTGACGTGCTCGTAAAGGACACACCCAACCACAAACAGATCGGACAGCAAGGATGTCGTGCCAAGGATCTCTCAAAAAGATCATCATAACAGAACATGCAGCAAAAAAATGAGTGCCATTACAGCTTATTTGAGTTAACGCATTATTATTGCGTTAACTTTGACAGCCCTGATATATATATATATATATATATATATATATATATATATATATATATATAAGGAGCCTACATTTAACTATCAAGACAACCAAAAAAGATGATATCTGGTAGGGCCTCTCTTAGGGCAGAACACTCCCCATTTGGCATCTGTAAAATGCCAAACCTAATACAACAGGTATAAGTACCCAGTAAAGAAAGCTCGCTTCAAAGTTAGTGTGGAGATGTACTGCATGGAGTATAGAGATGTGAGTTGAAATGTCTCATTGCATGGTTGAGTCTTTTGGGGTCACTGAGCAAACCAGGATCAGTCAGTTAACCTCGTGGAAAGGGCCAATTGCTTTGCAGGTAATTCTGTGTTAGTTTGAGAGAGTGGTACAGGGTAATGCAGAGCACATTCCGGGGACCTTTAGTTGCAGAAGATCTTGAAGGTAGCGCGTCCCATCTCAGCCAGGTTCCGCTTTCTCTGCTGGTAATGGAGCCTCCCAATAGCAGGAGTCAGAGATTAGTTCTCTTAAGATGTGGTGAAGGGTTTCTCGCAGAAAGTTGAATAAGAAGTTGCTGAATGTTCTGTAGACGAAATCCTGCCCCAAAGGCCTGTCGTCCATTGGCACGATCTTCACTCGAGAAGGCCCCAAAGCTCGTTAAATACCAGCATTCTTTACCTCGGTCTAACAGAGGCCGTGGCTCTGCATGTCCATCTCTGAACATATCCTTCAGCCTCCAGATAGTGGTCTCTCATCTCTGGCTTCTTCAGCAATGTACAACGTGCAGACATGAGGTGGATGAGGTCTCGCTGTTTGTTATTGGGCAGGCACTGACGAGTCATGGATTTGGAGGTGGGCTACCTACTTGTTGGAGTCCTCCTTGGTATCTCATGGACGGGGTATTGTTTGTCTGGGTCTGCAGGAGGCATACCGTTGTTTGGAGCAATGGTGGGTTTGACCAGCTTGGGTCAGTGTTTAGCTCGACTTGAGCAGACACAAACTCAGCAAAGAATGAGGAAGGAGGATATGAGACACAATATTATTTTTTGTATGCTGAGGCTTGAGTGATCCATCGCTCCTGGAGATAATAAAGTTTCTCTATGATGGGATTTTTGCCTCTGGCTGTATCTAGAAAGTTGCAGACATGGGACCAAGTCCCTCTTAGTCTCAAGTCATTTAGTCCAAGTCTCAAGCAAGTCCCAAGTCATTTTTCCTTTGGCAAGTCAAGTCAAGTGACAGGTTATGTCAAGTCAAGTCAAATCAAGTCCTTAGTTAAAGCAAGTCAAGTCTCAAGTCAAGTCACTTTTTTTTCACCAAGATACTGCAGTCTTATCTGCAGTATACGGTCTTTATAAAGAGAGTGACATGGTATTAGTATCTATCTAATAATATTATTGGCCAATCTATCTAACCTGTTCAAAAAGTACGACAAGGTATTGAATTTGTATCATAGTTATTGATATTCAGTGAAATAAATGTAATCAAACAAAAAACACATAACTTTATAAAAGCTTATTTATTTCTTATTTTTCATCAATCAAAAAAATATGGCTCTCTTGACTACTGTTCAAATTTGAATGTATCTTTAATTTGAACTTTTTGTGAAGAATTGTTTTAAGAACGTGTCTAAAGGGGCGGTGGTGCGCATACTGGGCAACGTCACACTGACACTTGTAATGTGAACATAGACAACGTCGAACATTTTAATATTTTATATTTAACAAAATGTAATATTTAAGTCTTTAACTTCCAAGTCCAAGTCATTTATTTTCTGTCAAGTCAAGTTGCAAGTCATCAAAACAGTGACTCAAGTCGACTCAAGTCCAAGTCGCCATGATTCGAGTCCACATCTCTGGATAGTTGAGTCCAGGCAGTAGCCTTCACACTGCACTTCTACTCCCAGGAGGAGATTCACTGGTTCTTGTAACTTATGATCATCTTTGTTTCCAACCCTTGGGAAATGTTGAAGACCTTTAAACAGCTCTTCCTCAGCAGACCAGTCGTGCCCCATGGTTCCTTCACAGGTTCAACTGTAGGATCATCTAATATGTGCTCAAATTTCAAAAATTCCATTTCCCACGGCCTTAAACGTTTTATAGGTATTTTCAATGTGATGTCTTTAAAAAGATATTCCATAAAAACTGCCCTCACTCTTGGTTTTCTAGTCTGATATCACAAAATCAATATAATAACAATGTGTATATATATATATATATATATACATACAGACAGTATAAGGTATACGTGAGAATTCTAACAGTTCTATTTGTCCTTCTTAAGGGTTTCTGAGTACTGGTGATCAGGCAGCGAAAGGGAACTATGGGCTTTTGGATCAGATCCAGGCTCTGCGATGGGTGAAGGAGAACATTGCCGCCTTCGGAGGAGACCCAGACAGAGTCACAGTGTTTGGCTCTGGAGCTGGCGCCTCCTGTGTCAGCCTGCTTACTTTGTCCCATTACTCTGAGGGTAAGAGCCATGTATTAATTTACAAACCATACCAGCATGCAGTTCTAAACCTGCAGAGATTAAAAAGGTCCTTGCACATTGGTCCATCATTAACCAAATGAATGCCTTTTCAATACTTTATTAATTTTGCAAATTTAAACAATGACTTTGTCTTCAATTTGCTGCATAATTCATTTAAATAGCTAATATTGATATGCTTGCTCAATTCCATATTTACCCTTTAGAATTGTAATAGTTAATCTCGAGCTTAACTTTGCACAATCATTTATTATTTTTGATAATACATTCAAGTTGATTATATTGATTGTATTTGTGTAAACTTGATGGGTGTAAGTGTTTAATTTATTCTAAAACATTTGATTCTCTGTTTACTGACAGATTTTATTTACTTAGTGTGTCTGTGTTGACACCGTTATATGTATCCATGCTCATGTCCATGTGCATCCATGTATTTACGAACATGTGCATCTGTGTGGAGCATATTGATATTTGAATGTATATTCATATTCGATTTATATGCATGTGGGCGGGCGTGTTCATCCGTGAACGTAATGGCGTTGTGTGCACTGATGTGAGAATGCGTACAGGCCTCCATAAATCAGTATTCATATGTGTGTTCATGTGTGCTGCAGACCTGTTTCACAGAGCCATCATCCAGAGTGGCAGCGCTTTAGCCAGCTGGGCCGTCAACTACCAGCCCAGCAAGTACGCCCGGCAGTTGGGGGAGAGGGTGGGCTGCGGGATAGACGACAGCACCCAATTGGTCGCCTGTCTCCAGGGCAGGAGCTACCGCGAACTCGTGGAGCAGACCGTCACGCCGGCCAAATACCACACGGCGTTTGCCCCGGTGATCGATGGCGACGTTATACCGGACGACCCGCAGATCCTGATGGAGCAGGGAGAGTTCCTCAACTACGACGTGATGCTGGGGGTCAACCAGGGAGAGGGCGTGAAGTTTGTCGAGGGCATCGTGGATTCCGAGGACGGCGTCACGGCCGAGGACTTTGACTTCGCCGTGTCCGACTTTGTGGATAGTTTGTACGGATATCCAGAGGGCCGAGACACACTCCGAGAGAGCATCAGGTGTGTGTGTGTGTGTGTGTGTGTGTGTGTGTGTAACGTGTGGCTGTATTTTAGAAAAAGAAAAGATACAACAATACTTTACTTTTTTAATTCAATGAAATCATTAAATTATTAGACAGACAGACAGACAGACAGACAGACAGACAGATGGGTGGATGGATGGATGGATGGATGGATGGGTGGGTGGATGGATGGGTGGGTGGATGGACGGGTGGGTGGATGGATAGGTGGATGGATGGATGGATGGGTGGATGGATGGTGGGTGGATGAATGGATGGCTGGATGGATGGATGGATAGGTGGATGGATATATATCCGGAGGGCTGGATGGATAGGGGGATGGATGGGTGGATGGTGGATAGATGGATGGGTGGATGGATGGTGGCTGGATGGATGGATGCATGGATGGGAGGATGGCTGGCTGGATGGATGGATGGATGGATGGAAGGATGGGAGGATGGATGGATGGATGGGAGGATGGATGGGTGGATGGATGGATGGATGGCTGAATGGATGGATAGGTGGATGGATATATATCCGGAGGGCTGGATGGATAGGTGGATGGATGGATGGATGGTGGATAGATGGATGGGTGGATGGATGGTGGCTGGATGGATGGATGAATGGATCGGAGGATGGCTGGATGGATGGATGGATGGAAGGATGGGAGGATGGATGGATGGATGGGAGGATGGATGGATGGATGGATAGGTTGATGGATGTATATCCGGAGGGCTGGATGGATAGGTGGATGGATGGATGGATGGATGGTGGATGGATGTATGGTGGCTGGATGGATGGATGAATGGATGGGAGGATGGTTCGATGGATGGGTGGATGGATGGGAGGATGGATGGATGGATGGGAGAATGGATGGATGGATGGATGGAAAGGATGGATAGGTTGATGGATATATATCCGGAGGGCTGGATGGATAGGTGGATGGATGGATGGATGGATGGGTGGATGGATGGAAGGATGTATGGTGGCTGGATGGATGGATGAATGGATGGGAGGATGGTTGGATGTATGGATGGATGGATGGATGGATGGATGGATGGATGGATGGATGGATGGCTGTTTAACAAAATCAATACAAAGAAGAAAAATTTGGCAGAATCACTGATTGATGCATGAAATAAAATCCTCCGTCCACTCCCTCAAGGTTCATGTACACGGACTGGGCCGATCGCGACAACGCGGAGACGCGGAGGAAGACCCTGGTGGCGCTGTTCACGGACCACCAGTGGGTGGCGCCGGCGGTGGCCACGGCCGACCTCCACGCCCAGTACGGATCCCCCACCTACTTCTACTCCTTCTACCACCACTGCCAGAGCGATGCCACGCCCCCCTGGGCAGACTCCGCCCACGGCGATGAGGTACGAGGACAGATAGATGGATAGATGGATAGATTGATAGATAGATGGATAGATAGACAGACAGACAGACAGACAGACAGACAATGGGACAGACAGACAGACAGACGGATAGATAGATAGATAGATAGATAGATAGATAGATAGATAGATAGATAGATAGATAGATAGATAGATAGATAGATTGCCTGATTGATTGATAGACAGACAGACAGACAGATAGAAGGATAGATAGAAGGATAGGTAGATGGATACACAGATTAGAGTGGTTGCAGTTCTGGCATTATCAGTGTTGTTATGATTGCTTGGCCATGACAGAGGCAGGAACAGCCAACGTGTTGCGTGGCCACTGTCATATTTTCCACCAGGGGAGGATGAGAGATGAAGTCGGAGCGATTCTGCCTCCAGTTTGGCCGGAGTCCAATCCGAGCAGCACGGTAGTTGGATTTGCGTCGGTGATTAAAAGAAAAAAAAAAAAAGAAAAAGAAGAAAAAAAAAAAAAAAAAAAAAAACATAATAAAAAAATCAGCAGCGCTTGATTTAATTTAGCACACAGGTACTGCATCACTTTGATTGCGCTTACTTACAATCCTCAGGTGGATGAAATATTGAAAGTATTTATGGAATTTATTCTGATGCGGAGCTGGTTCAGGAGCCGCTCGGTATTTACGGCTCTGATGACCGTGGTTGATGGATGTTTGAATATGCATTTAATTAAAAAGCAAATGCTGCGGTGTCCTATTCTTTTTCGCCTTTTTTTTTTGTCTGCGCCTTTGAAACCTTGTGTGTGTGTGTGTGTGTGTGTGTGTGTGTGTGTGTGTGTGTGTGGCTGCGTGCGTGCGCACGTGTGCATCTGTGCGCGTAGGTACCCTATGTTTTCGGCGTGCCCATGGTGGGACCCACCGATCTGTTCAACTGTAACTTCTCAAAGAACGACGTCATGCTGAGCGCAGTGGTCATGACTTACTGGACCAACTTTGCCAAGACGGGGTGAGTTGTTACATTTTACAAGGAGTGAGACATTTTATTTCTACAGGAAAATCCCGTGGAGCACATTATTCCCTCCCATCAAAAACCCCGGCCTCCCACAGGCAAGTAATCCTACTTAGTGGAAAAACACACTTAAATCACAGCCTGGAATTCGGTTATTGCGTTATATGCGCTTTCTGTGTTATTACTGTATGTGTTACTTTCCTGAGTGTATCCTCATTTTCCAGCGTCTATGCTGTTTGAAAAACCGTGCTTTATATGTTTGAAAACCTGTCAAATGAAGGTTAATTTCAAAACATGACCCAAGCAACTCCTCTCCCTGTGCTGTTAAAAGGAAAACACCAAGAAAAAAAAAACCCCACTTTATTTCAGGGCTCATCTCACACCGAGCAATTAAAATGTTCTGACATGTTTTGGCAAAGCACTGATGAAACTATTTTTTCAACCCGCATTACATTTCATTTCATTACCTCTTTCCCCCCAAATCGCCGCAGATAAGCACCCGCGCGGCAGAGCTCCCTTTTCTTTTTCTTTTTTTTTTTCTTTTCCGAAGATCAATTTCACCGGGGGGGGGGGGGGGGGGTTCCACAGAGTTGGCGCTGGGCGCACGCGGGCCTTTTTAAAATTTTTTGTCGTTGAAAAAAAAAAAAAAAAACACGCCGCCGTCAGTACCAAACAGAAAAGGTTTTTGTCGCGTCTCTGTAATCTCTGGAACGGATCACTCTTCATTTCACCGAGGCAGAGCTCTGAGATAAGTTAAGATGGTGATCCGTCACCGCGGCCCTCTCCGTTGGCTTTGGCCAACAATGGCCATTCATTATGCGCGGTGACTGAAGGTCACGTCCGAAAATGTAAGTACACTCATCACTACTGCAATCGCGCTCAATATTTAGTGGGTGAGCGTGATTTGTGGTGGACCTATCCTTGTCCTCGTCCTTTGATATCCAAAGAACCAACCGACTACAAAGCTTCCCATTACATTTCGGCTTTTCCTTAAGGAATAGTTAAAAAAAAACAAAAAAACAGATGTTTTTCAAACTAGATAAAGATAGAAAAGATTTAAAAAAAATAAATAATAATAAATAAATAAATAATAAAAACTTTTCTGCCAGAGGTGAGGAGAGAGACTGAGACAAACAGGGACGGTATTAACATTTTAAAGGCAGAGCTGAGATAACAGCATTTAATTGCCGTGGAGTTGGAGATTAGCCTCAAAGCGACTCTCCGTCCTGATACCATCCTCCAACGCAGAAGGAAAGTTTTTATTTTTTTATATTTTATTTAATTTTTTTCACGCGAGGGCGCCTTGACGTTGGACGTGGAGGGGAGAAGCAGGGGATAAAGGACACCAGAGCAAAAAGTAATAAAATAAAATAAATTTCTACGGATATTGTTTTCTCATATTATGTCTGAAATGCGCCCCCCCCCCCTCCCTCGTAGCGATTGGAAGAAAAATGATGAGGAACAAAAAAAAAGGTGACGGGGGTAAAGCTCTGGGATATGATCTTTGTTCGAGTCCGGGTCGTGTTCTCAAGAGGGTTTGGACGTTTTTAACATCCGAAAGCCATTTCAGCTTTCAGCTCCAGTTTTCGGTGATAACGTTATTTATACAGATGCTCTCTTCTTTTCTCTCCTCTCCTCTCCTCCCCCCCTCTCCTTCCTCTCCTCTCGTCTCGTCTCGTCTCGTCTCGTCTCGTCTCCTCTCCTCTCCTCTCCTCTCCCCCTCTTTTCCCCTCTCCTCCCATCTCGTCTCATCTCCTCCTCTCAATATGTTAATATGTTCACTAGCTTCCGAATCAAAGAAAGCATCAAATTTCATCATCCGTGCAGCACAAAATGCTTATAATTAAATAAAATATCAAAAACAATCACGACAATAACACATTGATTAGCAAATGTGCTGAGACACAGTGGACATGATAACATTATTTAGTCATGGGCCGAACTTCCCCTTCAGTGCTGGAAGTGAGTAATTACGACTAATTATCTCTACAGAGACCCGCTTCTCTCGAGACTTTATCTGCAGCGTGGCTCCGGATCCAAGTCGCCAACGAGCCGTGTGGAAATGAAGGGCAGCTCTTTCACCGCCCGCCTTTCATTCCAGCGGAAAAAAATTAAAATAAAAAAAGTCACAAAAATTCATTCGGAACGCCGGCGCGGTAATCTCGCCGATGTCAGGCGAGTGGACGGCGTTTAAAAAGCAGGCGGGCTCCGCCGCGGTTATCGCCCCGGCGCTGGGCACGCAATCTCCTCGCGACCATGAGAAAGTTTTCGGCGCGCCTTTTAATTATCGACGGAGCCGCGTTCTCCGAAAAAGAGATTAGCAAATGAGGACGCGTCGGAAACGAGGAGGGGGGACGAACGAAAAGGCAGGATTTCATGCTCCCCGGTGTGTGTGTGTGTGTGTGTGTGTGTGTGTGTGTGTGTGTGTGTGTGTTTTTTTTTGTTTTTTTCTTTCTTTGCGGGATATCGCGCGGGCGCACAAAAGCCCGCGCTCGTCTCGCTCTCTCCGCGAATAATTGCGTTTGTGTTGTTGGCGCCGGGTTGAGCGACAAGTAAGCGCGCGGCGTCGAACGGCAAGTCTGTGGATATCTATTTATGCTTCACTCATGTCCCCAGAACTAGATCTGTGAATTGGCTGACGAAGGATACGCCGATCTGTACATGTCCCGTCTGTGATTCACTCCGTCAGTCCTCAGTCCAAGTACACTACTTCTATGCATATGGAGTCACTCTTCATTATCACCGTCGAGTGTCTCTGTCTTTGGCTGTGAATTATTTAGTATTTTCGGTGTTGTGTTTAGATGTACCTGTCAATCATATTTAAATGGCTTTGTTGATCTCCAAGCACTTAAGGGGCCTCGGCGCGGAATCCGACGATGGACGTTTAACCATTTTCAGTGACAATTAAAGAGAGCTGAAGGCGTGCCGTGGCGCGGCGGTTGGCGTGGTTCGAGCAGCCGCGGGCGGGGGGTCCTGGCTCGGTGTAATTGGGCCCGGGATCAGACGCGCACGCGCACAACGGGGATTAGCCTCCGTCTTGACATGTGTCCATCTGCTCCGGGCTTGTTCCACCTTGCCCCACTCTCTCTGTGTTTGGAACATCTCTGCCTGCAGGTGGAACTGCCACACGCGCTTTTTATAAGGTTTTTGAGCGCACAGATGAAGAAATAAAAAAAGTTTAAAAATGTCAACGCATTCCAGACCCCGCGGTCGGATTCAGGAATCTCTGCACCACGGGTGGTTAGAGTTTCTTGCATGCTTTTTCCAACTCTCCATGGAAATTAGGAAACCTTCCAGTGGGTTATTGTTTGTAGGATTCAGTGTAAAGGGCAACTTTAGTGGAAGGGGTTAGTGATGATGATGATTAATTGTGTGTGTGTGTGTGTGTGTGTGTGTGTGTGTGTGTGTGTGTGTGTGTGTGTGTGTGTGTGTGTGTGTGTGTGTGTGTGTGTGTGTGTGTGTGTGTGTGTGTGTGTGTGTGTGTGTGTGTGTGTGTGTGTGTCTCTCTCTCTCTGTTATCTCCAGTGACCCCAACCAGCCCGTACCTCAAGACACCAAATTCATCCACACCAAACCGAACCGCTTTGAAGAGGTGGCGTGGTCTAAATACACCCCTAAAGAGCAGCTATACCTCCACATTGGCCTCAAACCCCGCGTCCGAGACCACTACCGCGCCACCAAGATCTCCTTCTGGCTCCAGCTGGTCCCTCACCTGCACCACGTCAACGAGCTCCTCCAGTCGGTGTCCTCCTTCACCCACAGCCCGTCCCCGCAGGACGACACTCCCTTCTCCTACACCAAGCGCTTGTCCAAAGGGTGGCCTCCGAGTAGCACCCGCCACCCGGGCTCGCAGGGCGGCACCCCGCCGCCCCCCGAGCCCGCCCTGGGCCAGGGAGGAGGGGAAAACGGGGTCCGCGTCCCCAACGGGGACTACTCCACCGAGCTGTCGGTGACCATCGCCGTGGGCGCCTCGCTCCTGTTCCTCAACATCCTGGCGTTCGCCGCTCTGCTGTACAAGAAGGACAAGAGGCGTCTGGAGCACCGCAGGCCCCGGCCACTTCCTCCGCCCAGGCGTGACATCACACCGGCAGACGTGGCGGCTCACCTGCAAGGGGAGGGGCTGATGTCACTCCAGGTGAGCGTTGTGTGGAGAGATAGAGAATGGGTTTTTTGCGGCTGGGTGCGTGTGCATTTAAGGACAAAAAAGCAACTAAAGTGCAGCTGAGACAGATGGCGTGCCGACATGTAGTTACAATAAGTATAGGCGTGGCGGAGTGGATTTGACTTCTTCTTCGGCTGCTGCTGCTGCTGCTGCCGCTGCTGCCGCTGCTGCTGCTGCTGCTGCTGCTGCTGCCGCTGCTCATTTGAAAATCAGTTATTAAGTGCTACTCAGCTCAGATGCCAGCATGCTTTCCCTTGGCGTGTGTGTGTGTGTGTGTGTGTGTGTGTGTGTGTGTGTGTGTGTGTGTGTGTGTGTGTGTGTGTGTGTGTGTGTGTGTGTGTGTGTGTGTGTGTGTGTGTGTGTGTGTGTGTGTGTGTGTGTGTGTGTGAGGGTGTGTGTGTGTGTGTGTGTGTGTGTGTGTGTGTGTGTGATAGGCTATTCAGTCGGAGTCGCGGCACGGCAGCTCGTCAGCGTGTCTGGGTGAACTCTGATTCTAGCGCTGGGATGGCAGTTGAAGGAGGTGGATTTATCTGCTGCACTCAGCCATCAGTCGACATTGATCGTGCAGGAGTTTGTTTTCGCGGCGGTGTGCGGGTTAAGGTTCAGAGGTCCAATCTGTAGTTTGCTTCTATGGGGTAACCCTTCCCCTCTTCTGTTTTGCATTGTGTATTGAGTTGAAGACACTTTGCACAGATTATTATTAATATTGTCGTTAATATTATTGATATTATTATTATATGCGAAATTATTTCTGATCCCAGTTTCTCAAGGCCACCTTGTGTCCCTCCCGTGCGCCTTTCCTCCCGTCCTCTGTACTCCTCTACTGCTCCTTTTGTCTCCATTTCCCAAACCATAAATCACATCCACCGCCCGTCCCGTCCCTCCACTTCTCCCCTCCTCCACCTGTTCCGCCGCCCGTCCGTTCCAGGTGAAGCAGCTGGAGTGCGACGCGGCGTCGGCGGACGAGCGGAACAACGCCCACCACCACACGCTGGACACGCTGGACGCCCTGGACGGCCTGGACACGCAGGACATCTACAGCACGCTGGACACCGTCCGCCTCACCTGCCCGCCCGACTACACCCTCACGCTGCGCCGGTCGCCGGACGACGTCCCCCTCATGACCTCGCTGACCCCGGGGTCGCTGCCCGTGACCCCCGGGTCGCACCCCGTTACCCCGGCGACGCCCATGACCCCCATGACCCCCGGATCGGTGGTGGGCATGCGGCTCGGGCACCCGCACCAGGGATACACACACCACAGCCCGTACAGTAACACACACCTACCGCACACACACATCGCCGCGCACACACACTCGACCACTCGCGTATAACCGCGGCACGACGTACACACCACACACACACACACACACACACACGCGCGCGCGCACGCACACGAACACACACTCACACAACAAACACATGTACTCCCACTCAAACACATACTAAAACACAGACAAAAGACATAAATACCTCTACTAAATACCCTGCAGGATTGTTACAGACGGACGGAGAGATATTATCAGTAACAGGACGGACGGACAGACAGCTGTGTGTTCGGTGTCGTGTCAAAATGGAGCATGGGAGGTGCCGTGCTATACATCGGTTCTTGGCCAACTGGAACGGGACGCGACGGGATGAATATCGAATGTCACGCGAGGAAAAAAAAAACTAACAAAAAAAGAAAAAAACAAACAAACAATCTGGAATTTAAATATTCAGCTTTTTTTTTCTACGCCTGGAGCGGATGACAGTGGGAACGGGAAAAGGGATCGCCCACAGATTTATTCATGTGTATCTCCCCCGGACTCCCGCAGGAGCGAGCGTACGGGACGGGAGACGGAGACGCAGGCACCGAGCCCGGCATTACCACACACAGACTGCTGATGTCAACTTGAACAACCTGTGAAATGTGAATGTAGCATTTTATTTTCCATTTAAAGATCCCACGCCCTATCTGCCGTGGATCGGGTGACGCCGAGGCGTCAAAAATAACAAATTATAGACGGTCGGGAGGGGAGATTTCCGAGAAGAGGTTTGCGCGGTGGGGAGGAAAAGTTAGTGAGGCGGCGCGAGAGGGCTTAAGATTTAGATTCAGAAGATGGATTTAACGACTGTGAAAGCTAGGTAGGGGATAGGAAACAAAATTGAGTGATATAAAAAGCCGTGTTAATGGCAAGGGGGGGGGGGGGGGGGGGTGGATACAATTCATACGAAGGCGAGAGTGCTCTTAAACAGTTGCCAGACGTATCGGAGAGTCGCTCTCACCGGCGACGTGGGGTCAACTCTTGTAAATAGAACGGAAAGATGAAGATGATATATTATGATTTATAGCATTTACTGCTCTTGCATTTATACATGACTTATTTAACCACATTATCGCTTTCATTTCAGATATTACTGTATATGTATAGATGTCCTGAAGCAAGGCTGGTAGTCTTTCGATCTCACCCAGTGTAGTATGTACACAGTACCTTAATTTCTAAGGCTATACCTGCTATGCACATTGTTTCTATAATTCCAAGTTATGAAAGCATCTATGGACTTGTTTAGATCCCCTCGTAGACACGTAGGACATTTTTCCGCCCCATCCTGACTGTTCGTTGGACCTCTGGATGAGCATCTAGTACTGTGTAGATAATGCAATATTGGTTTGATGATAGAAGACCAGCCAAAAACCACTACCTTTAACCCCTTTTTGCCATAACTCCTCTCCTCTTCCCTTCCTTTAACTCTTTTGTTTTTCTTGTTTTTTGTTTTTTTTACCCCTGTGATATAAAAAAAAAGGAAACCAACAAATTTCGTTGCTTTTACCCCCGAACTCTAACCACTCAACATTACGTTGATCTACAGCTGTTGTAGAGTCAAAGCTGAAAATAATTTAGGCTATTCTAAGCTAGAATGCTTAAAGTCCCTGTAAAGCAACAATAAATATGTTTTCTGAGTTTGTCGCACCTCAGAAAAATGTGTAAATTGATTATTAACCAACCAGCCAAATTTGAATGGTTTAAAAAAGAGTATATACAATTTGGTTTCAAACTTGTGGGGAAAAAAAGGCAGTTCCCTCTGCTCCGAAACGCTGGGGGCGTGTCCGCAGAAGACGCTGAAACCACGCCCAATCGTGATAAATGTGTTAAACGTTTACAGTGGAGTAACTTCCATCTTTGAATGTTCTGCGTGTCTAGTTGCTCACCTCAAAGCGCTGGCTCCCTCCGCAGGCCAGGTCGGATGATTTAGCCCCCCCCCCCAAAAAAAATCAGATCCACAAAAATGGCGAGAGACGTCTTTTCACGTTGTTTCCAGCAATTACTTTCTAACGTGTGTAATGTGTTGAGAAACCAATCACGGATCTCACTTTACAGGGACTTTTAACTAAATTCCATTGTAGCGTGAGTCACATGGAGAGGTCTGGTTTGGGTCAGTGAGACAAGCTGCCGCTCATCTCACTCGGTCCCAGATGTTTTGACGACAAACGTGAGCGATGGCCTCCTCTGCTCCGTCAGAGTGACGTGACCGATGGTTAAAGAAGGGCGGGCTTGCGGCAGAGCCGGGGGCCGCCGCCCGTAGCTTTCTTCTGGACACATACCTGCAGTAAAGCCAGAGACCGAGCCTTCTGTCAACGAGCCAACCGCGTGCTTTGTCACATAAACGACGGCCTATCAGTCGATCTTTGAGCTTGAACAATTCCAACTCTTAAGCCCAAACCCCAAATGTTACCGAAAGACGAAGGTTTTTACATCTTTTTTTTTTTTTTTTTTACTATACCTGATATCCTACGCTAACTCTCTCACTGTGCTGTACTTATCCGATGTCCTATTGCCCTCCTTTCGTACGTCCTTTGTCCGACCTTAATCTGTATCCCATCCCACCCGTGCTAGCCTTTCTGTCGCCTCTGCTGTGCTGCTGTCTGCGAGACGTGAGCAGCTCTCTCACGCATAGGCCTATTTAACCTTGTCTCATCCCTAATAACTACTTCCTTAGATATTTCAGTTGATTGTTTGTCAACAGAATACACGAAAAAAAAAACAAAAAAAAAACAAGAAAGCTGAGAAATTGTGGATAGCGAGCAACGAACATTTTTCAAAATATATATACAAAAATCCTTTAGTGGACATTTGATTGATTATTGATTATTATAATTATAATTATTATTTTTATTATTTTCATATGGGTTTGTTGACTCAGCGGATGGCTGGATTGTTTCAAGCATAAACATTTCTGCTGCATTTTTGAAAAATAAAAATATCAGTATTTTACAATTTATCCACCTAGTTTAAGATGCCTTGTTTTTCCACGCCTGCGCTTCCGTTGGTTTTGGATGCTCGGGGAAGCATTTCCTGACTAAAACGTCTTCTGTTCTACTAATTCGTTCTGCTTTTAGAAGGGGAGGTATGGCCGCGGCCGCTTAAAACGGTCGACCAAAACGGCCCGAGCCGTTGGGTTATTCGGGCCTTGGCTGCTCAAACAAACGACCCTTATGCTGTGCACGGGATGTCGCCCACCAAATAAACTCGCCGTTTGCTGCAGCGGCGAAAGCGCGTCAAGGACCGGCACGTCTGCCAGATGGCCCGGAGGACCCCGCGTTGCCTGGACCGGCCCTGATATTCCTGGCCGTGCGCCAAACCAGATTATTGTACCTATATTGTGTCCTTGCTCTAATCTCATTAAGTACAAACAGTCCGACTGAGGCTTATTTAATTTGCGAGAGGGAACACAACGGGTGAGGCGAAGTTGTGAACCGTGCTTTTTTTGTTGTTGTTTTTTTGTTTGTTTTTATCGTGTCGACAGAACCAGAACGGACGGTTTGAAGACAGTATTCCTTTTTTTTTTTTTTTTTAGGACGGGGGGCGCTAGGGCGATGATGGGCGACGACGAAAAGGTCGCGGGTTCGTAGGGCCGGCTCTTTAACTCCCACCTGCTCCAAGCATGTCAGCGAAGATGGCAGGACCAGAGGGGCAACGAGGGGGGAGAGTTTTCACCCTTCAGAATGAATAAAGCGCGTCTAATCACACGTATAATTGGCCCGCGCGCATGACGCAACCCATCGGGTCGAGAGACGCTTGGTCACGGGAACAATGTTTTCCGCTGGCTTTGTTTGTTAATTTGTGGCTCTGTCTTTAGGGGAGATTAAAGAAAAGGAGAGGCGGTGGACGAGAGGGGGGTTGCTCTCGCACGGGTGAAAGGATTCACACACAAGCGAAGATAAACACCCGAATCACGCGAGGAACACAGCGGCGGCGAGTCACGTGTGGCATAACAATGACTTTCCTCCGCCCGCTCCCTCCCCTCCCCTCCCCGCCTGCCGGAGGCAGTGAGCCCCGCGGCTAATTGCCGGTCCCCTGGACCCCGGTGTCACCTCGCCGAGGAGGGAAGGGGGAGACGGAGCTAAAAGCAGAATGCAGCAAGGGTTTCGCATTGTAATGATGGCGGAAGGGAAAGAAAACCAACACGCTGTGCACCACGCGAGGGAGGCGTCCCGAGAAAATGTTGCGCGACGCCGCCGACCGCGATCTAATTATGCGGCATTTTCAAAGGGAATCCTTAAAACGCACAGAAATAATCTCATCGGTATTTCTACCGCGGGTGATCGTATCTCGGAAAAAATGTCGAAAATGCTGTATTTGGGCAACCGTTGAGATTAGCTCTAGAGCTGCGATTCTCAAGGGTTTTTCATATCGAGGACCCCAAATTCGATACGCGTTAGGCTAAGGAGCACATTTGTTTGGATTTTGTCTCCGGGACCCCCATCTGGGAAGATTGTTGGATGGAATATAATCCAAAATTCTATCCCTCTCTAGACTCATTATGGTACATTCTTTAACGGTGCTCACGTCTTGTACATTAAATAGAGGTGCGATTAAACTGTGAATCGTTTGCTGCGGGCCCCTTGGAACCTCTTGAAGGTCCCCTGTGGGTCCCCGGACCACAATTTGAGAACCACTGATCTAGGTCTAGGCAAACCCAAACAGCACCAAAGACTTGCTTTAAGTGCAGGATTTGTGGACGGAAAAAAAAAAAAAAGGCCCTGATCTTTAAAAAATGATCCCAGCTGCTCCTGCATAATAGGCCCGATAATATCACTGCTGAGAGCGGGTGACGAGGAAGGAGCGAGTGGGAAAGCGAGGACTGAGGGGAGGTAAAGAGGTTGAACGTGAGAAGAATAGTTGAGGCGAATAAGTACAGAGGCGAGGAGAGGGAGAGGAGCGGGGAGTTGGAAGAAAGAGAGCGAGGAAGTGAGATTAGGGAACAGGGGGAGGAAAAAGCAGAGGCGGACGACTGGAGAGCCGATAGTAAAGGTCAAAGGGAGATAGGGAGGACCTTCTGCGCTCGGAGCGGAGGAGAGGAGAGAGGGAGGTAGGAAGGAGAGAAGGAGAGGACAGACGGATCGAGAGAAGAGGAGAGAGGAGAGGCGAAAAGTGGCGAGGAAAGCAAATGAAGGGAGAGAAGATGAGAGGAAGGAGGAGAGGAGGCAGAGGGAGCACATTATGGAATGGCACGCTGCCCCTGCCTGGTTGTTTATTGGTCGGTTGGCTCCTTGCACTTAATCACTCCTGCCACTCCACCGACACGCGTGCACGCACGCACGCACACACACACACACACACACACACACACACACCAGTCGTTTCACTGACGCAAACACTTAGACACACTCCAGCCACTCTGCTGAGACACACACACACACACACACCGGCACACATACACACACACACACACACACACTACACACACACACACACACCCACCCACACACGCACACACATGCACACAGACTCTTGCATGCCTCATAGCAACTTGAGTCACTGAATCATTTTCTCTGCGGCCTTCATCACTCATCCTGCTTGCTCGCCCTCTTCCTCTCTCTCGCTCTCTCGCTCTCTCTCCCTCTCTCCGTCCGTGTCTCCCTCACCGTCTCCCTCTCCCTGACTATCTCTGTCTCATTATCCCCTTGTTCGTTCTCTCCATGTTTCTCATTCTCTCTAGTGTCACCCATCCCCTCCCCCCCCTCTCTCTCCCTCTCTCTCTCTCTCTCTCTCTCTCTCTCTCTCTCTCTCTCTCCTCTCTCTCTCTCTCTCTCTCTCTCTTGCTTACTCACGTCTATCTCACTTTTTGTCCTCTGCTTCTCCCACTTCCTCTGTGTCGTATTCTTATCTCCTTTGCATTCCCGGCTCCTCTTGGATTCCCTCTCTCTCTCTCTCTCTCTCTCTCTCTCTCTCTCTCTCTCCCGCTCACTCTGTATGGCTTCCTTCACGTCTAACCTTGGGATGATCTTGACGGGATCACTGCAGCTGGACGAGGGAGGTCACGCTCTGACCAGTCGCCTGTCTCTCTCTCTCTCTCTCTCTCTCTCTTCCTTTCATTCATGCCCATCACTCTGTTGCTTCTCTCACTTCCTCTCCAGTTAGCTTCAGTTTCCTGTCGTTTCTTATCCTTTTCACTCCCTCTCTCTCTCCCTCTCTCTCTCTCTCTCTCTTGCTCTCTTCTCCTCTCCCCTTCACCTGTCCTCTCCGTCTACACAATGGCGCTAATATAATTAAAAACATTTTTTTTCCCATCTATTCATCCCAATTCTGCACCCCTCCCTCCCATCCCCCTTCAACTTCCCTCTCCCACCGTCCCCTCCCCCTCTTCCAGCACATCTCATTTCTTTTCCCTCCTTGCCCTTTTTCAATCTCCCTTCCTCGTTCACTGTCCGTCTGCCTCCCTGCGCCCATCGAAAGAGAGCTCCGAGAGCGACGTGATACCAGGTTCCTCTGCTAGTGTGTGTGTGTGTGTGTGGGTGTGTGTGTGTGTGTGTGTGTGTGTGCATGTGTGTGGGTGCGTGCTTGTGTGTAATTGTGCCTGCGTGCGTGTGTGTGTGCGTGTGTGTGTGTGTGTGTGTGTGTGTGTGTGTGTGTGTGTGTGTGTGTGTGTGTGTGTGTGTGTGTGTGTGTGTGTGTGTGTGTGTGTGTGTGTGTGTGTGTGTGTGTGTGTGTGTGTGTGTGTGTGTGTGCGTGCGTGGGTGAGTGTGTGTGTGTGTGTGTCAGGGCTTGTTGTTTGGATGATACAAGCCCAGCCTAACTACGTCCTGGGCTGCACAGAGCACCGCAGTGTTTTTCGCACTCTAATTAATTAAGCGTGGGATGCTTTAGTCTGTCTGCTCCTTCCCGCTGTTCGTTTAGCGTCTGTCCTTGTCTGTGTTTTTCGTCGTCCTACACGACCTGTTCATCTGCCCATACATTAGACATGTCTGTCCCCCCGTCTACCTGGTTGCTGCCTGGCGATCTGCCTGTTCATTACCGTGAAAACACACACACACACACACACACACAGGAATCATTACCTATGGCATGTTTTTCTTAATTTCATACAGCGTCGCACCGAGACCGCGTTTGGTATACGCTGCTTTTCAGAACACGTGGCGCATTGTTTTGTTTTGTACATGACATGTCTGTGTTATGAAGGGAAGGAGCATTCATTATGTCCATATAATATATAAGGATTTGAATGATTCTATCTATCTATCTATCTATCTATCTATCTATCTATCTATCTATCTATCTATCTATCTATCTATCTATCTATCTATCTGTCTATCTGTCTGTCTGTCTGTCTGTCTGTCTGTCTGTCTGTCTGTCTATCCATCTACCTATCCATCTACCTATCTATCTATCTATCTATCTATCTATCTATCGATTGATCGATCGATCGATCGATCTATCCATTTTTCCATCTTTCTATCTCTATCTATCTCTTTCCCGAATGAATGGTTGGTAAACAATGCTGGTGATACAGTTTGACCACAGGAGGTCAGCATTGTCTCTAGCACACAGAGAACGAAGAGTGGCAGGTTGAGTTTTAGGAGCCCAAAATACAAAGCTCATTTTACATGCATTTGTTTAATATATATATATATATATATATATATATATATATATATATATATATATATATAAGCAACATTGACAATTATAGAGAATTGAAATTCACAAGAAATTATTGAATCACAAAAATCTGAAAATATGTTCGTAATTATGTGTGAGTGAAGGATTCTCGTTCGTGTTTCTGCATTTCTTTGTGAAAAAAAAAGGTTCGGCTGGAGTGGCTCTACCACTCTCATGTCCACCTACAGATGAGATTAATGTGAGTGTGTCTGCATGGGTGTGTGTGTGTGTGTGTGTGTGTGTGTGTGTGTGTGTGTGTGTGTGTGTGTGTGTGTGTGTGTGTGTGTGTGTGTGTGTGTGTGTGTGTGTGTGTGTGTGTGTGTGCGTGTGTGCGTGCGTGCGAGCGTTTGTAGAGCTGCGTGGGCACCGTGTCCAGTATAGATGGAACATAATCAGCGTGTGCTTTTCTCAAGGAGAGAGAGACAGAAACAGAAAGGAGAGGGGGCGGTGAAGTGTGTTGTGGTTGGACGGCGCTATTGATCAAACAGGAAGGAAGTTGGGCTTTCCAGCATTTGCTCTCCTCACTGCAAACACGCACACGCACACACACACACACACACACACAGTACACACTGTAGACCTGTCAGCAGTGTGTGAACTCTGCGTGTGAACTCTGTCCAGATTCCATGCAGATTAAAGGATCGTACCGTGTCGAATTCATGTTTTTATTGTTTTTTTTTATCAAATTGCCGTTTCAGCCTCTTCACCAGTCAACACACACATTCTACAATACCCCTAGCTCACAATTTTAAATCTTTGATATTGTTTCAATTAACAGGTTGGATGGACCTGACAATTATGGGAACAAGTATTATTCTCTTAATTTTGCCGCATTTCGTGCTTGTTCATGGATTTAAGACCCATTTCGGTCCGTCCTTTAAACCCCGCCACCTCACGCCCATGCAGCCGTCGCTCTAACTCGGCTCCGGTTGTTTTTTTGTTTTTTTTCTTTCCTTCTCCTTCGGCATTCAAACTTGCAAATGACTGAGGGTGCTGCTGCGTCATGCCTCGGCGGGCCTCCAGACATTGCATAGAATCCAGCGGCATCAGGGAGTGGGATGCGGGATGTGCCGCTCGGTGCGTCTCACTGAGACTCACTGTTCTGCGTGTTTCATTTGGCCGCTCATATCCATAGAAAAATGTACTGCAAAAAAAAAATAAAGCGGTACATCCCGGCATCCCCACAGGGTCTCATTTATTAATATTTCAGTATGCCTTCTACATGGAAAATGAGCTGAGATAAGGAGTTCAATCCGTTCAGAAGTCAGGGCTTTATGTGCACACATGGCACTGTTTAATGAATCCCACGCCGTCAAGGTCCAAAGACCGCAGATTTATAAAAAAAAAAAAAAATCCAATAATGTATGAGCTGGTGCAGTTACATAAGTGAATTTAGCATCTTGCTCATTCCCCAGTGGTGCACCGAGCTTCGTCCATTTGCCGGTAACGGGTACACAACTCCAAGGCTTGCTGTCTGTCTTAATATGCCTCTGTTTTGGTTTTTTTTCTTTTTGTTTTGGTTTCGGTTGTAATGCTCCGGACCACCCTGTCATTTCATTGTGATGTTCAAAATCAGAATGCCACCGATGCCCGCGACCTCCATATCCAGCGGATGTCTCTGGTTCACATTTCTGGACACATGGAAACTCTTGATGACATCCATGTGTGGGTCTGATGAGAGATCTGATGATGCATTTTCCCACACCGCACAATGTGACGCAACATAAAATGGTGTTTACTGCAAAACAGGGTGCAATCAATTATCCAACTACTGAGGGCTTCACCGTATTTACGCAACTCCCACCCGACCCAGACGTTAAACAGAGGCTTCACCTTGTTTGCAGCATCGCCAATTGATGTTTAGGACGTGACGTCGCCGGCAGCCCAGGGAATTCTGCACCCCAACCCGAGAGTTAAATCCGGTCCATGTCACCGCACCCAAGTCGGGATGCCAGTTCAAGTCAAGTCATTTGACTAACTTCCCTACCAAAAAAAATAACCATTAAATATGTATAATGTTGTGCAATAGAACTAAATGGGAAACCTCAAAGTAGCCGGCGAAAAACTAGCGAAACTCCAATGCAGAACGATTCATGCAGTTAATGTTGCAAAACGACGAGGGATACGCCATTTCAGCAGGCTAACTATGTTAGCTCAATGCATGGCTGCAGAGGGGATCAACTAGCCTAGCTCCTGTGATTATGGGAAATAGACCAAAGACATTCAAACGATACACGTTGCGTCTTTCCGACGCTTTAATATAAAAACACAAGAACAAGATCTTAGTTTTAAACGCTGCCACATGCATAACTACCACAAACTATAACTCAAAATGCCCCCGAAAAACTGGAGTATCCCTTTAACCTTTAACAATGAAACACTCCTACTCCGAATTACCGCTTATTGTATTCGCCGGCAGCAAATAATTGAACTTTCCGAGCAGTGTTTCTTTTAGTCCAGCGTGTGGAGGACCACTGCGGCCTTCGGGTGACACACGCCTCTTTCGAGATACATGACTTTCCTCGTGCGGTCCGAGGTGGAAACAGACGAGACACAGTGGCTTTGGCTCGCCACCTACTGTACCGTCTGTACCCTGATTCACCGGACAGATGCACCGCCACGGTCCGTCGAGACTCGTGTACGATATATTTATAACTAGCCTATTTCTAACGCCGTGCACCGCTGCCCCCACGTTTGTCTCCCTGTGTGCGTGTGTGCGTGTGTGCGTGTGTGCGTGCGTGTGTGTGTGTGTGTGTGTGTGTGTGTGTGTGTGGGGGTGTATGTGTGTGCTCGCGTGTGTGTATGTGTGTGCGCGTGTGTGTGTTACATAATGCAGACCCAGGTGTGTCGCTGTCCAGGCGGTGATGTGACGCAGGTTAGCAGTTTGTCAGCCGGAAGCGATAGATAACAAGAGATGTGTCTCCTCAACGTGCGCTTAATATCCCAGCATGCATGTTTATTTTGGTCCATGGTGATTGAAGAAAGGTGATTATTCTTAAATGAGGAAGCACAGTTGAGTGATGCACAGTTGAATTAAACAAACAAACAAACAAATATATAAATAATAAATATAGCTGCAGGCAGCAATACGCGGGGTCCAGTTTAGCCGTGTTAGGTACGTATTACAGTTTTCCAGGTGCTCCGAAGCGCAGAAGGGTTTTTCCTAGTTAACATAGAACGGCGCATCGGCTCCCCTGGGCTGTCAGGCTCGTCTACCCGAGCTACCACTATGCGGTCTACAAAGCATCGTCCGAATGTGAATGAGCACACAGAGACGGAAACCAGACTTACTGTATAAAACGTCGGTTCATGATGTCACACAACTCCTCCCTCCACAAAATTCTTCAACTTCCGTTTGATTTTCATCGTTTTTTTGCAAATTCCTTCTGCAATCGATATGGATCGAAGATGTCTGAGACGTCCTGGTTCTAACGAGACCTCAACTATGTCCGTTGGTGCAGTGATTGTCGTGTTTCAGACACTTTTAGCCTGAAAAATACCAAGGAGAATAATAATAAAATTCCCTGCAACAACAATAGGGTTCCAGCCCTGCGGACTCGACCCCAAATAATAATAATAATAATAATAATAATAATAATAATAATAATAATAACCTCAACTCAAAATGCACTAATACAAATACATTACACAAAGGCAATCAAATAGCGATAATTGAAAAAAGCAAATAAACATGAAATTTCGATTCAATTTCAGTTTTGGGTCATCATTCAGGACCTTGCAGCAAGTGGATTTCAATCTGTATTTCTCCTCATTTATTGGTCTGAAATTGTCTTCTCAAATAATTCTCAAAATAATGCTCACAATACTGCAGGGCCCTTTACAATGGATTCACTATTATTCCTCAGCGAGTAATTACTCTTGAAGGAATGCGCTTGAATTCACTTAATTCTCAAGTAATTCTCCAATTATTGTAGTTGAGTTGAGTTGAGTTTACTTTACTTTACTTTACTTTACTTTACTTTACTTTAGTGTGGGGAACTTTCTCAACCCTTGCTCCATCAGACACCAGACAAAGTGTGTTTTCCTGCAGCTATCAGAGTCCGAAAGTCGGTCAGCCCGATATTAGGCAGATTTCTGATTTTAAGCCGAAATCCGAAAGAATAAAACACTGAGGAAGTCTCGTTTCTGCATTTTCAGGTCTAGACATCATGACTCTCTGGCTTCTGGTTTGTAGATTTCACACCGAAACCCGATGATGTGGATTTGTGCATGTGTGTGTTTGTGTTAATGAGAAATGAATAAACGGAAAAGGTGGATTTTCTTTTGGCTGCTTATGGATGTACTGTACTATTTTAGGTGGAGAGAGAGAATGTAGAGAGAGAGAGAGAGAGAGAGAGAGAGAGAGAGAGAGAGAGAGAGAGAGAGAGAGAGAGAGAGAGAGAGAGAGAGCAACACACAACCAGCAAGCTGCAAAGACGGGGGAAAAGTGGAACAGAAAACAGAACGAACGGAAAAAGGCAAATAAACTCTTTTACTGTTTTGTTTCATTCTGTGTGTGTGTGTGTGTGTGTGTGCGTGCGTGCGTGCTTGCGTGTGCGTGTGTGTGTGTGTTTGTGTGTGTTGGTTTGTTTGTTTGTGGGTCAGTGTGTGTGGTTCAGCGTGTCTGTGTTTATGGGTGTCTTTATGCATCTGTGTGTGTCTGTGTGTGTTAGCCTGTTTGTGGATCAGTGTCACTGTTTGTCTGTGTGTGTGTGTGTGTGTGTGTGTATGTGTGTGTGTGTGTGTGTGTGTGTGTGTGTGTGTGTGTGTGTGTGTGTGTGTGTGTGTGTGTGTGTGTGTGTGTGTGTGTGTGTGTGTGTGTGTGTGTGTGCGTATCGCGGGTGCTCAGAGTAACTGTATCTTTACAGATGTCAGGGGTGGCAGCCTGCTGACCTCTCCTCCCGGGGTCAAACCTATATTCCCTCCCTCTTTGATGTTCAGACGGGAGCGCTCCTCTGCTTCTTCCACCTCCTCCTCCCCTTCCTCCTCCACCTCCTCCTCTTCCTCCTCCACCTCCTCCTCCCCTTCCTCCTCCACCTCCTCCACCTCCTCCTCCTCTTCCTCCTCCACCTCCACCTCCTCTTCCTCCTCCACCTCCACCTCCTCCTCCTCTTCCTCCTCTTCCTCCTCCACCTCCACCTCCCCTTCGGCCTCCACCTCCTCCTCCTCTTCCTCCTCCACCTCCACCTCCTCTTCCTCCTCCACCTCCACCTCCTCCTCCTCTTCCTCCTCCACCTCCACCTCCCCTTCGGCCTCCACCTCCTCCTCCTCTTCCTCCTCCACCTCCTCCTCCGCTTCCTCCTCTTCTCAACTCCGCCACAGGACAGGAGAAGAGCGATTCTTTTGACCTTGACTTTTTTCATTTCTTTCTTTCTTTCTTTCTTTCTTTCTTTCTTTCTTTCTTTCTTTCTTTCTTTCTTTCTTTCTTTCTTTCTTTCTTTCTTTCATGATTCATATGGGGTTAAAGATTCACCAATAATATTATCATTCAACAAAAAAATAAAAAATAAAATAATAATTATAATAATAATAATAATAATAATAGCAACAACAATAACAATAATAATAATAAATATAGCTGCGGGCAGAAATACACAGGGTCCAATTTAGTCATATTAAATATGTCTTACAGGTTTCGGAGGTTCCGAGGTTCCCAAATCTGTGCGCTGTGATTGTATGCGGGGACGTTTGGAGTGGACCGAGGGACGCTCTTCCTACCCTGGATTCTTCCTTTCATCGCTCTCCTTTTGCGGGGATGGGGGCCACGCCTGGCTCAGGTTGGGAGGAGGTCGAGTCCGAGTTCAAATTGGCGTTATAGGATGACCAGCCGCGTCGGCTCCGGGGGCCCCTCATCCCCGTCGGCGCTGCCGGCTGTCCGTGTCACATGTTTGAAGTGATGTATTTACGGAGGTTTAAGAAGGTAATCGAATTCACCTCATTTTAGCGGTGACTTCTTTCCTTGGATTTAATTTTCTATAAGCTACGTTGCCATGAAATATGAAAAACTTTGTGATATTTCTGTGCGTAATTACCATATCACGGCTTCTATATATCCGACGCCTCGCTGGATCTTGAACGCATCACTCTCTCGTACAGTTGAGTGGACTCGACTCGACGTGGTCACGAGTTTTTGTGGACTAACATTTTTTTGTATTTTTTCATGAATCCAGCAAAGTAATGGCGACCAGAGAGATAAAATATCAATGAACAGATCTACAGACATCTACCAGGTAAGAAGCTACCTAAACACACACACACACGCCTAGTTTGTAATCTCTGACCATGACAGAGCGACGATGTAAGTCTACAACGTACACTGGACAGGGTGCGAACGACATTCTGAACCAGAACCTCCACATTTATAGTACAGTAAATAGTATGATGATGTCATAAAGCATCTTACTGTAAATCTCATCTCCTTCATTTTGTTTACGAACAGTGGCGTGTTGGTGCGGTACGACCACCTGCACACGGGGTCAAATTTGGTCGAATCTTCACAAATTTGTCCTCCGGATGGGGATCGATTTTGGATGAAACTGTTCCCAACTTCTGTCGTTGTTGTGTTCCAGATACTTTTAACCCCGTTGTAGATTCACGTTTGATGACTTAAACCGCGTCTGCGATCTGGGTCAAATTTGGTCGTTTTTTAATTCATTTCTGCCCCATATGTGGAGCAACCGTGCTCCTAACTTCTGCCATTGTTCTATTTCAAATAGTTTTAGCCAGAAAAATTCAGAGAATTTTTCCATAGCAATTACAATCAGCCTGCGGGTTGGACCCCAAATAATTATAATAATAAGCACAATTATACATTTAGTTATAGATGTTTGCGGTGGTTTGTGACATTCTAAGTGGTTTACAGTAGTTCACATAGTCTTCTTCACAGATAGCAGTGCGCCGTGGGATTTCATGATTTCATTGTCAGCTGTTTGTGGTGAGTGGACCCTGCAGCCTGTCCTCCCACACACCCACCTGTGTGTGGGAGCGTCACCACGATGGACGTCATCGCAGCGTGTGGTGTAGAGCTGAGTCGCCGAGAACAGTGTTTCCCAACTTTCAGAGCTGCCGCGGTCCACTTTTTTTTATTTTATTTTTTTAAACACTGAAATATCCCCACCGAATTGACTCTGTACGGAGTGAGCGGTCGAGATCTGGATCTCAGGAAAAGGAGTCAAACCTTTCATCACCACTGAAAAATGTCTCACTCTCTCCGTGTGAAGCCTGAGCCTGTTCCGGTGAACTCAGAGCTCCGGAGCCGACGGATGAGTCTCAATCTCGTAAACACACAGATAGGGTCTGTTATTGTTTCCTACTTCACGGCACACCTGGCAGCGACCTGGTTGAAAAACACCACTCAACTTCAAGTCAAGCCTTTTTTTTTTTTTTTTTAATATTGTCTTCATCCTTTTCTCCTCCTCCGTCGCATTCTCGTCGCACTGCGAGCTGATTGAAAGTGTTCGCTCCTGTTTCAAATTCTCTACGAGACTGGATCCCTTGCAGCTCGCAATGAAGTTAGTTTATCGCCGGCTGCGCTTTCGCGAAAATTAGATCGCACAATAAAATTATTTCTTTCTGCCTGTCCCTGCTTCTCCTTCTACTTTCAAAGCGCAAAAAACCTTCCCCCGAACCAGCCTTTTTGAGGTTTGGCTGTTTCTGGTCGTTACGGTTTATTATGTCGGGACTGTCAGCCGCTGTCTGACAGGATGTTAACGTGTCTGTCCTTCCCTCCATCCCATAATATAGAATAGAGCTCGCAGCTCATCGAAGGGTTTCAAACAGTCGTGTCACATCCGCTCGAACGGAGTCTCTGCTGCTGTCGCTCGGCCAACGACAGATGTTGGCTCCGAGGGGCGGATTCCTCCTTTTTTTTTTGCCTTGGATCAGCCCGGGTCATTTCCCCGCGGCACGTGTTCCGCAGGATCCCTATTTATCCAGCCGTCCGACCCCCTTCCGCCGCGTGTCCTCGTTTCGCGCCTCGAACGCGCCAAAGGGCTTTCAGGATCTGAGCAGATTCATGAGGAAATCTCTTTCTCTTTAGGGCCCTTACGAGCTTCGCTCCCCCCACCGGCAGTCGTTGGATTTGAAATAGTCAGAAAATCTTGTGATCAGCCCGAGACTAGTCTGGGACTCTTGGGGGAATATCGGGTTGGTTTGATATGATTTTCGAAGTCTTTGTTCTTAAAGTTTGTGTTAGAATCCCAAGATGTAGAAAAAAAAAAAACCAAAACCCTGTCTTGTGTGTGTGCTGCTGGGATTGGAAAATGAAGCCTTATGTGATGTGTTGTCTTTTGAAGGGCTGCCGATAGGTTAGCCTTGTGTCTTTCTTTCTTTCTTCGTCTCCTTTCTCTCTCTCTCTCGCGCCCTGTCTCCAAGACACACACACACACACACACACACACACACACACACACACACACACACATGCAAACGTGCCAAACCTACTGGTTTCTCACTCAACTTAAGTTTGGTCTGAGCAGCCAGATACAGTACAGGTGTCTCAAGTCCAGCAGAGACAAAGTCAAGGCTATTAAACAGGTGTGTGTGTGTCTGTGTGGGCACGCATGTGTGTGTGTGTGTGTGTGTGTGTGCGTGCGTGCGTGCGCGCGCCAGTATTGGGGGGGGGGGGCTTCTTCTCTGGAAGGGGTATTTTTGGTTCAGCTTTAGTCTGACATTAGCGACTCTCCGAGCACCTCTCAAACTCCAAACTACTACCTCTGTTCCTCATAAAGCTTTAACTGCTCTCATGCCTGGTCGGGGTGTGTGTGCCGACATGCACGCACCCGTGTGTTGACGTGTGTCCATGCGTGTGCGTGTGCGTGTGCATGTTGTCTTCATGTCAGTCACAATCAATAAGGGAACCTGCACTGAGTGTATGTTTGGGTGAGCGTGCCTGTGTGCGCATGTGTGTGTGTTCGTTTTTCTTTCTTTCTTTCTTAGATTATTATTATTATTAAGTGAATTGAACTGAATTGAATTTGTATTTTTATTTGTATTTCTTATTCTATTTTTATTTTTCTCCCTTCTTGTTTTGAACAGCCTTCGGAGTTTGTCCTTTGCCCGTGCACCGTCCCTGCAGGAGTGCATGTTTCAAATGAAGGAATCTTGGAAAATCGTTCCCTTCTTCCTCCCTTTCCTCCTGCGCCGTGCGCCGAAGAATGTCGCCTCCTCTCCGACCGAAGTCATGCGACTTGTGCAAGTCATGCGGGCGCTCTCCGGTCGCTCCGGCTCGTCTCTCATCCACCATCGGTTTGATTCATCAACATTTCCGACTGCAGAAGCACTCAGACGTTTCAGAGTTTCCCCGCTGTCTGCGGGGAAACTCAGTCTCTCAAAGAAAATTGTTTGGCTTGTTGCGAATGCTTGTCCCTCATTTCCTTGAAAAACATTGCAGGATTTCGGCTGCAGCCTGGCGTGTCTGGAATCAGGCAACAACAATATTTCACTCACCAGAGAGGATCACACGCGCTAATTAAATACACATACTTGCACTCTCACTGATAGAAGTCGAAGCATGGGGGTCTTTTGCACGGCAGGAGCCATTTCGGGAAACAGGAAGCTAGCTCCCGGTTTTTTGGAACGTTTTTTCAACAGGAGGAACATAGTTCCAAAACTGGTTCCATTTGGATAGTCCTGGTCCCTCACCAGAGAGGTAGTACTTTTTCGTGGGAACAGGATCTCCACTGTCCCTGGGCGCAGTGGGAAAGCAACCCAATAACTCTCAGAACGTCCCGTTCTTCGGCTGAAAGGCGTCTTTCCTGCCTTCCTTATGAGTGAACCTCACACACAGAGCCATTCACTTAGATTGCAAACAAGTGAAACAATAATTGCGCATTTAATTTTATTTCATACTTGTTTCAAAGTCAAAGAATCAATGCTGAAGTTCATTCAGGATGACATTCACTCAGGTTGCAATGACACCCATCCATTAAAAAGAAAAGGCCTATTCGCACATATATATGTTTTGGAATGTGTGCAACCATCTCAGTAACATACAAAAAAGATTTTTACGGGCATTTCTGTGTTATTAATACCTCCACATTCCCAGAAAGCCGTCACTACCTGTTTAAAGGCGTCAATCCTCTCATTTACTGTAAACTATAACCTCAGCTTGACGTATGGCTCTTTGACTTTTCTCCTCCTATAAAAGTCTCTGCAGATGTACAGGTTTTTATACGTCAGGGACATTTCAAGGTTCCCCTCCGGATGGCGAATCTGAATCTCATCTTGGCATTGAAGTTGAACGCTGAACATTTGACACGGTAATTGGCTGCTTTGGGGGGCGGGGGGGTCAAGGGTCAGAAAAATGAGAGGTGAAAGGCGACACTGGCGCACAGACAGGGCGTGGGCGTCGACTCTGTTTGTTCCCATTTGTTCGGCCCTCCGCGGCTCCCTTGGGTCCCCGAGGCCGTCTGCCTCCCCCCTTCAGCCCTCCAACGTGCCGTCCTGTCCGTCTCTCTGTCTGTCGCTCTGTCTGTCGCCCTGACGCACTGTCTATCGCGCTGATTCTGAGTGTTCCTGTCTGTGTGCGTGTGTGTGTGTGAACATGCAGTATTCACACGTATTTAAATGTGTCATACCGTCACTTCTATCCTATAACTTCCCTTCTATGATCTTTGTTTCCTTGTGTTTAAATCTTTGATAAATAACGCCATTAGATGCAAACCAGTCATGTCCTCCATGAAGAATGACGTTTTTAAAGCTTGAAATTAGATAATAAGAAATAAACATTCTGAAGCTGATGGTGGCTAAATAATAAATAAGTAATTAAGGAAATCTTAAAGCATACAGTATACTCACTGTTATAAAATAAATCTTGAAGCTTATAATAACCAAAATAAAAAGTAAAGCTTAAAGTGCCACAAAAACTTTGTTATATTTGTTACATTAAAATATTCAATTGTTATTTCAAGGATTTTCAATGCCTGGTTAAAATGTCATATTTTTGTATTAGAATTTCATCGCATGAAGCCTTGTTAAGCTCATGTTTTTGGGCCATTTTGGGCCGCTTTATTAATTCATAAATTAGATTTTCTTCATCTCAACACTGATCCATTACACTGTCCTGAACAAAGCATTACATCTAGTGAATAATCTACATACACAAACCAAACAATGTACATGCACTGTACATGTGCTGCCCCACAACTGGTAAAAAAAAAATGACTTGCCTTGACTTTAATGTGTTTTTTCCTCAATAAGCCATTTCACAATAAGCCTTTAGTTTGTCCCACATCACTGCAATTGAATGCAAGGTATAACTATCTTAGATCCGGACTCTTCCCCAAGAGTTTGTGGATTTATTTTCTCTTGTCAATCAACTACAGACAATATGTCAAAGGGTAGATATTGCAGGTTGGAAATGACACTTTTCCAAGTAATTGGCTGTTTCTACCAACATGTCTCATTCACAAACCCACTGGAATTCCCAGCTATCCGTCTCCGCCCTCTTCGACTAATCTCCTTCTCCACGGTTAGTGAGCACGCTGACATCCTCCGTAGATCAGAAATGTTTCCTCGAGAACAACTGATCCGACTGAGATCTGACAACACAGGTGGGGCGCTTTTTATTCGAGCAGCAGACTTGACTGCTGCTCAGGCATTACTGATGATTAAAAATCATTAAGCAGGTATCTGCCCTGGGATTAACATGAGAGGGGAGGTGTGGATCAGGAGCTGGATTAAGTCCATTATTATTATTATTTTATTATAATTTAGAGTTAATACCATTCTAAACAACCTCTTTATTTACTTTTAAAGTAACGTTTTCTTAAAATGTTTATATTGCATTTAGCAGAACCAAGGGAAATGTAAAGATGGATGGATGGATGGATGGATGATCACTGTTTGTATGTATGCATATATTCAATTTCATCTTTATTGTTTTTCAAATATTTTTTTGCACTGTTCTATCCGCCCCACAGAAGGTGTTTGTGTGTATTACATGCTGTTCTGTGTCTGTGTCTGTATTTGCTGAGACCTTGGTGTGGTATGCGTCAGTGTGTTCTTATCAGGTGTTTGTGTGTGTTTGTGTGTGTGTGTGTGTGTGTGTGTGTGTGTGTGTGTGTGTGTGTGCTTGTGTGCGTGCTTGTGTGTATTTGTATGTGTGTGTGTGTGTGTGTGTGTGTGTGGGGGGGGGGGGGTTGTATTCGTGTGTGTTTGTGTTTGTGTGTGTGTTGGAAGAGACCTTGGTTTTGGATTTCAATGGTATTCTAGTTTCTGACTTGCCCCGCAGCCTTCATACCAGGCCTCACTCCAGCCACACAGCGCTAGGTTGTTGCACGTTGTTTACACACACATGCAGATGCCCACACACACACACACACACACACACACACACACACGCACACACACGCACACATGCACACGCATACGCACACACATGCACAGAATATCAAGTATTCTAGAATAAATTGATTGGCTTGATTTTAACAGTCAGGGTTGCTTCCGTAGGGAGGACAGGGTTAGACACAAAGCAAACAATGTACCTTCACTGTGCTCAAAATAAATATATACAGGCAACCCAAACACACACAACAAGTTCACAATTATACTGTGACATTTAGTTAATACCAAGGACAAAAGGCTCTGTATACTGTCCAAAATGCTACACTCGGAGAGAACTAAATCTACAGGCGCTTATTCAATAAACCGATGACCACAATGCTTATTCAATGTATGTTTATGAAAAGATCAAGTTAAAGCGGATCAATGTCTTGCAGCCGCAAGCAGCTTGAGAAAGACTTTTTCCTTTCTTTCCTCTGTTTGTTTGTTTGTGTTGTGGCATCACAAGGGGTCATGTAGTAGAGGGGTGCTACATTCCCATTCAGGATGGGTGGCCTGCACACTACGTCTCCCAGAATGCCTCACCGCTCACACAGATGTAGGTGCTTAAGCCACATTATTGAATTATTACTGTAGAAGCTTCACAATCACCAGAACAAGGGAAGCAGAGAGCACACGGCTGGAAGGAGCTGGGCAAACGGACCTTGAAAAGCCCACCTACATTCAGGAAGGTCTACCTTAATGCCTGACAACTGCTAAAGTGGAAGGAGACACCTATAAAAATGGTGGTGGTGCAGATGCTGTTGGTGAGCTCGAGTGCGCAGCAAGAAACAAATCCAGCCTTGTTGCAACAGCAAATAAAGGCTAATCAACTATAAGAGCAGGAGCTTCAACAGTTAACGAGGTCGAGGCCCAAGGCAAGTGATTTCATCCCTAAACTGGGAGTGACAGACGATGTGGAAGCTTACCTTCATGCATTTGATGCTACAGCTGCTCCAGAGGGGATGCCAAAGACGTAGTGGCTTGGACTCCTGGCTCCTTTTCTATCGGGTGAGGCACTTCAAGCTTTTCAAGATGTAGAAGCCAGTATTGCTCAAGACTACAGTTTGACCAGCTGAAGGGAGAGATTCTGAGCCGCAATGGCATTACTAAATTTAGCATGGCTCAACGTTTCCATAACTGGAATTTTCTGAAATGGGGTGACTCCCCATTCCCAAATGCACAGATTCATTCTAGTGACTAAAAAGTGTCTAGAACCAGACAAGAACAGCCCTACAGACATTATAGAGACCCTTGTTATGGACAGTTATCTAAGAGCTTTGCCTTATGAGGCCAAAAAGATAATCAGTCACCAGAAATTAAAAACAGCCACAGAGTAAGTAGAAGCAGTCCAGCAGTACCAGGCTGCCACAGACATGCTCCGCCCAATCTGTTAAAAACATATATAGCTTCTGTCCCAGCTCAGCCGATTGGGCTCCATCAAAAAGATCCCAAACCAGCCAACTCTCAGTCCAGCCCACCCAGTAAAGTTTTTAATCAACCTGTGCAGCAACGAGGATTCCCGAACCCAGAGTCTCACTGGTGCTATCGCTGTAGCGAGTTGGGCTACATCTCATGGCAGTGTGAAAAGCCTGATGAGCCAATACCCACCGCAGAGTCCACCAGCAGCCCACTTGTCCACTTGCTGCCCTCCTGGGGGAATGTAGAGACCGCAGACCAACATGCCCAGTAACCGTGAATCAACGGTATGTAGAAGCCTTGCTCGATTCTGGAAGTGCCAGGACCCTGGTCAACGAATCAGCGTTGGAGGAATCTTCCCTTGATCAAGGTGATCCAGTTCCAGTTGTTAGTGTCCAGGAGACACCCGCGAGTACACAACAACTGTGGTGGAGCTAACAACAACTAAGGGCCCTTTTCATGTCGAGGTGGGAGTATTCAAGATGCTTCCAATTCCAGTCCTGATTGGTCGTTACTTCCCAGCCTTCCTAATAGTATGGAGTGAAGCCCAAAAGAGGCTTAGTCGGGAACCCCAAAATCGTAACTCCCAAAAGTGTAAAAGGAATAAATCCTACGTTAATCTTGCTAACCCAGGCCCTTCCCCGCCAGTTTTATCTCAAGCCATTGCAGTAGACTCTAGTTCCGCTGAATCAACACGGAGGGAATCGGGCGACTCAGAACAACAACCTGGGCCAAGTGAAGATTATGCTGCTGGCCCCCGAGACATGCCGCCACTTAAAGGTCAATACAGAACAGCTCAGTTACAGGACCCCACCCTTGGTAATACATTAAGAAATATCTAGGCCCCCAAAGAAACTTTTGTGGGAACCAGGTTAACTCCTTCCTACCCTCACTTTGCAGTAAAAAGGGCCTCTTGTATCAGGTAGTAAAAAGTAATGATAAAGTAACTGAGCAACTCCTTGTTCCCCAAACTCATCATTCCACAGTTTAGCAGTTAGCACAAACTATCTTTCTGGGAGCCCACTTGGGGGTAGAGAAAACAAAGGAAAGAGTATTGCAGAGGTTATTTTAGCCAGGAGTTCACTAGGAGGTAGAGAACTACTGCCAAAACAGACTTAGAGGAAGCCCCTTATAGCTCTGTCTATCATAGAAACCCCATTTGAAAGGGTGAGGATGGTTATTGTGGGTCCACTCCCCAAGAGTGCTCGCGGACACTCTTACGAAGCCGTCCCCTTAAGAAAGGCTACTCTTAAGAAGCCGTCCCCTTAAGAAAGGCTAAACAAATAGCAAATGAACTGTTCCTCTTCAGCAGCCGTTTTGAAAGTGAAACAATTGAGAACCTTGATGTACCACCCTCAGACTGGTGGGTGAGTGGAGGTGTTTAACAAGACTCTCAAAGCGATGCTGAAGAAGGCCATCGACAAAGACGGAAGAAATTGGGTCAAGCTTCACGCCTACCTTCTGTTTGTGGTTAGACCAGTTCTTCAGTGCTACGCTGATTTCTCACCCTTTAACCTGTTGTATTCCCACAAACCCAAGGGTCTTCCAGACATTGCCACAGAAACGTGGGAGGAGCAACCCTCATGAGAGTGCAGCTTTTAACCGATACGCTCAACCCAGAGATTTCAAACCGGGAGACAGAGTCCTAGTTCTGGTCCCATTAGTGGAATACAAATTATTGGCTACTTGACAGTAAGTCATTGAAAAGTTTGGGGAAGTCAATTACAAAGTACGTCAACTGGGGAAGAGGAAAAGTCAGCAAATTTACCATGTTAATCTCCTGAAGAAATGGCATGATTGAGAGGCATTGCTCAATTGTCTTCCCCCCGGATCGTCAAAAGAACCTTCCCGGAATGAGTGCAGTTGGGCCCGAAACATTTCCCCTCACTAACTGCAGCAAGCAAAGGAGCTAGTGGATGGCAATCAGGATGTTTTTTCATCTCTCCCAGGCTGGACCCACCAGCCAATACGCACTCAGCTCGTTAAAACGGTGAAACAAAAGCTGTATCGGGTACGGGAGGCCCACAATATAATAGAAATTGAAAAGTCCAAGAGTGCCTGGGCAAGCCCCATCATCCTGGCAGACAAGTCTGACAACAGAATATGTTTCTATAATGATTTTAGAAATTGAATGAATTTGATGCATATCCCATGCCTCGTGTTGATGGGCTAATTGAAAGCCTCGGCAATGCACGTACATAACCATCCTTGATCTCAAGAAGGGGTATTGGCAGGTCCCCTTGTGTGCAGCTCAAAAGAGAAGACTGCCTTTGTCGCTCCTGGAGGTCTTTGGTAGTACCGGGTGATGCCCTTAGGTCTGTTTGGAGCTCCCGCCACATTCCAGCGCTAGATGGATCAAGTTCTTGAACCCCATTAAGAATATGTGTCTTCCTATTTAGATGACGTGATTCAGAGCACAGACTGGGAGAGACACTTACCTTGTGTGTAGAAGGCCCTGGAGTCCCTCCGACAAGCAGGTTTGAAGGCGAATCCAAATAAATAAAAGCTGGCCTTCAGTGAGACAAACGACTTGGGATGCACCATCAGCGGGGCCTTGCAAACCCAAGGAGACAAAACTCTGTGCCATCCAGAACCGGCCAAAACCCTAGACAAAGAAGCAGGTGAGATCTTTTTGAGCCCTTGCAAATTATTAGACGATTTATCCCTGATTTTGCTATGAGAGCTGCCCCTCTCACAGAACTGACAACAAAGAAATGCTCCCTTATGATGATGGAATGGACCCTGGCTCATGAGACAAAGCGTTTGTCTCATGACCTCACAGTGTGTGTATGTGTCCTTATATCTGTGTATTCTGCATGAATGCACATGTGTTCACAAAATGTTTACAGTTTGAGAACGTGGAGTTCATTTGTAAAGTCAATGTTGTAAATTCTTGTCTGTGTGTGTGTGTGTGTGTGTGTGTGTGTGTGTGTGTCTGTGTGTGTGTGTGTGTGTGTCTGTGTGTGTGTGTGTGTGTGTGTGTGTGTGTGTGTGTGTGTGTGCGCGCCCATCCATGTTGACCTGCACTCCTTGGCACTTTCCATACCCAAATTGTTTCCGTGTGTCAGTAATTATGATTCTGTAGGTGGTCAGAAGACCAGATTCAGGGGATTACAAAGGCCGGTGTGTGTGTGTGTGTGTGTGTGTGTGTGTGTGTGTGTGTGTGTGTGTGTGTGTGTGTGTGTGTGTGTGTGTGTGTGTGTGTATGTGTTTCATGTCTTTGTGGACAGATATATATGGTGTTTATGGTGTGCATGTGTATATATGGGGGGGGGATGAGAAATTGCTTTAAAAAAAATTCAAGTTTCTATTATTGAATTGTGCTGAACATTACTTTTTTACGAGTTGTTCTTCCATCCAAATGTGTTTTGATTACTTGTCATGTTTTGTTTTGTCATATTTGTGCCTATGAGTACAGTATACACAAATGTGGTAGTTTGCTGATACACATGTGTCGGTGGGAGTATTTTGGGTGGAGGGGGTATGAAGTAGAGTTTAGCATGTATGTTTTATGCCTGTTTTCAAAGAAGTAAGTATTCTGTTTGATATTGCGCCCAAGGGTGAGTTTTCAATGGAATATTCATTCTTTGAGGCATACATTTCTGTGCATGGTGTGCTTTTTTATTTTTTCATTCCAAGGGACTGTTTCTGGCTCAGAGTTTTACTTACACCAAAGTGTTTTCATGGCAGAAAGTCATGTGATTTGGGCCAGTGAGACCAATGAAATCTAAAAGGAGGCAGAGATTCAAAGTTTTAACCTTTTTATTAAAAAAGAAAAAGAAAAAAGGTCTGTTATATCATCTGTGTCTAATATTGAGCATTAGCTCAGCTAGGCTTAGCTGTCCAACATTTTACCTAACCCCGTCTTACATTGAAACTTGCATCAGCTCCCCTGGTCTGTCATCTCCTGGTTGCTCGTCTCGCGGAGCAACCACTAAGTGTATTTAACCACTACACAGTGCAACCCTCCAAATGCGAATGAGCATTTTATATACATTGGTTCATAATGTTACAAAGTCCCGTGCTTCACAAACTAATGAAGGCACAGCAAAATTCTTCAACTCTCACGAATTCCTGCTCCAAATGTATATCGAAATGGATCAAACTTGGACCACGAGATGTCTGAGACGTCCCGGTTGTAACGTTACCTCAACCAAGTCCGTGGGTTCAGCAAGGAGATTAATAATACAAATCCCAGCAATAACAATAATAATAACTGTAGCTGAGTAGTTTCACTAAATTAATTTAACAAGTGATATTAAATGACCAAAAGCTAAATGTCCAAAGCTGCACCGGAGCTGCATTACTCCGCACACCTCACGCTGAGACACGGATAGTGAGGTATGTGCTCATTACCTAACTACTAGAACTGTTCTGCACAAAGTCATAAACGTGGATCAACATTTGTTAAGATTCACCAATAAAGCAATAAACCTCTGTACAAAAAAAACAACTAACAAAACAAAAGCGGCCATCACATGCAAAAAGTAATTAGTACAAAGAAATAATAGCAATGGAGCATCCAGAAGGAAATTCAAGCGTGGGTGACCAAACATTACCAAGATTTTAATATCCTGTAATTTAAGTGAATTACTGTTAATTACAGTTAATTACCAGAAATCATGGATGGACCCTAACTGTGGGGGAGAGGATTACTGTGCAAAGCCCGGCTCGGCCAGTTACTATGCAACATGTGCATGTGTACGTGAAAACACAGGGAATACGTGTGAAAAACAAACAAGCTCATCACAGCAACATGATGAACCCTGTGACTAGGAGGAAACAGGCTGCAGAGCTTTGGTGGGTTTAGGAGAGCAGGTTTAGGGTAGCACTGAAAAAACAAACAATGGGTAGAGCCTGGGTTCCCGCTGGTAGAAACTAATGTGTAGAGCTTGGCAGTCGATTTGCGAAAGAAGTGCAATTTTTTTGTCCACTAATTGGCCCATTTTAGATGTTTATTCACACATCGTTAGTACATTTGCATTGTCAGTGGGTAATAGTTTGCCTCGGCGGTAACGAAGGGAAAGCAGCAAGGGATCAACAGCAACGAGGAGGAAGACAGATTTTTATATTTTCAACATTGTTGTTGAACTAAAATTAAACATCCTTCTGGTGTAATGCTTCAAGGGACTATTCTAACTTGATTATTAAAAGTGTTTTTTTTTTTTTATAAAAGTGTTGAATTTGATATGAATTTGATCTATTTGCATTTATGTCCATCCATCCATCATCCATCCATCCATCTTTCCTTCATCCATCCATCCATTAATGCATCCATCCATTTGTACATCGATCGATCACAAGACACTGAACCCCTAACTGCTCTCGATGCGCCTTGCACGGTAGTCGCCTCGTATGGATGTGTGTGTGAATGGGGGGATGTGGGGCATGCGCTGTAATGCGCTTTTGAGTGGTCGCAAGACTAGAAAAGAAAAGCACTATATAAGTGCTGTCCATTTACCATTTATCCATTTGTCCATCCATTCATCTGAAAACTGGTCACTGGAAACTCTTTGGTGAACATTCAATCATGGTAATTTTCATTTACAGATCACTGACCTGAGAGACAGAGATAATTGGAGTTTTTCAACCTCATTAACCCATTAACATCCTCACTGCACTTTTTAGAGCTTTAGCTGTCACACATTATCTCAAAGGAGATACTGCACTGTATGTGTGTACTATTAATAATGTACCCTACAGTATTACCACATATTGTACATATATAGAGTTTATATACACACATCTACTGTCTGTGTGTGGGTGTGTGTGTGTGTTTACATGTGTGTGAGTGAGAACGAAAACGTGTGCACATGGTGTTTGCACATGTGTGTGTTTCTGTCTGTGTGTGTGTGTGTGTGTGTGTGTGTGTGTGTGTGTCTGTGTGTGTGTGTTTCTATTGGTGCCCGGGGATCAGTGATCAGTATTATTAAGAGCTGCAGTCGGAGCTGGGGGAGGCTGCAGATTACTAGCAGCAGCCTAGAGACAGTCAAACACTGGACTCATTCATAGTGAGAGGGAGCGCAGCAAAAAGCAAAAAGCTGTGAAAGTCAGGGGCGTGGCTGTTTAATACGCAGCGGTTAACTGGTTCATTTTGAACAAGAAGCCTCTTGTTAAAGACTCGAGGGTTTCATTGGAAGTTGACAGAATCAACCGTGACAAACAAAAAAGAAGTTGCTGTTCTGCGTTTTGAAATAACAATTTGGTCGAAGCACATCATGTTTACATGGATGACATCATCTCCACCATCTTGCACCATGATTTCAACCTCATACCCCTGAATAAGTCATAGATTTGTGGATAGGATAGCTTTAAAAAAAAAAAAAAAATTTAATGATCAATATTCTAATGAGCTTCTTCCCACAATGCAAATTCATCTTTTTAAATACGCTGCTTCCTTCTACTCCTCCCTCTGAAGTTCATACCCTCTACAGCACTACTCCTTAAGAATGATGGATGAATGGATGGATAGACAGATAGATAGATGGATAGATAGATAGATGGACAGATGGACAGATAGATGGATAGATAGTTAGTTAGTTAGATAGATAGATAGATAGATAGTTAGTTAGATAGATAGATAGATAGATAGATGGATCAATGGATATATAGATGGATAGCTAGATAGACAGATGGATGGATGGACAGAAAGACAGATGCATCGATAGATAATATCTAAATCCACTGCTATCCCCCTTCTCCCTTCCTCCACGTCTTTGTTTGTGTTCCCTGTTGCATAGTCCTTGTATTTTTCCAATGAATTCCATTGCCTCTTGTTTTTTTTTTTCTTGTTTCTTTATTCAATGTTCTCTCTCTCCCCCCCCTCTCCCTCTCTCTCTCTCTCTCTCTCTCTCTCTCTCTCTGCTTCTCTGCCGAGCTTATCAGAGGCTACCGTCAGCCAATAAACAAAAGATCCCATCTTCGTCCCTTCATCTCTTCCTGCCTTTTTTCAACACAGTATTGCCGACCGGGGAGGGCCTGGTCGTGCCGCCGTGCGACGTCCGTCTCCCGTCTCCGTGACCGGAGAAATGACCCGCGGCCGTGGTTGACACATCCCCCGAACACTGCGCCTGGTTTTGTGGTCATTCAAGGTGTTTTAATGTACATACAGTACAGTTCACTCCGCTTAATGTTGGGTTCCCCCCACCCCGGACACTCAAACACCGGTGACCGCCCGTCCACGCCGAATGGAGGCCAAGGCGGCGTTCCCCCCCTGTGCCCGCTTCACACTCACGAGTGGCATGGACGAGACTCGGCTCCGTGAGTCACGCGCGCAAATATGAGACTCCCATCTCCCCGGGCTGAAACCGAAATTTTGCCGGTTGCTTGTTTTGTGCGAGCCTCAGGGGCGGCGGGGAGAGCGGCCGCTGAACCAAGACGCGAGCAGGTGGGACCCTGATGTTGCGTAACCACGGCGACGGCCGATTATTTTACACGCTCCCTATTTGACGGTAGTCATGGCAACGTGGAGCTGTGGGAGAGAGAGGAGTAAAAGGACCAGTCAGTGTATTTTAAATCACTTTACCATCCTGAGACCCCATGTGCATGCGTGCGTGTGTCTGTGTCTGTGTCTGTGTGTGTGTGCACGTGTGCCTGTGCCTGTGCCTGTGCGTGTGCGTGCGTGTGCGCGCGCGTGTGTGTGTGTGTGTGTGTGTGTGTGTGTGTGTGTGTGTGTGTGTGTGTGTGTGTGTGTGTGTGTGTGTGTGTGTGTGTGTCAGCAGGATTGATGGTCCACTAGTGTGTTTGAAACAGCAGTTGGAAAACAGCTTATGCTGTGGAATGCTGAAATGTCTGCCGAGATCCGTAGATCATCATTTATGAACAATTAATGTTCATTCAAAGTGTTTTTTGTTTTTTTTGCAATCAACACATTTGTAAGTTCTTCAAATTCAAATGAAGGTAAGGTGAATCAAGGTAAAATAAATTATCTAAAAAATGATCGATAAGTAGAATGAGTAAACAGATTTTGAGAAAAAACGATAAAAAAACTAATCTGAGTACTGAACGGGTAATTATTTACAGTGCATCACTCATCTGTTTCTGATCACATGTTGCCGCTGCCCTCTCCACCGAGCGTAACAGGTTTGGAAAATCAGTGGAGGGAAGTGAGATGGTAATTGTCCCGAGTCTGTTTCCCACCCAGGACGTTTTCAAAGAGGACGAGTCAAAAAAAAAGCTTAATTTAGACCCGAACGTGCTCTCGCCACCGGGACTCGCTCCGCCGCTCTCACAAAAGGTCACCTCTCCCGCGAGTGGCGGGGAAGCGTGCGCTTTATCAGCGGGGCGGGGAACCGTGACTCACAGGAAGGAGGGCTTTGATGAGCTCATAAAGAGGAGGGAAAAAAAACCAAGAGCAAAAAATAAAATAAAATCCGTCTAAGATGACTTATATCTGTTTGGATTAAAGGCGTTACCTCCGCGTGGTCATCGTCCGGCAGTTTGCGGGGCGTTGGTTTGGCCATGTGCAGCGCAGCGTCACATCGCAGGGACGATTGGGGGGGAAAAAAAGCATCAACTGTTCAATCTGTGTTTTTGCACGCACGACGGAGCTCCAAATTCCTCCCGGATAAAGATATTCACAATACTGTAACCGTCGTATAAACGCCGCATTCATAATATCTGATCTGAATATACCCAGAGCATGTTCTGATTGCCAAATTTGTAGATTGTAGATTAAACCTACTCTATCAGCTTCTGCTTCACTGTGGCGTGTAAGCACCTCCCGCCTTGGTCATGCTTCTGCGCAGCTACAAGTAAACGTCTCTGCAGAGCTATCAATCTGATTGGTTGAATAGTCTTAGTCCGACTCCCTCTCGGGAGGCCGGTTTCGAAATGGAAGTGATTCTCGCAGATAGAAGCGCGACATGCGGGTCGGGGGATTTTTATTGCCGTTATTTTTTGGGTTATAAAGTTTTCGAAAATAAAGTTTGAAAACCCCCCCCCCAAAAAAACGGCAACGTATGTTTTCTTTACGTCGTGATTTACCGGATTCGACGCTGCCCTCCAGTGCACCCGTTGCACACGAAATAGGTACAAGCGTCGGAGGGAGCAAAACAGAGGGAGAAGCAGGAACACAGCCTTTAATGATGTTGTTTCTGGCATGTTCGTTCCGTGCGTGCACCAAAAAGGCTGAAAATTCACCCCACAGAGCCTTTAAACGCGGAACCGGCTCAGCCAGAGTGACGGGGAAACAACCGAACGAAAGAGCTGAATATTTGAAATTCTTGGACGGGTGGAATAAAAAACAGAAATGGTGAAACGCGCCGAAATGCCCTCCGCTCCCGATTTAATATTTCGAAACACCGCAAAGATAATGTAATCATCTCATTTAAAATGTCATCTTATTCTGATTCATGTCTGCGTGTAAACAAACTGTATGTTTTATCTCGGCGTGTGTGGGAGGAGGAAGTGAGTTCAAATTTGGGTTGATTTCTCCTCAATGAGTGCGAACTACAGCAGAGCTTCAGTACAATCTCGTACGAAAGGGATTGATAGAGAATTGCTGTTTGCTCTCAGAGCCGCCGTCCCCTGTCCCTTCCCCTCCGCAATGACAAGTGGAAAGATTCATTGATTGGAGTGCATGTGCAAATTCTCAATGAGGCGTGGAGAGGGATGGATCCAAATGAGTTTTCAAGCCTCTCGTGAGTTGGTGGTTATTTATTTATTTATTTTGTGGGGAGGAGGGGGGGGCGCTTCGAGGGATCAATAAAACTCTGCCTACCGGGAACGTTCAAGGGCCTTTTCGCAGGTTCTCTCCAGATAAAGGCTCTGAACGCCAAATTCGGGAGGGGTGCGCTGAAGCCGTCGGTCGTACCTTTCGTTGGAGAGACAGTTCGAGGGTATGAATTTAGCCCCGGTGACTCTCTTTTCCCACCCGGAGTTTGTTTGAGCTTCCCCGGTCCCCCCCCCCCTTCCCTTTTCAGCCCGCACTTCCCAGCTCGCGTGAGTTGAAACGAGCCGGGGAGTTGCCGCCGCCGCCGCCGCCGCCACATTTTTCGTCATCACGCGGCTTCCAGGTTAAAAAAACAAACTCATCTGGTCCCCTACCTCCGCTGAGACAACATCTCCTTGTCTATGTAGATGTTTGCGGTCCAGCCTGACCTGCCACATGACAGAGCAGGGACCAGTGGGTGATCCTGCAGAATTTCCTGTTTGTGGCATTTTGGCCAGCGTTAACCCACACATCAGTAGCCCGCATGTCTGTCTGTCTGCTCAGCTCGTCTGTATGGGTTGGTGTGTAACTTATATGAGTCTGAACGCGCGCCCGCACGCACACACGCACGCACACACACGGGTGGGCATGTATGTGCGTGTGAGTTTTATAGCAGTTTCTGGGTTTACACCGCCTTTCATTTAGCATTTGACGGCTTTTCTCCCATTGTAAAACCTACACAGTAACTGGATGCACATGTTACCATGACCTTCCATAGGAGGAGAGGGAGCAAAACCATTGAAAGGGGATTGATTGGGAAAAAAAGGGACTGAGAGAGGGGGGGGTTAGCATAAACAACAAATACGGAGAAAGAAAAACCGTGAAACAGAAAGCGATGGAAAGGAAAAGACTCACATGGAGATGTAACATGGAAGTGACATTCTCTCTGTGCTTAATCTTCTTTCCACTTTGTCCTAATCTGTTCATCTCTTTTATCCTTTATCTCTTCTCGTCTTTTTTTCCTCCACCTGACGCCCGAGAGTTGGGTTGTCCTTTTATGTTGTGGAAAGGGAGAAGAAGAGGGGATGGAGGAAAACCGCGAGTGGAGGAGATGTTCCATTCCTTCGAGATTAGGCTGCTTTATCCATAAAACACACACACACACACACACACACACACTCATTAAAGGGATTTTTGTGTGGGTGTGTGTTTGCGTGTGTGTGCGTGTGTGTTTGCGTGTGTGGGTGTGTGTATGTGTGTTTGTGTGTGTGTGTGCGTGTCTACATGTGGTCCTTCTTCAGATATGTGCATGGGCTTGCTGAAGATAACACTAAGCCCTCTGAAGGATTACACTGGCTCTTGGTTCCTTGCTCGACTTCCGGACCCACAATTTTCTCATTCTTTCAAATCGCTGTCACTCTTTCTTCTCCTTAAGGTGATTTTTTTCCCTCTTATTCTTTCTTCTTTCTCTATACTTTGTCATTTTCTTTAGCGCTCTTCCAAAATCCACCGCTCTTCCAAAGAGTTGCCAGCGCCAAATGATTTCAGACTATGTACGTATGTGTGACCTCCAACTACGGAAATTCCAGTCGCATTTGACACTATGAGTCATCAAATCATTCTCTGCAGCGGATTAAAAGACGCCGTCAAAATGGCTGTTGATCTTTTTCGATATATAAACACATTTCAGTGCATAGTTATTTCTCTACCTCTTGCTATATCTCCCCATCACTCTCTCGGGTCATGAGTCCATCAGTTGTTGTCTTAAGAGATCCGAGGCGAACTGGAATGGGTTTGACAGTCACACCGTACATTTGTGGTCCTCAGATGTAGCGCTGTGTCTGCTTGAAGGTTTAAATCGCACATTTAATGGTTATTCATCTATAGAATTTCAAACAAAAACACCAATTTTCCCTCTTTTGCAATTTGTCTTTTCCGTCACCTCCCAAAGTGAAGCATGAAGGAATTTTAAGTATTTGTGTGTGTGTGTGTGTGTGTGTGTGTGCGTGCGTGCGTGCGTGCGTGCGTGCGTGCGTGCGTGCGTGCGTGCGTGCGTGCGTGCGTGCGTGCGTGCGTGCGTGCGTGCGTGCGTGCGTGTGCGCGGGGCACACACCTCGCAGTGTAATGTAAAGAGACTCTTCTGACGGTTCCAGCTGGTCCACGATTAAAGGGTACGCACATCCCTGAACCACAAACCCTTCACACAGTGACTTAGAATGTGAGGCGCTGAGCGCAGCCATAGCAGGGATTGTGCCGGCGGAGCAGAGCGGAGGCAGTTAAAGGAGGTACAGATTAGCGGCCGTTAAAGATCCCTGGCTTCAGAACGAGCATCGTTAGCCGCTGACGGAGCTTGGTCCTCCCAGGAAACAGAGCCTTCCACTGAATGAAGTGTTGGGCTTTAATGCGTGCTCACTAATCCTGTTTTAACACCAAAATCCGCGGGCTGATGCTGTTCCCATTGCCAGCGAACGAGTATAGTACGTCTTAACATGGCGGAAAAGGGGCGTGTCATGGTTGCAGAGTGATTGAGAAACATAAACAGAAGAAGCAGCATGGAGTACCCATGCCCGCACTGGCAGTGCCTGATGCCGGTCCTTCGGCGGTGGGGAGCGGAGACGCTCCTCCGGTTCCGAGCCCGGTGGGGAGCGTGGGGGATCTCCGTTGCGGCCTCCGCCGGGCGGTTCCCACACTCGCCTTCTGATTTCGATTTTGGATTCTAAATCAGACTAAATGATCAAATGATATTCCTGTCTTTTCACGCGGCCGCGGCCGGAACCCCAATGTGCATTGCATCAGGCTGGTAAATGGACAATAAATTAGCGTGTCCACCCGGGAGTCACGAAGTTTAAAAAAATCATTTGTCCTGGGATTGAAACCCTTGTTTAACCTTTCCCACTAATGACAAATGCCAGATGTTAGCGGGTGTTACCAGGTTTTAGGTGCAGTGGAAAAAGAGTGTAAGTGAGATCTGTAGCACTCTGAGAACTATTAGTTCGAGAGCAAACAGATACACTTATAGAGTTACATATATAGATATACATATGGATATTAGAGATACCTAGTTACTGTAGAGATAAGAGAGATAGCTATAGAGTGTGGCAGTTTCTCCTACCGCCCTCCACCCAAGTGGCGTGTTCAGGGACCTCTGGCGCAGGGACACGGAGGACCGGGTTGTAGAAAACACACAAGTTTATTGTGGAGAGGGGGCTTGATAGAATAAGCCCTGGAGCAGATTGACACCTGTCATGACAGGGCTCCTCTCTCCTGAGTGTGTGTGGCGATGGGGGTTTTACCTGTTGACCGTTAGACCAACCAACGAGCAACAGGTATGCAGCCACTCTGATCCTGGGTCCCGAATACCAAGACCCAGGACAGGTGTGGCTGCTCAAACCACACCATCCCCACACCACATACTGTAGATATATATGGTCATTCGAGATGTAAATACAGATCGAGATATAGATACAGATATGGACATTTCAGATATAAATACATACAGTATATATTGTTACAGATTTAGATAAAGAATTAGGGATGTAGATATCAGACATATTGATATTAGATGCCTTGACCCTGTGACGGCAGCGTCTGAACCCTCATGCCACCAGGTCTCCTTCACACTCAGCCCTGATATCCGGGTGCTTTTATACACGCCTGTGGGATGCTGCTTTTCAAATGCTCACTTGGCATCAAACCCCGAACTCTCCAGCTACCAGCTTTCCTGGACTTAATTAACTCTGTTTTGTCGATGCATGTTGTCGTCTGACGTGTCTATGTTTATGTTTTTCCACGCACATGTTACAGGTTGTTTGGTTCTGTTTATTTGTCTCACCCGTGGTGATTCTCCCCCTCTTGGAGTAGTGATTCGTTGTTTGAAGACCAAAAGATAGTAAGATCGTTCTCCAAAGGTAGGGATTGGTGGCGGTTCTGAAAATAAATAAATAAATAGATAAAAATAAACACGTCCGCGAGGTGCTGCCTTTCTAGCGCTCCCTTGGCATTGAGCCCTAAACTCCCCATCTTCCAGCAGCTTATCTCTTTGAGGCAATGAGTCTCACTGCCCTCGGCCATCTCCTCCAATTATCAGATTAATAAAAGCTCTCCTTTCCAAAGCTCACTCTGCATCGAACCCTCATCTCTGAAGTCCTGAAAGGGTCAAATCATCTGATTAAATGATTGAAAGAATCTGAGCCTAAACCCGTGATGGCAGCGCTGAACCTTGGCACCCGAACATGTCACACCGCTCTTGACATTAGGGTTACAACTAAAGGTAAACACCTCCTCAGCACAGGATATGGTTGCATTTTTATGCAATATTAGAGCATTTTCTCTGGGAAAGGGGGGTTTCTACCTCCAGTGTAGGGGCACCGAATCTTTTATTCACACAAATACTATTAATAATAATGTTTTCTCTATTGTAGTTGCACCTTAGAGGGATCTTATATATATATGTATATAATATAGTATATATATATAGTATATAAATATCCATGCACGCTGCTGGATATAGGGGTTAGATCTATAGACAGATACAGATACAGAGATTAAAGATATAGATACAGATGTTCATTATTTTCTTAATGCTATCGTTGCTCCACCGGGTAGAGCGCACCACATACCACATGCAAGGCTGAGTCCTTACCAGTGACGGTTTGATTCCGGCACGAGGCCATTTGCTGCATGTCGCTCTCTGTCCCCTGCCTTCCCTTTCTCCCTGCGCTGTCACTATCGAATAAAGCACGGAAATGCCCAAAAAAATATCTCTTCAAAATAGTTGATTTTTAATTCAATGAGGAAAATTTACTGCCTCTTTGAAGGGCCAAGAAATCACCATCATTACAACAACATGTAAACACCAAGGGATTGACAAAACAACACAACTAAATCAACAAAGTAACAGTTATGACGTGCTGTTACCATTTTTTTTATTTTATAAAATACATTTTTTGGCATTATAATAATTACTAATGGAATTACGTGCTTCCTTGTTAATGTGGTGAGTGAGCGGGTGAGTGTAGTGAGCACGAGCCTGGGAGTCCAGAGCCGTTTACACCTTAACCTTGGAGCTTTTTTTCTCTGTGCACTTTATGAATGGACCAGTTACCTTGTTGCTGTGCTGTTAGTAGATGTAAGTATGTTCACTAAGCAACCTTCCTGTGTTGTTGGCCTGTTGATGAGCTAATATATGGCTTAACAGCTTTTACTGTGGTTTTACGACAGTGTTAAAAGTGTAACTGTTGTTTGTGTCTGTGTGTGTTAGTGTGTGTAAGTGTGCATAAGTGTGTACGTGCATCTGTTTGCATGGGCTTGCATGTTCCTTATTATGCATGTGTGTGTGTGTATCTATGCAGTGCATTTTTCACTTTGTGTTTTCCTGTGTGTGTGTGTGTGTGTGTGTGTGTGTGTGTGTGTGTGTGTGTGTATGTGTGTGTGTGTGTGTGCACTGATCATTCTCCCATGCGCGCGCGCACACACATGTTTGTGACTGGAGCCAGTGAAGGGCACCCCGAGGCATCAGACTTCTCGTTAACCTTCTCTCCTCCACTCTTCTTCTTCTCTCTCCATTCCCTCTCCACCCGCCATCACTCACTCGGCTTCAGCAACCCCACTCTGCCATTCTCGGAACAGTGACCTCAAATATAGTCAGTAATTCCGCCAAATGCACCAAAAAAGCATTTTGCATCATATTAGCAAGCTTTATTTTAAGCCCTCTCAAAATGTCCATTCTCTGCTTTCTAAATGAATCTTCCTTTTTTTTTCTACCAGCGTCTGCTACCACTGTAGACTGTATGTGAATCTGAACTCAAAACCCTGAGCGACGCAAACAATCCCCAGTCGTTCATCTTCAAGTTGCTCATTCATCATCTATCGCCTGTTGATCGGTGTCGAAACCGAGATACGTTGAGCTTGGACCCAAAAACACACTTAGAATTACCAACAGTGTTTTTCGGTTGAATAATGTCGCCCTCTTCTCATCCATCTCTGTTCGGAGAGTTATTACTTCTGACGGCCGAGGGGAACAAGCACAAACGTGTGAAGCGGAGTTCATGTACAGATGCACAGAAGTGGTCTCCGTGGACTCTGCTCTGCTTCACTTCATCACGCTCACGCCGCGAGACGTCCCCCGGAGCTCGGCGGAGACTCGTGACCTTCGCTCTGATCTCGCACGGCTCCCCTTTATATTTCGTTTTATTCCTTTAGCTCCTCCGTGCCTATCTCGCTCTGTCACTCGCCCCTGTCGCTCTGGCCCCCGCTCCTCCCCATCTCCCTCTCGCTCCCCCTCTCCCTCTTCCTGTCACTGTCACGAGGGAATGACGACCATCTGCAACCACATCCCCACACACACACACACACACACACACACACACACACACACACACACACACACACACACACACACACACACACACACACACACACACACACACCAGCGCCCCGCCCACACCCTGACATCTGGAGTGGGACTGACACCCAGTGACATGAGCGCAGGCACACGCTCCAACACGCACACACACACACGTATGTGACAATGACGGCTATTACTGTAGTGAAAGTTGAAAAGAGGAGGGGGAGGGGGGACAGCAGGGAAAAAGGGTGTAGGCGAGAGCGAGTGGAGGTAACACATCATGCTACTGCTGAGTGTCACCATTCAGACTGGGTATTACTGTCATTTGGACATGAATACTGCAGGGTATGTGTGTGTGTGTGTGTGTGTGTGTGTGTGTGTGTGTGTGTGCGTGTGCGTGCGTGCGCGTGCGCGTGCGTGTCGGTGTCCATATATGTCTTAATGGCAACTCCCCGAGATTGATTCCTATGCAGGTTATAGGTTTGGGTTGAACTTAAAGTTTAGAAACCTTAACACATTTAAAGTTTGATAAAAAAACAAAAAAAAAAAAACAAGCATAACTTTAGCATTGAGCGTAACAAAATATGTTACGCATAATTTGTTATAAAAAAATTAAAGAAATAATAATAACATGTTTTTATTTTCTTTCTTTTTAAAATTTGTTTTCACTTCTCTTTTGTGAGGGTTGTAACCTTGTGTTTTAAAGGTCATCTATAAATGTATAACATACAGTTAGTGTTCTATACTGTTGCAATTATCATGCTGTTACTATAATAATGTAATAACCTTCACAACCACCACCTTCACAATAATGTGAAGGTGGTGGTTGTGTTGTTTGATGCCATGATTACATTGTGTCTTTAGTTTGTCACTTTTTTTTTTACTATTCTATTCCATTCTATTCTATTCTATTCTATTCTATTCTATTCTATTCTATAACCAGACTAAATATGAAGGTTTGTTTTCTAATCAAGTAATAGAGGATGAGGGCTCCTCATACCTATCCGGGTCCTGATCCATATTTTACAGAACACTGCTATTATACATGCAGAGGCAGTGTTTTCAATGAAATGAATAACCAAATCATGGGCTGCCTCAAAGAATAAGAGCGCTGAGGTCATTGCACAAGGTCCTGTAATTATCTTGTGCATTCTGGACCAACGCCACACTTTAAAAGGAAAGAATGATCATCTGGAACTCATGTGTCACAGGTTTCAATCATGCTCGCAAACGTTAGAGCTTCCTCTCCGGGCGAAATCTCTTCACCGTCCAACCAAGACTCCGATGGATGATAGATGGCCGACTGTGTGACACAGTTCACAATGCTTATGTTAAAATAGATGGATAGCGGTTATATCTGAATCAATGGCGATAACGAATTCCAAAAATCCATCCCGAGAGAGAGACCGGCTTTAAAGTAGCCCTTATACAAAAAGCATTGAGCACTAAATGAATTTGTGCTTGTTTTGTAGCTGTTCCTAACCAGCGCCTAGACATCGGTAAGAAGTTCAATGACGAAATAGAAATGTATTCACAAGAAACAATCATTAGTAATACAATCATTAGTAATGGCCAAGAAGGTAGAGGCACTGATTAGAATAACTAGAACAGTCTATGAGGTTCAGAAAATGGCATTTATTTACTGTAATTCCGCCTTTAAGACAACATTTAACAATGGGATACAATCACAATATTATGATATATCACACCCCTAGTGTGGAGGACCGTTTAAATTAAAGATCCACGGTTCATCATTTTTCAAGACCATTGTGGCAGTGGGGACCACATGCCACACACCACCCGAGTGGCGTTTTCTGGGGCCCTCCGACACGGAGACAGAGGCCGTGATGGGGTTGAAAAGCACCAGTTTTATTGTAGAGAGCGGAACAAGCCTGGAGCCTGGACAACACGTCATGACAAGGGCTCCTCTCCTGTGTGTGTGTGTGTGTGTGTGTGTGTGTGTGTGTGTGTGTGTGTGTGTGTGTGTGTGTGTGTGTGTGTGTGTGTGTGTGTGTGTGTGTGTGTGTGTGTGTGTGTGTGTGTGTGTGTGTGTGTGTGTGTGTGGAGGTTTTACCTGTTGCGCGTTGATTACTCTAACGAGCAACAGGCGTACAGCCACCCTGATCCTAGGCCCGATTACCTAGACCCAAGACAGGTGTTGCTGCTTAAACCACACCAGCCCAACTCCACAACTTGTTTTTTTTTTTGGAGAAACTCAAAATGTCAGTGTGAGTGAATCTCTTTGTATTTCTGTCGATGAGGGGGGTCATGACCACCATATCCAACATGTGCTAGTTTGATCTTTATTATATGCTTTTCAAACATGGAGTGCGTGTTTCTTAGTAGGGCCACAGTATAAAAGGCAACATGACAAAGTAATTCTTTGCAATTTTATTCTGTTCTGTTCTTTTCTTTTTCTGTTCTCGTTATTCTTGTGTCCGTCACACCAATAAACGGAAACAATTCTCAGCCAGTGAAACTTTGGGGAGGCGAGCCCAATCCATTTTCCCGGCTGGTTAGCCAGCTGCCATTTTTAGCAGCTCTAGATGAACCAGCTAAATTACCGTGGCGAGCCACAGAATGCCACTGCCATCCAATTAAAGGTCTGTGTTCTCATGGCTCAGCTCTAGAAACAGCCTTTGTTTTGAGGGAGGTTGTGCAACTGGAGGTGATTTTATAGGTCTGGATGTTTCCTTTATTCATTTGTTTCCACAAACAGCTGATATGGTGTTGCTCACCTTCTCCGTTCCCACATTCAGGTCGGTTCAACCAATATCCTGCAGAATATTTGTCTGTTTCCAGCCGGGGTCTGAGCCGCGGAAGATGACCCTGCGTTCCGACCTCCCGCGGAGAGATGCAAGTGCACATGTTGTCGTTGTTGTTGTTGTTGTTGTTGTTGTTGTTGTTGTTGTTGTTGTTTTAAAGCAGACTCAGCCCCGGCTGGACTTCCTCACTACAAATTAAGCCTGGGGTTGAATTTCCATGTTATGATCAACCCACCATCACAATTACTTTTTCTTCCTGCGCAGAAAATAAAATACGCATTTTTGACATAGAGGCCGATCTGGATTTGGATCTAAATGAGTAAAAGAAACCGTGTGCTGTGCGTTCACCCAAAGCACGGAATACAAAAACAAAGGTCACGGATGACATACTGCGGTCGGGTCGAGAAAGCCGTTAAAACAGCCTGCCCTGTTTGTTTTGCTCAGTTAGCTCTCCGGCTTTGTCACACCTCACTGTGAATGGACTTTATGGAGCTCAACCCTCGACTGCACCGACTGAAATAGCTGAGGCGCTTAATAGCTCAAACTGGGTTGTAGTCGCCACAAAGAACACCATCTGTAAAACAAAAAGGGATGTATACAGTGCAAATGGGGGAAGAGAGGTCATGCGCTCCCACGTGTTGCTACGAGGGGAAATGGAATCACATTTATTCTCATGTGTAATTTTTGGTGTTGTCATGTGACAGCGGTGCAGTAACTTTGATGATTTGTTCAAGGTTGCACTATACGGTCCATTCTTTTAATCTCATTTGACCCCCCCCCCCATATATGTGGAAAGAAAAGACGCCTTTCACCTGTGTTGTTTGTTTACAATCTTGCCAATTTTCTCCAGAGGAGAGCAGCAGGAATGTAAAAGACAGACAGACAGATAGAGAGGGAGGAGGTTTGTAAATCAGAGGTAGGAAGGGAAAGAGCCAAGCCGGATGCCAGAGGGATGGATGGCAAGGTCACTTGAGCCATTTCACAATGCTACTTGGGTTAGGCGATATTGATAAAAATCAAATATGACTTTATATATATATAGTACTATGTGATTAAGAACATTTTGGGTATGGCTAGCAGCCTGGATTAGAACAGATAAAAGAGTTTATGGATTACTTTACGGTAATGCAGCCTTGAAGACGACTTTTATCTTTAACTATTTGGTGATGTCTCGCAAAATAATCTTGTTGTTCATCACATCACATCCGCAGTCTTTGACATGAGCGAGATCCCGTTCTGTGTCTCACACTGAGAATGGAGATGAAACCAGTGCATTGGACACGTCAGAACCGGGTCAGTCATTACATAAGAGCAGCCAGATTCCTGTCTTAAGGTTTGTTACAAAAGTCAGTGAGTCACCAAGATAATTACAGTGTCTGTCTGACCTGCAGGGCAGTGTGTGTGTGTGTGTGTGTGTGTGTGTGTGTGTGTGTGTGTGTGTGTGTGTGTGTATGTGTGTGTGTGTGTGTGTGTGTGTGTGTGTGTGTGTGTGTGTGTGTGTGTGTGTGCCCCTCCCTCGATTTGTTTATGTGTGTGTTTGGGTTTATGTGAGCCCAGAGTTACATCAGTTCATATAACCATCCTTAACACAGACGGCCAGCTCTTTCATCTCTCTCTCTTCGGTACCATTTAAATAAAGGAGACACACTATCGTTTTCAAGACTGTATTTCTTTTCTTTAATCCGTGCTGTCAGCATGCTTGGCGTACAACACCGAGTATTTGGATGCCATTGAATCTAGGACAGAGTTAATCTTCAAGTGGAGTTAAACTTCTCAACCTGCAATGCCACTCCTTATTCGTTCTTTAATCATAAAGAACTGTTTGCAACAACCCTGTCCTGTGGACGACCTGTGGGATGTCAAGAGCACAGCTTTTCGTTTGACAGAGCCGCCACCAACCCTCCTCTTTGGACAACCATCTTACCATGTTTTGGTCTATAAACAACTCATCATAATCACCACTCCAAGAGGGGGAGAATCACCACGGGTGAGACAAATAAACATAGAAACAAACAACATGTACACGGAAAAACGTGACGATAGAAACGACAGACGACAGCATGTATCAACAAAACAGAGTTCATTAAGTGGAGCACCATGCCCTGCAGCCACAGAAGACCCCCCAGCCCCCAGAGAAGCTGCGGAGCAACAGCAACGCACAGGCGAGGAGACCCTGCACCCCTGAAGCGCATACATACAACTCATTCCCACCCACGTGCAGGCATAAGACACCAGGGATCACCCGTAGGTGCAGAACCTGGGCTGCGGGCGCAAGGCACAGACCACAGGTCCCACGCCGACAGACCGAGACCCCCGCCAGAATCGCCCGCCCACGCAGGAGAGCCAGTGCGGTCCCCGTGCCCACCACTGCGCGCGCAAAGGCGGGGCCCGTCCCACCGCAACAGGCTAGATGCCCCACCTGGCCTCAAGCCCCGAGTGCCCACACATGTATCCGAGTACGCTTGGTGCAGGACACCCTGATGTCAGTCCTCCCCGCCGCCAACACCCGTAGACAGCCGGATAGGTGGCCCCTCCACCACCCCCCGGCCCCCGGTGCAACGGAAGCAAGGCCGACAACCCATGATGGCGAGCAGCCTCCAAGGGGGCCTGGAAAGCACCTGGCGGCGCTCCCAGCAGCCCCGCCGGGTGACGGCAGGCCGGAAACCACCAAGGGTAAGCCACCAGGAACCAGACCCAGCCGGCAGGGTGCTCACCCGGTTGCACCCCAGCCCACCCACCAGCCAGGCTGTTTTTTGAGAAAATGAAAATGTCCGTGTAAAGTTTCTGTCCCTGTGAATCTTTTTTATTTGCTTTTCAAACGTGGAGTGCATTTTTCTGAGTACAGTATAATCTATTCTATTCTATTGATTTTCGAGTCTATATATTATATTATAATTTGTTGCATAGGAAGGGAAAGAGCAGCAAAAAGCTGACAGAAAAGGCTGAGGAGAGGAATTATTTTAGTTCAACCTTTGTTATTAAAATGTTTAATATTTTATGCAGTGTGGCTGTGTGGATAAATTGAGTGTGTGTGTGTGTGTGTGTGTGTGTGTGTGTGTGTGTGTTCCAGGCTGATTTAGAGCCTCCCTTAGGGGTCCGCATGACTGAAACACCGCAGGTCATCAGACGTAAAGCCTCCACTGTCGCTACGCCCTGCCCCCCTGCCCACCTTGATCACACTCCCTGGGTCTTCTCCATGACCTCCTCCACCAGCAACAACCACGGGGGGTCCTCTCCAGGTCACCCCTCCTACCGGGCCTGGAGCAGATAGTTGCTGTCTTCAGTCTTGGAGGATTGCAAAGAAGTTATTCTTGAAAGAATCTTACTCATTTGTGGCAAACAAGTGACTCTGTGGCATCGCTCTGAAGAACCATCCTCTGTTTCCATGGGCACCTTTATTTTTCTGTGTGACCTCCCCAATCTGTTTGTCCTTGAAGAATGCTTTCCCACTCGTTCCTTACTCTCTATGGTTTTCCCTCCGTCGTTACTTTACTCTCTCTGTATTTTCTCCTGAAGCCATCTGTCCCTTCTCCTAATCTGCTCATTCCACTGGCCGCGCGGCTCTTTGTGCCATCTGACCTCTGAGCCATGAACGCGAGTCCGATGAGTAATGTATAATTCTTCTCTTATTCCCAACACTTCACACTACTGCTGAATAAATACTCTATTCAGTATGAGTGGCCCAACAGAGAATCAAAACCCCCAAAATCCTGACTCTATCCCATATTGCCATCGTGTCATGGTCTATAGCCACTTTCACAACATTGCTGGACGAAAAATATCCAGCAGAGGCAGCAGGTAGTCATTCCCACATTGGCCTCCACTATGGTAAAGTTCCGTGTGGAGTCTTTTCTCACGTTAAATGACTGTTACCGATACAGTACGTAATGGGTTCAGGTTGGTACGTTATGTCCAGTGTAGATGTGATCGTTTGGACAATCTTTTTTCCTGGCTCTCAGAGACCAGTGCTTAGCTTCCCGTCGCCCCAACCCTCCCGGACGGACTCGGTTCCCTACGCTGACGGAGCCGGGACAGAGCCCCCGAACGCAATAACCCTAACCCAATGTTATTAAATCAGTGTGATCATGTTCAACTTGTCCAACACTCTCTGCCTCGGGAGAAGGAAGGTTCTCCACCTGTTCTACCTCTCCCTGTCCCCTCGCTCCCTCCGGCTCCGTGCTCCGGTGCAGCTGGATGCCCGATGTCCCAGCACCGCACCAAAACTCTAACAGACAAGTCTAGGGTCTGAGTGGCATTTCTAAGAGGTAAAGGATAAGATTTAAGATTTTAAAGACCTGTCTACCTAACACGAGACTGGACGTGTTTCAGTTTCTCGTCTTTGCAGCCGAGCGCAGCGGCTCGGATCGGACCCCTTCTTATTCCAGACTTTTGAAATATTTGTACGACCCCTACTTTACAGCAATGTTTCTGCTTTCATTCCCACACACTTCCATTCACAGCCGTACAGGCATTTTCCCGGGAACGATACGAGGCTTATGTTATGCCGCAGAGGACACCCCTACTCATTCCTTCTCCACCTTCAGTCGTCCCTCTGTTTCCCTTCCTCCACACAGTGTGGTTCATGTCAGCAGTTGGCCAAGCAGGCCCCCATCACCACTGACTTCTACCACCATGACCCGAATTCTACCACGACGCCTGTACTCGCCTGTTCTCTTTCCGAATTGGCTTATTCCTAAACAGACCTCATCTCAAGGCTCACTTTGTACGCCTTTAAAATGGCAAAACCTAAATCCTTTGATTAATCCTCCCTTGGGGTGGAGACATTTTTCAGCGGTTATTTATTCACTGTTGGATGCAGTAAAAAGTGGAACTTTGATGGCTACATCTGTAGGTAATAGACTTTCAGCTTGCAGCCCTCAAGTCTTGATTTACCCCCTCTTCATCTGCCTTCCCCCCTCTCCCCCCTTTCTCACCTACGTCTCGGTCTCCTCCGGCGCTCAGGCCAGAAGCTATGGAGAACCCTAGGTTATGACAGCTGCTCCGTTTCCTACATGTGAGAGTGTTTATCATCCACATGGTGCTCGGTATATCACTCGTGTTGACAACAGCGGGACCTGATTGCGAGGTCTGCGCTTTATAACTCTTTCCCGGGTGTATCCGTGTGAAGCCCATGTGCCCCATTACGGCCTCTGTCCTACCCTTCTGTGGCTTCTCCTTGACCTGCAGCTGTGACACACTCCGCCACACCATTGCCCTCAAGCATGCTGCAGGTTCATATCCAGCGCAAGTGGCCCGTAATCGATATTTAGAATTCGGTGGCGTTTGTCTTTTCTCTTACTTTTAGTCATTATAACTGATGAAATGGACTGTTTAAAGGGCAGACCAGCTAAATCCGTTCACCCAGTGCATTTGCTTTCAGGGTGTTTGTATACAGTCACTAAGCCACTGTATACAAACACCCTGCTGTTGATTGGATTCTGCTCAGACTCAACACCGGCTTGCGGTGCCCAGTGGTAATAGGTAAAAAGTCGAATTCAATATCCACTGCCAGTCTAATTTGTTGGTCTTATTTCAGTAAACATCAGAAGTATTGGCTATATAATGTGTGTGTGTGTATATATATATATATATATATATATATATATATATATATATATATATATATACATACATATACATATATATATATATATATATATATATATATATATATATATATATATATATATATATATATAGTCAAACAAATTCTATTTGTCTCTGAATATGGCTATTTGCCTACCAATCTGTTCAGAGCAAAGAAGGCGGCTGTTATTCTCGCGCTCTAGCTGCTGAGCTGTGCATATGACTTGTGAATATAACGTGACTTGGCCAATAATGATCCGTGCTTGAATAATGAGTTCCTACTTGTGCCCGGTCAGCGATCTAGCTCACGGCTCCCAACCTCTCTCCCACACGTTTCATCCCTCCGTGGTTCATCGTCACTACTCTGCTGTGGTCCGCACGGAGAGAGCCACGTATAGAAACATCCAGAGGTCCGTTCCCCACATGCATCCACTCTATTGTGAGCCTTTTGTAACTCCCTTCTCCCTCAATTATTAGCCGATGCTTTCGATTTTTTATTTTATTTTACCAAATGCCCTTGATCACAGACCCCCTGAGTCTCAGGGCAGAGTGCATGGAGGTTCCCAGACCATGTCTAAGACCTGAGTCCTTGTATGGCAGCGGTACAGTAAGAAGGTCCAGACATTGCCTACTACCGTCTACTACTCAACCACGCTGTCTGCCACACAGAACCCAAAGGTCATAATCTGCATTTTTCACAGTTTTGTCCGCAATTCTGAAAACCATTAGCATGGCAGTATCTTTTCTTTCTTTTCTGTTCTTAATTTCTGTGTAATTTATGATTATGCGTGATGTACCCCTAGGCACAAGTGATTTGCTGTTTGGATAGCCATAAATCAGACTTAAATGTATTCATTAAGCATATACTGTACATTGAGCAAACTTCTAGGTGTCCTCACATCCTCCTCACGGCGTCTGCTTGAAAGTGAGTAAGTCCAGGCTTCAGGCCAGAACAAAGGATGATACTTTACAGGATCTTTTTGCATGACGCTCATGCAGCGCTGAAGACACTGGCTCTGCATAGCTATGATCACACAGCCTTCCTCGGGACATCTGAGCAAATTACAAAGCTTAAAGTTGAGAGGAAAGCCAGTGCACTGTTTAAAAACTTTTCCTCCTGCCATCCGGTCCTCAGCCCGGTTGATTTCCCCAGGCAGGGGGGCTGACAAGGGCCCATCCCCCTCCTTGGAATAATTGGCTGCCAACTGCCGGCCTCTCCCCTGGCCAGAAACCAGCCTTGACCCCATGGTGTGCCGGAGCCTTCGATCTATAATAGAACACAAGTGCTGCCCCGGCCACACCTAGACCCTTGAGGCTTAAAGCCCTGAGGCATAACCTCAGCTCCAGGAAGGGCTGTTGTCATCAAAGCTTTCCTTTTTAAAAGGTCTTAACATTGCTGTGTGGACGTCAGGAAGATTTAAGACCTAATTTAGGCATTATTCCATGTAATAGCAGCTGCATTCTTAGATAGACCGAAAGTTAGAACTTTTTAGCATGAGTCCTATGACTTAAGAGTACCACAGCTGCCATTAATTGTTGAGAATATTTTCATACATTATTGGATGTGTAGACTACACGGTGTGTAGATAAGGAAGGAAATAATATTGGGAACATTTTTCACTGCAAGCACAGGAAAGTTCAGCCAATCATTACTTTGGTTCAAAATGTATAGTGCTAATTTCCCTGACACCTTTATTACACATTTTAAGGTAGCGGCAGAGCGGATCAGCCGAATGAACCGCTGGGGAATGCTGATTTGAATGACAATGCCACCCCCTTCCCCATATCTCCCTTCCTTAAGGTCCTGTGACACCTCGTTTCACCCACCCCTCAAAGCCCTTTACCAGCGCAGAGGATTAACCTGCTCGGAACCGGGACGTCGCCGAGAGCCGACAAAATTCTCTTCCAGGGACAACGTCTTCACCCTTCTTTGATCCCCCTGGTGCTGTTTTCACTTTTAGAAATGACCGTGATTGAATGATTAAAGGGAATAGAGGAGATGGGTACGATTTCTGTGTCTGGTTTGGATTTTCGAATAAAGTCACATCCTCATAGCCGGTGACGGAATGGAGTGCCGAAAATGTCCCTTGCATTCTTTGAGGTCCACCGGCCCTGTTTCCAAACCTCAATGCCAAATAAAAAGCTTGAGATACACACGCTCAACAATCGCTGACTTCTGAGGATCTGATAGTGACAGAGCGCTAATGGGGGCTTGGACGTGAGTGTCTTTTTATTTTTCAACATAAGTAAATTAAGCCCACATTTAGCACAGGGAGGTGACTTTGCTGCTCGTGACACCTGCTGAGGCTCTGGCGGTCGGTGGCCTGTTTGGAAAATGTAAATCTATTATTTTTGGACATTTTTCGCCCTCAGCCAGCGGAGCTCCCTTTGTGTTTTTATCTGTTTTTCTCTGCCCCGCTCTGTTGGTTTTTCTGCACCTTGTATAGTATAATAATTTCATCACCTGACTTAAATTTTTTTAACTGTGTTCAATGATTTCATTGTGGGATCTCGAAAAAATAGCAAACTTAATAGAATAGAGAGCTGATAATATTTTTTTTTCTAATTATTATTTATTTATTTGTTTTTATTTAAAAAAAAAAAAAAATTCAAACCTGTGCTGTCAGCATGCTGGGCATACAACACAGAGTATTTGTATGCTATTGCATCTAGGACAGTTAGTCTGCAAGTGGAGTTCAAGTTCTCAACCTGCAATGCAACTCTTTATTAGTTCTTAAATCATCAAAAATTGCTGCAATAACTCTGTAGGATGACAAGAGCACAGTTCTACACAGAACCGCCACGATCCCCCCTTTTGAGAAAAATTTTACCATGTTTGGGTCTAAACAACTAATCGCTACTCCAAACGGGGGAGATTACCACGGGTGGGACAAATAAACAGAGAACCAAACAACATTCATACATGGAAAAACATAAACACAGAAAAAAAAAAAAACATGTACGTGAAAAAACAAACAAAAAAACAAACAAACAGAAAAAAAACATTGGATGACAACATGTGCCAAAAAAACAGAGTTAATCAGGTCCAGGAAAACTAGAGCAGCAGTTGGGCACGTGGCCTCCACCTGTCGTGGTAATGGCAGTACATGAGGAAGAAAAGGAGAGGGATGTAACCAGGAGGGTGTAGGGGTGCGTTCAAAGCAGGTGTTGGTGGTGTATGTGTGTGTGTGATGAGACCGCCTGTGTGTGTGTGTGTGTGTGTGTGTGTGTGTGAAGTGTCCACCGGTGAGTGTGCAGGACTCATCCCAATTGGTTCTGGAGTGTCAGGTCAGTATAATGTCGTGGCGCCTCCAAGCAAGACCCCAAAATGGGGAAAAAAAAAAAATATATATATATATATATATATATATTTAAAAAAAAAATATATATATATATATATATATATATATATATATATTTGTCTTTGAGATGTTGAGATTTTATAAAGATTTTGTGACAGGGTTTTTTTTTTTTCAAAAATGTGTATTGCAACATCAAAGCAGCAGAACAGAAAAAAATGCACGATGCTCGTAATGCGAACTAAATGTGCTGCTCCTGTCTCAGAATTATGGGCTGTTTCTCTCCTCATTACTTGACTCAGCAGATCTAACAGTCGTCCCAGATTCTGGAGCTTGAGATCTCGTGGGAAAGCGTGCACGGTTGGAGAGGATTTAAGTCTTCTCCTGTTTTGGTTTCAATAGAAGAGACACGGTTCTCGTCCCATTAGGAGGCTTTCTTTCCTTCCTCCCTCCCTTGCTGTCCTTCCTTCTTTATTTACTTTCTTTATTGCTTTCTTTCTTTCTTCCTTCCTTACTCTCTCCCTCCTCCCTTCCTCCCTTCCATCCTTCCTTCTTCCCATTCCGTTTCTCCCATCCTTCTCATGTTGTGTTTGAATCCAAACGATCAAGGTGGGTGTGGGTTGATGTTTACGTGTGTCCTGCAAATTGCACCTTAGTGTTTTCATCTTTTTTTAGCTATTGATGGCTATGCTTTTATTCTTCTTCACTTTTAAATAATGTGAAGAAGAGCAAAAGGAGTTTGAATTCCCTGTATGTAGGAAATATGCTCGACAAATAAACTTCCCTTTCCTTCCTTCCCTCCTTCCCTTCCTCCCTTCCTTTCTCCCTTCCTTCCTTCCTTCCTTCCCAATGTGCTCACTTCCCCCCGTCTGCCCTTATGTCTTGTTTCCTCACTGATCTGCTCGGTAGGCTGCAGTGAGTTCCAGAATGATGGGATGTATTGTACTGCAGGAGAGGCGTCTGGGATCGGGCCTAATGCTTTCTGCAGCCGCCCCTGAGCTGCAGCGAATGGACAGCGTTGGAGATTCATAGTTAAAGATTCATAGTCTGATATTATCTCCCGGGGAGGAGAAACATAAAAAAAAGAGAAACAGAGAAGGGGGTGGGAGAATGATCAGTGCGCGCACACACACACACACACACACACACACACACACACACACACACACACACACACACACACACACACACACACACACACACACACACACACACACACACACACACACACACACACACGGAGGGAGGGTTTACAGTGCCCCCAGGAGATAACAGCTGAGGTGCTTCTATTTCTGTCCCCCTCCTTCTTTTAGTTTCCTCAGAAGAAGGTGAGATTCACTGCCACCCTTAATGGAGGCAGAAGAGGTAATTCCCTCATTTAGTTCTCCGAGCCATAGATTATTTGGAAGCCAAGCACACAGAAGGGGATTGAATGGACGTTTTCTAGGTCAGTTACCCAGTCAAGGTATTCTTAATGTGTAATCGTTGCCGTCAGACAGGGACTTGATGGGACCTGCGAGCGAAATGATCTGTATTCTTGCACTTATCAGGGGAATCCTCATCAAGGATTGTTGTCAATGAAAACCTATGGATTTGTTAAAGTACACTGGAAAAAAAAAGAAACAAACATTAGATTGGAGTCGTTGCTTCAGTTGTTTAAACCTATATATTTTTTGGGCTTTCTCTACTTAAAATTCACACCTAACTTAATGTATTAATATGAAGTTGACAAACCCTAGAATAAAATCTAAAATATACATTTAAAAAAAAAATCTATAAACGTGTCTAAAATTTAAAAAAAATATATAAAATATAATATTACTTCTATGATTTATAAAAGTATCTATACATGTATTTAAAAAAAATATATATAATAAATATATAGAATAAAACAAAACTTTTTTGGTCCAGTGATTTAGCCTATGGTATGCACAGGGTTTGAGTTTTGGCAGTGATTACAGTATTGCTCATGTCAACCGTCTCTCCCAGTGCCCCTCCTTACCGCAGACCCTCCGCTCCAGCGTCACCGCGAAAGTTCACCCCGGTCCAGTCCCACTCCGACGCGCACACGCCCACACGCACAGTATCCACGCCGAGCCAGACCCGTCTCCCCACCCAGTCCGCAGCCTCCTCCACCGCAGGACCTGTTGGATCTATCAGCGGGGGATATTGATCTCCGTGCACTCATCTCCGTGCACTCCGCATCACATGTGTTCATTCATTCATCCGCGGGTGTTTTTCACTGTGTTTGTCCATTATTTTATTGCGGCTGCAAAACTTTTCTTTTTTTTTTTTTTTTTTGGGAGACTTTTTTTTTTTTTTTTCCTCCTGCGCACAAAGTCTGGATCCCCGGCACTGATGCGTAAATAAACCGCGTGTAATTGAAAAATTCCTCAGTTGTATGGAAATGCACGTTTGGTGGTGAAATGAATTAATTTGAAGGAGCGACTCTGCAAATCAAGGTACAGTAGTACAGTTTTTTTTTTTCTTATCAGCTTCATGCATTGCATTGTAAGCCTCCAATCTGTTCATCTGGAGCCGGGAAGCTTTTCTTTTCCTTCCAACTGTGCAGAATTCACTTTCTGAACTCGTAAGCAGGCCTGCAGCTTGAAGATTTATTGGCCATTTGATAAAGTTCCACTATTTATTATTCCGTCGCCCGTGCGCGCGTGTTGTCGTGCATGCATGTGGATATGGAACTAGAGCAGAGAGAGACAGAGAGAGAGACAGAGAGAGAGAGGGAGAGACAGAGAGAGAGACAGAGAGAGAGAGACAGAGAGAGAGAGAGAGACAGACAGAGAGAGAGACAGAGAGAGCGACACTGCGAGAGAGAGAGACAGAGAGAGCGACACTGTGAGAGAGAGAGAGAGAACTTGGAAGTAAGTGGCAGTATGTGGCTTGCCTTGTTGGCTTAATTAGCTGGTGCTCATCTGTAATGAGCTTTCCCTCAGTCTCTCCTGTCCCCCGCCCCTAAAAGTTAAAACTGCAGTTTGTCCGGCTGACATGGAGATGATGGAATTTTATGTTTTTACGCCACAGTTAATGGCTCACCTGTCAAATAAAGAAATGTCTGCATGACTTCATGTCTACCTGACTGTCGGATATGACTACGAGCTGAGGTGATATATTCTCGTTATATCTGAAATGATGAAGGTAGCTATAGGGTTACTGTATGAAGTTGTATGACAATCCCCTCTCAGTACCTGAAGGTTAAGCAGTTAAAGTGTGAGAGGTGCCGAACAAAAAAAGTTTGTGAAGCCTTCAATTTTCCGAACGTCTGCATAAATTTGACCCAAAATGTGAATGCATCAGTAGCGGTAGAAAAAAACCCCCAAAAAACAGCAAAGTCGATGAAGAAGATGCAGAAGTTGAATCTCCATGTCAGCTTCTCCCAACGCTCGACGTCGGACTTTTTGCTCAATAAATAATTGAAAAAGTTGAATGTTTAATGTGCTTTAATTTTAATTGGGGTTTTAGGTCAAATTCATGCGGAAATTCACCGAAGCGCCACTGTTCACAGTCACCCCCAACTCACACACACACACACACACGCGGTTGACCAGGTTGAGTTCCCTCGTTCACCAGTAACCAAACTGTTTTGACCCCTGATTGCGGCGAGGACATTGGTTGACATCTTCTGTATCTGACATTTTTAAAGGGGAAAGAAAGAGAGAAAGAAAGAAAGAAAGAAAAAAAGAAAGAGCCCTCTATTTGGCACCAGCAGGATGCTTCCTGCAGCCAAAATCTCAGGACCTGTTTGTTTTTCCTCATCGTTCCGCAGCAATCGCCCCGGCGCGCCTGAAGGAGCCAAGATGCGACAGGACGTGTGTGCGACGGCCGCGGCGCTGGCCGCGCTGGCGCTGGTCCTCGTGGTCCCGGCGAGCCGGGCCTGCCCCCGAAGCTGCAACTGCTACCAGGCCAACGAGGTCCACTGCACCTTCCGCTCGCTGCTCGCCGTGCCCGGCGGGCTGCCTGCCCGCACGCAGCGCATCAACCTCGGGTGAGGGGACGCGCGCGCCCACCTTTCAAGGTCGTTGCTTGTTTTGAGTTGGTGAGGTCATCGGCGAACACGCTGTCCCCTCTGCGCCTCCACAGCTTCAACAGCATCAGCAGGATCCCTGAAAGGTCGTTGGCCGGCCTCAAGAGGGCGGAGCTTCTGATGCTCCACGGCAACGACCTCCATCGGATTCCAGACGGGGTGTTTCGAGATATGAAATCACTGCAGGTAAACAGGGAGAGGGGGGTTGGGGGCAACAACAACAACGACAACGACAACAACGACGACGACGACAACGAGCCGTTCCTCCTTCAAGCCATGAAACTTGAATAAACAGGGGTGTTTGGTTTGGTTACCAGCGGGCCGGCCGCCGCCGCCGTCCGTCTGTTGGACGGCGGCCGATGTCAGGCATAACCTCTGGGCCTTTCATCTGATAAAACCTTTGTTCCGTTCCCGACCGAATCAGGTCGCTGACGCACCGAGCGATGCCTTGATTGCAGGGGAATCAGTCTTTCATAAGTCGCGAGCGTTTGAATTATTCGGAGATAAAGTTTATTGCCGGGCGCAGATGTTAAAGTCGTACCGGAGGCGGGGGGCGGGGGGGTCGGGGTTCCACTTCAAGAGTTTCCCTTTAATCACGTTCCATGTCTGCGGGGCGAAGAGGGATCGCAAAAAAAAAACAAAAAAACAACCATCGGGTTTCTTGGGTTTCTGCCCTATTTCAGCGCCGCTCCGCCGAAGACAACTCCGATCTCAAACGCGCACATGTGCAGTGCTGGTTCCGAGTGTCGCCGGCGAGCCGAGCGTTCGACCAAAGTGGATTCACAACGTCACACGGATCCACATTTTTCTACAGGCGTGGTGCGCTCCATCAGAGGACACACCATCCATATGTGTGCCATGCGCCCATCAGGAATCGCTGCAAATACATGCAAACCTCGCATTCCGCCGTCCCATTTCGCACCCAACATGCGATTCCAGCCACCAGCTGTGAGGCGGTTTTTCCGTTTGCTGCTATTTGACATAAATATTTTCGAGTTAAATATTCTGAGCCTATTTTCCAAACTTTGTTTTTTTTTTTTGTTTTGTTTTTTTGTTGTGTTTCCCCCCTCCCCCCAGCTCATGCATAATTTATGCCAGCATTAGCATTGGTGAGAGGAAGCGCATCTCTCACAGCGACTGGAGGGCAGAGTTAGCAGTCTGGGGGAGAAGCGGTATTACTCATCCGGCAATTGTTCCCCTCAGCTCCTCGGCGGATGCTAATATATTTGCCATCGAAAGTGATAATGGAAGCCATATTTCTACGTGTTGACATTCTCACATGTATCTGTCATTCGCTGGAACAGTTCCAGCTAAGTGGTCTCCCTGGGCGGCAGATCCGTCATACATGTTTGCCCAGTCTAGAGAGAGCCGCGCCGCTGTTGTGGTGCTTTCCTGCGTTTGTTTAGGCGCTAATAAATGGGAGTTGCGGAAAGAGACTTACCTGCTCATTCAGGTTCCCATTTCCCGGACACACAAAAAGATTGCGAACCTTGTGTGGTAAGCAATCTGCTATTATTTCCAATTTGACTAGACTAATTTGCACAATATGTCGGAATATTCCTTTCTCATTACACTCTCCTGATTTGTAATCCCTAAATCTATAGATTTTGCATTTAGTCATTTATGATTACAAGAGGAACTCCCGACTCGGCCCGTTCTTTAAAGTGGATTACTGACGTTGATCTTGGTGAGCAAGTCGTATATATCCCTTCTCTTTTAAGGGACGTGCTTAAAAGATGTTCTGTCCGCTGTTCCCTCCGTCAACGCTCTGCTTCCGACTCCCAGTTGGTTTCGCCGCAGGCAGGAAGTGGATCTTCATTTGTTCAGCGACGTAAGCCTCATGTCCCAAAATCCCCCCCCCCCCTCCTCCTCCGCCGCAGGTATTAAAGCTGAGTTACAACAAGCTGAAGGAGATCTCCTCCTCCCGGGTGTTCTCTGGCCTGACCTCGCTGCTGCGCCTGCACTTGGACCACAACCTCCTCCAGCACCTCCACCCCCAGGCCCTGCTCCAGCTGCCCAGCCTCAGGCTGCTGCGGCTGCAGGGGAACCGGCTGCACCAGCTGCACCCCCACAGCCTGTGCACGCTGTCCTTCCTGAATACATATCACTACTCCACACTCAGGCAGGTGGAACGCGTCACCCATCCCCGTCCAGGATATTTCCTTCATTGGCTTGTGTCCATATTTTAAATTTCGAATGCCTCGCGATAATAACTAGAACGCTGATGGCGATAATGGTGATGATCGTCATCCGTCCGATGCCTTTTCCCTTTTACCTTTCATTCCCACTTCATCTCCCCCCCTCCTGCCTTTCTTTTTGCTTTCTCCTCCTCACCCCAATCTTTATCGTACGCCTCTCTGCTCCTCTCCCCAGACACCTAGATCTGTCCAACAACAGCCTGACCACCCTCTCCAGGGAGGTCCTGGAGACGGCGCCCCTGATGGAGACTCTGGTGCTGCAGGCTAACCCCTGGAGTTGTGACTGCAGGATGAGCTGGCTCCTCGGTTGGAGCGTGGCTCACCCAGGTTGGAAGCCGCGGTCATCGAAATTCGGCTTTACTGTCATATAACGCCATGCTGCTCACTTTACGCCCCGTTGCCCTTCACTCCTTTCACACTTAAGAATTCTTTGCACAAAGCGGTGTTATTAAAGGTATGCTCGTGAGGGATGACAGAAAGGAGACAGCGGAGGGGATTAAGAACACTTATGTCAATGATTTCAACATATAACGAGAGGATTCAGTCGAGGTGGCAATCCTGTACCGGGTTTTAGGTACTGTTGCTCTTGGGCCCAAACCTTTTATCTTTGAAAGAATCAATCAATCAGTCAATCAATCAATCAATCAATCAATGTGCATCGGAGACGCTGTGTTTTGTTTCAGTGGCTGAAATTATATGTGAATAAGGTATAGGAAATGTTTTTGAACCGTCAACGTCGGATCTTTTTTTTTTTTGCCTGAGCATCATAACGGAGCCGATAATGGAATGCCGACTGTTAATTACAAGGTTCGATACGGTAACACCTCTAACACCACTCTACCCGCTGTTCATCATTCTCTGTCCTTCCCAGCCTCTCTCTCTCTCTCTCTCTCTCTCTCTCTCTCTCTCTCTCTCTCTCGCTCGCTCTCTCTCTATCTCGCTCTCTCTCTCTCTCTCTCTCTCTCTCTTAGACCCATCAGCTGTAATTCAGTTTTGAAATGAGGGTGGATTGTGACACCTTTCTCATTGAGATACCAGATTTACCTGCCATGACTAATCTGTTATGACACCTCTAACATGTGTTGATATCTTAATTATACAATGATTTATGGGCTATTGAGTGTATGTGGAATAATAAATTGATGTGCATTACGGATTTGTGAGTACTTGTGGCAGCCATATTGTCTCTACCATTAGATACGGTTGATGAATGGTTCATATACCAGGTATGACAGGCTTGAATAATGTTTCACAACACGGATGTGTGCAGATATCGAGGATGTGGACTCATATATTATATGTAGTTCCTAGGAGGGGGTGGAAATTCGACAGGCTGACACAATTGATCGTCTGTCTTTGTCCTTGCTTCTCTTTGTCCAATAGGGCTGATGAAATGTCCCGAAGGTCCTCAGTGTCCAGTCTGTTCTTCGCCCAGTTTTCTCCAAGGACGGGGCCTTCTCCAGCAGACTGACCTATCGTGCACCTCGCCCATTATCTCCTCCCCGGGAAGAGACCTACCCTCAGGGTCGGACCTTGGGGAGACTCCACCGGCTGAAGCCTTCAGAGAGCCTTTAGGTGCGGCTTCTTTGGGTTTATCTGACCAACAGGGGAACAGCGTTGAACTGAGCTGCAGTATTTCTCACTCGACCGACTATCCGGATATTACTCCTCCTCCCGATTTTTCCTCCTCTTCATCTGCTCCTCTCCCCCTTGCACTCTCCATCTCTCTGTCCCTGGACTGTCCTGTGGAGAGCAGGGGCTATGAGAGCCTTTGGAGGATTCTGGCTTACTACAGTGAGATTGCAGTTCGTCTTGAGAGGGAGATTATGCTGAGTACAGCCCCAGCATTGACATACCGTTACAGGCAGGCGGGAGAGACAGAAGGATACTACCATACAGGAGTCACAGCTTCAGTTAAAGTCAAACCTAACTGGTTGTTACAACCGGCTATTAGCATTCAACTAAACAGACCCCATTCAACCAGACACCAAGTTCAGCTTATACTGTCGACAAGAGTGTCTGCCCGTCCTGACTCCATTTCTCATACTGAGTCATTCTCATCCTTAACGTCCAACTCTTCTCTTCATCCATGGGTACGAATATCAACCTACCATACTGCAACAGCAGTTGCAGCAGTAACAGGAAGCAGGATAGAGCTCTCATGCCCTGTTATCAGCTCTGGTAATCACACTATACAGTGGATTCTCCCAGATGGATCCAAACTAATCCCCCCTTACAGCAGTCCAGATGGTAGGTTTCGGGTCACAGAGTCGGGTTTACTTCTACAAAGAACACAATTCTCAGACGCTGGGATATACCATTGTGTGGCCCGGGCGGGGAAAGATGTAGATGTTCTCCGTCTACGCCTAGCTGTGGAAGAATCCTCTGCTCCGCCTCCTGGAGAGCAAGTAGGGCCTGTTGTGACAGGATTCGTTGGGGAGCCCGTCCGTGTGCCTTGCAATGTGTCTGGTTCTCCAACACCTGAAATCAGCTGGGTATTACCAGATGGAAACATAGTAAAGCGTGGCTTGGGTGTGTCAGATGGAATTATTATAGACTCAAATGGTAGTCTGTCCTTGCCTCATCCTTCTCTGAATGATATCGGCCATTACCGTTGTACAGCGGTCAACCAAATAGGAGTTGATTCTCTCTCCATGCGACTAGACTTAAATCCACGACCTGCCCCGTCTCTGAGGACTTTTTTCCGTAGTGGACCACAATCAGCTTCTGGCCGCTCAACACGGATACGAGCCCCGTTGCTACGGGAGACTATGTTGGAGGAGGGATCGGGAGCTGAAGAGGAAGATGGAGAAAAGTTGCCTATTATTAACAGGAGGGGCCCGAGGCCCAATGGGCCTCCCATAAACGGACGTTTTCCAACAGGACACCCCCGCAGACGTGGGCATGTGAGAGGAGGTCGACCGAGACAGGGTGGGTTGCCATCACCCACCTTTGAACTGAGGCGAAACCGCTTTGACGGCAGACAGAGAGGTAGCACAACCAATCAGAGGATAGACCCTCAGAAATGGGCTGATCTTTTGGCTAAGATACGCCAAAGGACCACCCTCAACACCACAAGTCAACCAACGATAGAAGCAGAGCCCACATCCCAGCCCTCTGGCAGAGAAAAGAGCAGAGAGGCAGAACGAGATGAGGGAGATGGCGATAGCGGCAAAGAAAAAGAGGATGTAACAAGTGATATTAAGAGAGGAGTGGAAGGAGGGGAAGAAAGGGAGAATAAAAGAGAGGGAGAGGTGGAGGTTGGAGTGGAGGCGGAAACCGAAGGGTCTTCTATTGATGACGCCGGTCTGGAAGAGGAAGGCTTGCAGCCCGTTATCCAGGTAAATATGGACACACAGACAAACAAGGGGATAAAAACAAACACCTTCTCAAACACAGAAAGAGGCGCAGGAAAGGAGAAAGACACAAAGGCAGACAAACAGAAAGGCAAGTCAACAGAAATCTCCGGCCAGGACAGAGAGAATGAGGCGGTCACGCAGACACAGACAGTAGCAAACACAGTTACTCAAACAGCCTCAGTCACATCCAAGCCACTCTCCAGAACCAATGAAATTGGCCCAGAAAGAGGTGGAGGACAAGGACGACAACCAAATCCTAGCCCATCTGCCGCCGGGTTTCACAACCACAGGCAGAGAGTCCCAGCCAATTTACTACCCAATTCACGACCGCAAAGCCCTTGGAATGCTCGTAGGCGGGTCGGACAGCGCAGACGAATCATCAACCGGAACAGGGGGCGACCTTTGGCTCCACCCCAGCCTCTCCCTGACCCCACCAACCCGAGGTCACAAACTGTCACTCCCGACACTAACTCCAACCAAATCGATACTTTGACAACTTCTCTTCCAGGCATGGTTTCGACACGGATCGACCCTATTAGGGCTCCCAGTGCAAACCCAAATCGCTTGGAATCCGACCTCCTTTCTCCAACTCTGTCAGGCGTCTCCCCCTCCTCTCTCCCACACTACCAAACCGCACCTGCTTCCTCGCCTTCTTCAGTGCCCCTCTCCTCAGTGATCCTGCCCTCTGTCTCTCTCTCCCCTTCCTCTGCCATCCCAATACGTACAGACACTTTAAATCGCTCATTTAACACCCCGGACAGAGTGGAGAGTACTTCTTCTCCCCCAAAGACGCAAATGCCCGTGCACCCTCGCACCACGATGCCGCATACACAAGCCATACAAACACAGGGACGTACATCCTCCAGCAAAAACACAGATATAACCACAAGCAGACACGTTGAAGAGGACAGCAAGGGATCCGTCTCATCAACCTCCCATGCATCAATCAATTTTTCTGCATATCCCCCCTACCCAATCAGCAGTACTGCCACCCATTCTACCAATGAGGAAACGCCATCAACCACTCCTGTGGCAATTACAAACACCCGATCTACTAGCAGCACTAGAAGCAACCCCACCACTACTGCCACTCCACCTACTACATTCAGATCTCCCACCCTCTCCACTTCCACCACCACAACTGTAAAAACTACTTCCCCCAATACTTCTTCTACGGCCAGTACTACTACTACTACTACTACTACTTCCACTGCAATCACAAATTCTCAAGATGCTCGTAGTTACAAACTTACTACAACTCCTCACACTACAACTGTGAGTACGACTTCTGCTACTATTCCCACCACGACCAAAACCACAACTACTCCTACGACCACGACAACTACACCGTCAACCACCGCCGCAGCCTCAACCACCACGAGCACAACGACTCCCACCACTTCTCCTCCTCTTAGTGAAGCTCACACCACTACCGCATCCAGCAGCTCCAGAGAGTCCTCCAGCAAGAGGCCAAGCCCAGGGCGTGTTGATCCCAGAGAGAGGCCTGTTCCTGGGGTTCTGAATCAGAGAAGAACCGGTCTTGACTGGAAGAACCCTGCAGCTAATTCTATTCCTGATTCACATAGCGGCCGGCCACTTCCGCCATCCTCCCCTGCCCTCCCAGCATCCCCTGGGGTGAGTTCATATGCTGTTCATAGGAGCCAAGTGTCATATGATGGATGTTTGTTGGTTTTTAGCTGTGACAGTATCCCAGTTGAAGTCATTACAGGATGGAAAGTATTCAAATTAGACACCATAGTTCTAATTTATTTATTTTATTTAATTATATAATATATTTAAGTTATTATCTATTTGTTCGCTCAGTTTTCACATTTTTTTTCTTGAGTGTTAATTAATTTATTCAATAGTTGATTAGTAATTTCAATTATTTATTTTTTCTAGTACTCACTGAAATGCACGCACAACAGCACGGTCAAATTTGTTGCTGACGCCACTGTTGAATGATAAAATTGGATTAGATTTATTTGCAACTTTTATTTTGGCTGTTTTTCTCAGTATCTATCTAAGAAAAAAAAACATTTTTTTGTGAGTTCTTGTCCAGCAAACACACACACAGTGACATGACCATTCAGAGATTATGATGAAGGAAAAGCATCCCAGGAAATGCACAATAGTTTAATCTGTCTCCCAGTGACCCGTTGTTGACACCCTATGGGCAATTTCATGGATAATCCTCGACTGTGATTGAGGCCCCTTAATGATCTTAAATGGAAATAAAAAGCATGTGTTTCATAATTAACAACGTGATTTACTTACTTTTACCCTAATCCTAAGGGATTAAAGATAACTGGTTATCAATCAATTTCCAGGGCTCTGGTGGCAATCCCGTACCGACCCATCCACTAGGATCACCGAAGGTGAGTTATATTGGATCCAATCAAGAGATTCCACATTAATACCCTCATTGCATTCCAAAACACATCCGTGCCTTTTGGGGAGAAAAACACAACCTGAAACTTGTAGAATGTTATTTTGCATTGTCAAAATGCAACTCATCACTCAGTAATATTTCACAGAGGGCTGCAATGACAATTTGATGAACAATCTAAAGCAAGTTTTACTTTGAGTTGTATAATCATTACATTGGGATTACATCTATTTCCAACATAGTGGTTGTTTTATCGTTGTCATTGCTGTAAAAGTAAATTACATTTGTATCTTTTTTAATGACTAATGACAAATTACAACCAATTTGTTTGTCGAGCACTCAAACTCCAATTAATCTACCTTCTGTAAAAGTCACAGTGTTTTGCTCATAATTCTTAATATTGATTTCTGTTGTGAGATGGAACCCTGACCTGTGCACCTGCACACTTCATTGACGGGTCTTTTTCCAAGAGTGTGGTGAGTGCCCCGAACAAAATGACTATTTTTCTACCTCAGGTCCCGGTTGTTCGATCCAGACCGAGGATCGCTGACCCCCACATCAGGACCGTGTCCGTCCCAGCAGAGAGCACTGCCAAGCTGGCCTGTGAGGCGCAGGGACATCCTACACCCGCAATAACATGGACTAAGGTGTCCACAGGTACACACACACACACACACACACACACACACACACACACACACACACACACACACACACACACAATTTAATTCATTTTAGCAAGATAATTATTTGAAAATTAGCATATTCTATGCTACATGTACATATGTATGATAAGACATATTGAATATTAAAAAAGTCTTTGCATGATAAAATTCACAAATCTATTCCTATAATTTATCTATTCAATAATTTAAAGTTAAATCTGCTCGAAAAATAATAAAAATAACCAGGCTTTAAAATGGTTTTTGGAACTCTGTAAATACTCAAACATACAGTTGATTTACAGTACAGTGCCAAAAGGACTTAACACTCACACCCAGCATTACACGCAGGCACATATACAGTACAATGACCTTCTCTTCGGCCTCAGCAGAAATGGAAAAATAGCATTGAAAGAAAGTCATGGAAGAATTTCTGTGCTATACAACTGAGTATTAGTCCAATTTCCTTGTGACTGCGTCCCTCCCTGGACCTCCTTTCCTCTTCTGTGACTTCCACTTTTTTCTCTCCGTCGCGCACCCTCCCTTGGAGACTGTCCCTCTCTATTCCCTCCCGCATTACTCTTACTCTTTCTATGATTTCTTTTTCTCCCTCTCTCTCCCAGGAGCGGTGATGTCAGCCAGCTTAAGAGCAGAGCGTTTTGAGGTCCTTCCAAATGGAACCTTTGTCATCCACAATGTTCAGCTGCAGGACAGGGGGACATATATCTGCAGCGCCCAGAGCTTCCTGGGCCGGGACAGGTAGGACTATGTATTCTAGATGTGAATCAATTTTATAAAATGCTTTCAATTTAGAATTAATCTCCAGGGGTATAAATATTTACAATGTTAATGAAACGGATACAAGGGGTACTCGAGCTGTGTCTAATTTTATGTGTTATGTTTTCAAATAAAGCTTTGGATTTTTTTTCTTGCTGAATAAATATTTCCTCTTTGTGTAACAGAGCAACATTTTCTACATTTCTCAGTGAATTTAATCCGATATTTGACGAGTTCTGCAATCGACTGGGCTCATGTAGAGTGTGAATAAGGGATGCAATGACAGCTCAAACCCACCAGAACCCATAGATTTGTGACACAGAGTGTATGTTTTCTCGATGTAAAATGTATATTTGCAGGATGTTTTCAAGCAGAGGTGTGTTATTGAGTTAAATTGCCGCTTTTTCCTGTGACAGGATGCTCACCACCCTGGAGGTTTGGTCCCGTCCTCCTCGGATGCAGTCGGCCAATTACAGAGAAACTACCATTCACCAGGGTGGAGAGATTCGTTTGGATTGCCAGGCGGAGGGCATTCCAGCTCCTCTGTTGTCCTGGGTTCTGCCTGACAGATCTGTAATAACTTCTAACTCCTCCCGGAGTCGGGTGACCATGCATGCAAATGGAACGCTCCACCTCTCGGTGACATTGCCATCTGACCGGGGTGTGTATCGCTGCGTGGCCTCCAACTTGGCAGGTGCCGCTAGTGCTTCTGTGCGCGTGCACATATCGTCATTGCCTCCAATGATGCATCAACCCAGAGAGGAGCGCTTGGTTTTGGCTCCAGGGATGCCACTTTATGCCCTCTGCTCCGCCCGGGGTGCCCCACCTCCAACACTTCGCTGGCGAACCCCGGATGGGACACTGCTTCGGCCTTCCCAGTTTCTCCATGGCAACCTCTTTGTCTTGCCCAATGGGACGCTGCATATTCGAAAACTTGGGCCCAAGGACTCTGGGAGATACGAATGTACAGCAGGTAATGCTGTTGGTGTTGTGAAGAGGACGGTGAGGGTGGTGCTGAAAGGGAGTGCAGAAGATAACGGATGGGCGGTTGGGAGAGCAGGAGATTTGGGAGAAAGGGCAACAGGAGAAGCTGTTTCTGCAGTTACACAAGCACCTTCGGCAACCCACCCCCGAAAGGGCAGCGCCCCTTCTCTGCAGCTTCATCCCTTTAATAGGTCCAGGACCTCCCTGCTCTCCCCCAACTCTCCGCTTTCCTCTCCCCTCCCCGAACCACCCAGCTCTCCTAAACCACTTCACAGAAACAACACTGGGGCCAGCCAAAGAAAATCATCCCCTCTCTCCCCGTCTAATCCCCTCTCTCCCTCTATCCCCACAAACAAAACCAAAGTCCCCCTTCCTGTTTTAAACAACACACGAGTGCACTCTTCCTCCCCAGCTGATAAAATTCAGCTGCCCCCTTCTTACCCCTCTGCACCCGGTTCCAATCTCAGTAAGGCCCACATCATCTCCACTTCGCCCTCCGTCACAACGATCCACCACGGGGGTAACCTGCTGCTTCACTGCTCGGTATCGGGCAACCCCACCCCAACTGTCATCTGGAGGACACCGCTCAGGAAACTGGTGGACATGCATTTCAGGTACTGGAGCTGTTTCATTTTTCGGGGGCGAAAATGATATTAAGAAGAACAGACTTCCCGTCACTACTATCAACATTTTTTTTTTTTTACGTTTCTAAATCCTGTGCCCTTCTGTTCGTGTGTGTATTTGTGTGTGTGTGTCGGTGGCCAACAGCTTTGATCAGCGTCTGAAGGTACACCATAACGGCAGCCTGTTAGTCCACACGGTGACGGAGAGGGACGCTGGCGACTACCTCTGTATCGCTCGCAACAAGGTCTCCGATGACTACCGTCTGCTCCGCGTCACCGTGGCCACGAAGCCGGCCAAGATCGACCCCAAGCAGCCGTCCAACAAGATGGTGTCATTTGGCGGGTCGCTGAAAGTGAGCTGCAACCAAAGAGAAACTGTATTCTGTCTCCACTTTGCCGCTATCTTCCTTTACATCTTTCATAATGTCACTAAACACATCCAGTTGTCGGAAATTGGTTGTTATTGGAGGCACGTTGGTCTGGATGTGTTTATTTTTTTCTGTCTGTCTTATTTTGTTAGATTTTTTTTCTTGTGTTTTTGTTGTTGATCTATGAAAAGAGGGTCCTCCTCTCCTGGCCCGGAAAACAAACATTCTCAGAACTATGAGCAATTGTTTCTCCAATTCAATTCATTACAATAAAAACCACGTAACCCCGACAAATGAGAAGTAATGTGAATATGTGAACAATAATAATTTGGCTCCTTCTAGGTGGATTGCCTGGCATCAGGACTGCCGGACCCTGCCGTCACTTGGAGCCTCCCAGATGGAACCATGGTGAACAGTGTGTTGCGAGGGGAGGATCAAGGACGGGCACGTCGACTGACAGTGTTTGATAACGGGACATTACTGGTTCCAGCAGTGGGTATGGGAGAGGAAGGGGAGTATACTTGTTATGCAAAAAACCCAGGAGGGCAAGACACCATGAAGGTAAGGGAATTACCCACGCAAGATATATAATTTAATTATTCGGGAACAACAAATAATAAGCATTAGCATTCTTGACTTATATAATTGACTCATTGATTCATCCATTCCATCAAGGTCAAAGTCCATGTCATGCTTACCTCTGCACCAGCCTTCACCGATGGTCTAAGCTATCAAATCATCAAAGTGAGACAAGGAGCCACCGTTGCCCTACGATGCCACGCCGCAGGGGACCCCACCCCCACAGTTACTTGGTTCACTCCAAACAACCGTGTAATCCCTCGAAGTTCGGGCTCCAGGTACTTTTCCGAGCGGGTCGTGGTCCTTTCGGATGGAGCCATGGAGGTCCGCCTGGCCCAAAAGGGTGATGCTGGGAACTATACCTGCCGAGCGTACAACACGGCTGGGGAGAGAAGCCGAGTGGTTGGCCTCGAGGTCGAAGCTTTCAATAACGGACACAGTGGCAGGGTCAGCAACGGCCGTGGCAGTGGGAGTAATGGGCATAGTGGGGCATTTTATCAGCATGGAACAACCAATGGAGTTATAAGCAAATTTGGCAGTAATGGGGTTGGTAGTAGCAGCAGTACTAATAGTCGGGTAATCAACACTATACCAAGTTATAATATGAACTTGACCAACAGTGGTTTGAAACCTGCCAGTGGTGCTGACAGTAGCGTTGGCGTCAACAGACCTATTAATGGAGTTCTAGCACGACTTGGTAATGGTGTTATCAGTGTGGGAGTCAGTGGGGCGAGCAATATAGCCATTAAACCAGGAGACATTGGATTAAATAGATACAGAGGCATTTCAAGTAGTAGTATTAGTGCAGGTAACAACCCAGTTGCTATTGGAGAAGTTGGTGAAGGTGGGATAGCCAGAAATAGTAATAATGAAGTTGTTAGTGGTAGGAACGGTAACTACACAAACTCCGGAATAGTCAATGGCAAGACAAGTGGTGCTACTAGTAATACTGGAGTTATTAGTAGCAGCGCGTCTAGTTCTGGAGCTGGGACTGGCATAGCGAGAGGAAATGTTTTGAGTAGTAATACAGGATGGACTAATGGAGGAACCCATTTCCATGGCAGGTTTCACGCTAACGGTGGTAGTACGTCTCATCAAGGTGTTGTTACATCAGTGAAACAGAGAGCAGTTAAAGGCCAAACCGTTATTTTACATTGTCCCTCTCATGGGTCCCCTCTGCCCCGGCTGTCTTGGCTTCTCCCTGGTAACGGCATCCTACCAGCTCCTTACTATGGCAGCAGGCTCACTGTGCACCGGAACGGCTCCCTGGAGCTGCGTGGTGTACGTGCCAGCGATGGTGGGACGTTGGTGTGTGTGGTGCGAGGAGACAGAGGGGAGACAAGAATACAGGTGGAGTTGACGGTATCTGACGCAAAAGAGGATCCAGCTGCAGAGAGGCCTGCACCCGAGGGCCCAGTTTCGGTCGGGCCACCTCACGCCGGAGACCCACAAACTGTTCGAGGTTCAGTTGGCTCCTCCATACCGCGACCGCCGTTGCCTGAGACACTTCAGCCAAGAAGCACAGTTACTGAGAAACCTCCACAGAGGAGCCCACTTTTACTGAATCCACAGCGACCAGTGGGCCTTCCGCTGCGCCCCGAGAGCCCTGCATCGGAGCCGGTTAGTGGCAAGCAGCAGCCTGTAGTGAGCACCAAAACAGGCTCTTTGGTGAGCATCATTAACGGAGAGAACCTTCGCCTATCCTGCCCTGCCCCTCAGAACCCTGGTCAGACCAGAGGAACTCTCTCCTGGACCTTGCCCAGGGGCGAGGTGCTTTCCCGGGGCGAGAGTGCTGACTCTGGAAAGTATTCTGTCCTGGATGAGGGAACGCTGGTGGTACAGCAGGCGACGGTGTTCGACCGCGGCTCCTACTCGTGCCGATCAACCAGCCATGACTCCTCCGCCGCGTTGGTCGTCACGGTACCTGTGATTGTGATTGCCTACCCTCCGCGCATCACAATGGGTCCCTCGCCTGTAACCTACACACGCCCTGGGGTTGCTGTGGAGTTGCCCTGCCTCACTATAGCGACGCCTCGGGCGACAGTTACATGGGAGACGCCGGACCTGTCACAGCTGAGGGTGACGGACCAGGCACGCATCTACGGCAATCGTTACCTGAGCGCACAAGGTTCCCTGGTCATCCAGAACCCATCGAGTCGGGATACGGGCTTTTACAGATGTACAGCCAAGAATGTCATAGGAGCCGACACCAAGGCTACATACTTGCATGTTGTGTAAACAAGTGCACCTGCACATACATGTACAAAGAGACAAGTACAGACTTGAGTGCACACACGCACACACACAGACACACACACACACACACACACACACACACACACACACACACACACACACACACACACGCACACACACACACACACACACACACACATACAAACACACACACACACACACACACACACACACACACACACCCACAAAGATATGAACCAAACCCTTACCAATGACTCTCTCTCACTGAAGGATAGCGTCTTACGCTCCAAGTGGGATGTGACCTCCCTTCATGCCCAGAGGAACTGCAAAACGATCTTCTACGTGCAGAAGATACTGTTGAAACCAAAAGATGACTGATGTACCAATGTAATATATATGTCTTGTCCCTTGTCTTTTAATGTGTGGCTTTTTATTGTCTGTTTTTTTGATGTTTTGTATCACAAATTGCAGGAAGCTCACCTATTATACGTATATGCATTTGTCTCTGGTAATACTTTTAAAGGGCTTTCTGCATAATAGTTTTTTGGAGACGATGATAACGAAACATATCGGATCTTTTCAGGTGGCTAATGTTATACTTGCTGTGCCTTATTTTGCCTGTTGTATGGGCTTATCAACAGTTAGTTAAATTATTATTTGTAAAAATATATACAGTATGCAAATGACAGCACACAGCACATTCTGTTAGACTGTTGCAAATCCAAATCAGGAAAGATTTGACTGGGGAACAGAAACAGGGCTGTTTGATTGGAAGTTCCTTTTTTGTTTTACTAAAAAAATTGTCTAACCATATCATTTTTAAAAGGCATTGGAAAAACACACATTTCACACACAATTAACTCTGTAAATCATTATTGCCAAGTATGTTTAAAATAGAACAATCACTTTTACAATCAATTGTGCTTCCAATGAAAATGAATACCTGAAATTATATACAACAAATATTGACTTAACTTGATAAAAGAAGGTCAGAGAATTCAGTGCCAGTTTCTTTAGAATAGTTTGGTTTAATCTCGCCATGACCCACTTCTTGGCTCCGAACAGCCCAATTTCACAATCTCAGAGCCTGAACACCAGCATCCGACCTCACTTTGGAAAGATTGCTATTCCCATCGCTGGGGCACCGCTCAGAGGTGCAAAGTTGGAGCAAAAAACACAGTTTGAGCCAACTCTTTGGAGGATCGTATTTATGATTATCATGATATTAAAGATATACATGCGCTTCCAGAGCCCGCCATGTGCTCATGTAAAGGAGCTCGGAGCTCACGCCGGGCTCTGCTCCCACACCCTTTCTCTGTTGTTGTTTTCATGTTGTTCTTAAATTATTTGTCTTTTAAGAGACTGTTTCTAAGACAGCGGTGTTTGAGGGTTTAAAAGAGGTATGTTTGTGACGTCTTCCCGGCCGTCGTGGAGTGTTTGCTTTGTTTGGATCAGCTGTTCCATTTTATAATAAAAAACATGAAAACCAACGCCGGGTGCTCCGTGGTGTCACGCTCCAGTGTCAAGACGCTTCCTGCCATGTGCGTGGCCGAGTGTGAGAAAGAGAGAGAGTGTAAAAGCTGATGGTTAGAATATGAAAGCTGGGAGCGATATGTTTATAGATGTTTATATGACAACAGAAAACCGTTATCCCCACATCAACTGTCAAACCAGGAAACGCGGTATAAACACATGGAAATGACATCACGTCCTCTTTGGGAAAATTTGGGAAGATGCATACTGTAGCGGCCTGCAGTCATAACATGGCAACTCCACACCACCCTTTTCTGTCCCACCTCTGCGCCCAGGAGTATCTTTAATCCCTCGGGATTAGGAAGAGTAGCCAATTTTTATTTGTGTAAAAGCTCGCCCAAGGATTAAATATAAATTGTAATTATGGACTTAACCTATGCCAACATTGAATTGAAAATATTCCTCAGATAGGTACAACTCCGTGCCACATTGCCAGTTCAGCACTTTTCTACATGGTGTTGTGGAATTGACATGTTTTATACGAGATCAAAGTTAAACTACCTGGTGCACTTTGCAGTTTGCAGCATCTGCTCACATTTTAGCAACACAGATCACCGGTGTCATCGGGGATTTGTTACGCCAGCCGAATCTGGCATGTCAGCCGGAGCCCTGTCACGGTCCACCCTGCTGTAATGAATACGGCCGTTAAAAGGCAGACCCGGAGACAATAGCGCGTCATCTGTTTCTGTGTGTGTGTTCATTTGCGTCAAAATGGGAAACAGGCATTCCGACCCTTTAAGACCGGCTTTCTGGAGTGGGGGTGAAAGCAGATAGGAGCGCATGAATGAATCATTGTGAAGGCAGCACCTAGGCATGGAATTAGATCCGACCACCTGACGCAATGAACCGCATGCCGCCGCGGAACGTCACTTTGAAATCATAACCTGCCACTGATTATCCGCAAAATCAGTAATCAGTAATGTACTCAGTCGGGCTACTCCTATTGATGAATGCGTTAAATGACGAGAGCATCCGATTTCCCGTGTCGAAGCTTCAAAGCGGCTTCATCACAAAAAATATCCACGTCACTCCGTGTGTTTGTTCGTGTCCAAAATGCACCGGCGAAAGAAAGAAAATTCAGCCACAAACTCAATCAGGTTGGGTTATTACACAATATTCATTTGTCCATTATCGGCACTAAAGTGACGCATAGTTGCGTTTAAAGGGACATTAGAGACATAACATTAACAAATGTTATTACAGTGATTTTTGCATTTACCGAGGGGAGTGGGGTGATCATTTTATGTGCACACACGGTAATGGAAAATAGAAAAAAAAACTATACAGCCTGATGAGTTCATGGAAACGGATCCAAAAAGCCGTCCAAGGCCTGGGAGGGAGGCAGCACGCTGCAGCTCCTTGGATCGCATCTTCTCCGTCGTAACCAAGGTTTCACTCAGCTGTTGTGATATAGATTTCATAGACATGACTTAATGGGAAAACAGATGGCAGCGGAGTAGCCGGGAGTCGAGGCAAGACAAAACATATAACACACATGCACACGCACGCACACACACACGCACACACACACACACCACATGCACACACACTTAAAGACAGGAGACTAAACATCTTAACATCAAAAGACTCGAGGCACAATGTCTATTACATATGTGCATAAATACACATACACACACACACACACACACACACACACACACACACACAGAAACCAAAGACCTTAGTTCATGTTGAAACTCATGTTGAAACTCATGTTAAAACAGCTTAACTCTTTCATTACAAAAACGTGTACATACAAATAAAGGTCTTGCATACATGTACACACTAAATACACATGCACATATACGCACACGTCTCCCCATATGCACACACACACACACCACACACACACACACACCTAGAGATTAAAATGATAACACCATAGGACCATAACAAGTCATAACATATATTTCAATCTCTCTCCTCTCAGACACACACACACACACACACACACACACATACGCACACGCAGACGCACACGCACACACACACACACACACACACACACACACACACACACACACACACACACATACACACACATAGAGATTACAATGATAACACCATAGGATTTAGAACAAGTCATAACATATATTTCAATCTCTCCTCTCAGAAACACACACTCCCGCACACACACACACACACACACACACACACACACACACACACACACACACACACACACACATAGACGCAATCAATTGCAATAGGTTTTCTATGGTGAATTAAGGACAACTGCTTTTAAAACTTTTTTAATACTACACACCTGATGAAACGGTGAAACCGTTGCATTGAATTCTTCTCCTTTTTCTGTCATGTCATGCTGCAGAACTACGGAGCACAAGCCCAGACCTCGTCACAAACAAGGTAATGATGATATCATTATCGTACCTGACTGAGGAGAAGAGCTTCTCTGCCTGGAGTGCATCATCTGTCTTGTGGTTGATGTGGTTTACTCTGACTAAACACAAAGTACTTTAAGGATAGCTTCAAAGGGGGGAACTCCCATTATGGTCACGTGTCTTGTTTAATAATATCATATTTTATGTAGACTCGCTTTTTGCAAATGCCACATCACATTCATTCGCAATTACATATATTAAAATTGGCTGTTGCAGGTTGCCAGTCGGAAGCGAACGCACCTTCCTGTTTCTAGTCTCTTACGTTAACGTGGATGCAGCTAAAAGGGTTGATTGGAAGAGCAAAAGTGTCCATGAAACTCCAGAAAACACTGGTGGCATGCATGGTTTGCGACCATTTTAACCACAATATTGAGAGTTTTCTGTTTTTTGCCGAAAAGGAGATGCGACATGTTTTTTAAGGCTCAAACTTTTGCCCCATTGCATAGCGAACACAGCGAGAAGCTGTAGCGCCACCTTAAAGATGCATTATTTAGCAGCCTGCTTTGAGGTCGGTTCATTGTAGGTCCTGCTTTCCCGGGGCCACGGAGGGTGGTGTTGGTGATGTCTTTGGACGCCGAGATGTTTGCGCAGACGGCGTGTTATTAACGTACGTAACGTATGATCTGTTCCTTTTGATAAAACTAAAAGAAACATGATGACAAGGATAAGATCTGCTGACCTTTGATCAGCCAATGTCGGCTGGAAGGATCCGAGTTCAACCCAGTTCGTGTCGGCCTCAATTCCAACACGAGATTCGGGGATGACCTCAACATCAAGATGTACCAGGGGACAATACTGGACACATAGCACTGCTGAGAAAAATCTAGGGTGTAGGCTTGCCCGTGTGCGTGTGCGTGTGCGTGTGTGTGTGTGTGTGTGTTCTGCAATCGACAATACTCTACTTAAAGTGGAAACAGAAAACTTTTCAACTTTACCCCCCCGAGCGCTTCCAAGCGATATTATTGTTTATGCCGATGTGGCAAAGACAACCGGATCGCTTTTCCGTTTTCCTCAGAGCGCTCCGTGAAGAAATGATCAACACTACTTTGGAAATAAGAGAGAGGAAAGAAGCATGTTCACTGAAGAGGTAAATTGAAATTGTCACAATTTTATATTGAGTTTGGGAGCAGGCAAGAGCTTTTGTAATGCTGTGCATTGCATGCTAAATAACATAGTTTGAGTAGCGTTATTGCTCCGCGCAAACGTGGAACTACAGCGGGGTCACAAACGAGTCCCGGAGCTCCCTCCACCCAGCCAATGTCTCCATCCACTCCAGTCCCTCCAACCAGGCTATGTCCGTCCAAGGTTCGCTCTTGTTTTACCTCTGTTGCCATCACCCTCCCTCTTCACCTTCTTTGCCAACACTGTGGAACTTCTTTCAACAGGGTTCTTTTTGTGTTGCCGGGTAGAGTTTCCCCTGTCACTTTGGTTGTTCCACTGTCTGCCATTTCCGCTTCTGGGGTATACCTACTGGGGATACCTACCGGGGATACCTACTGGAGAAAACAAAAGCAAAGGGCTGTCCTCACAATGTTTGATGCACTTCCTTTGTGCCGTAAATCCAGCCTTCATTCGTACCCGGTGGCAGACAGGATTGCATAGTGAAAGCGAGGCTTATAGAGTACCAAATGCCGATGGTGTCATTATTCTACAGACATTACACTGCGCAACAACATTTACTTCATAATGATCAGTTAAAGCGAAAAAGTTGTCTATTTTGCCACTTTAAGATTTTACATTCGGTGGGGAAGCACTTTACTGACTTTGCCTCCCAAATAATCCAAATCCAAATAATGTATGAAGCCGATGTATGAGTCAATATGCATACTTGCTCTGTATGAACTGATGTGCTGTGGTCCGTGGGAATTAGTCTGTGGGTGTGTACTCTCACTATTTATGTATGTATGTGTTAATGCAAGCGGTTTGTAGAGTGAGTATATTAATGTTTGTGTGTCAGTGCGTTTAAGCGTGTGTTTCAGCTTGTCAGGGTGTGTTGGTCAGCTGTTAATGATGGTTCCATGTCAGGGAGTCTCCCTCCTCAGGAGAAATAGCTGACTCATAGCTTGACTAGCTGGCCTACTTCTACAACTGGAAACTACAGTGTATCACCGCAGGCCACATGGAAGTGCGTGGAATCACACACACGCACACACACACACGCACACACACACACACACACACACACACACACACACACACACACACACACACGCACACACACGCACACTCATAAAGAGACAGACCGGATATTGTGAGATCATCTGTGCCAAGACATGCAAGACCCGTCCAGGTGCACCCTCCAAGAGTCACCAGAATAATAATAATACAAATAGGAGATGAATGTAGGTCAATGGTCAAACATAAAAACATCTTGAACCAGATGTATTGTTGAAAAAAAAAGGAAAAAGCATTGAATTTCACTTAATGCGTTCTTAACAAAAAAACAAAGAAAGAAAATAAATTAACGAGTGTCCACAGCTGTGCTTTCATTGGAGCTGATGGCGTGAGCGTCCTTTCTCTTTCATCGCTCTGCCCTTAAATGCCTCGCTCCGGCAATACCCATGTTTTTAATGAGCTTCAATACGAATGATGAACAAAGTATGGAAGCCCAAAGAGGCCAAATTTAATGAATCAAAAGCAGAACTGCATTCAAAAAGAAACAACAGAGTGAGTGAATTAACTTCAAAAGATAAAAAAACAAACATTTATTATTACTTCCTCTGCCGCCAATTAATTGATAAAATAGTTATTTGAATTGTTTGTTTTTGCCATTTATCATTTTTTTTTTTGCCTTTAACCCTTTACTTTTCCTTTTTTTTTTTACGATTCTAGCATGCGTTCAATCAGTTATCCATTTTCCAATGTCCCTTTGCAACATTTGTTCTTTATACGGTAATCATACACAATGAACAATAAATTGATAGTGTTCTCAAAAAGACAGGAGACTGCCCGTTGTTCCCCAATAGTCCGAAAAATGCCCCACTCTACCGAAAGCCCATTTGTCCAACAGCCCATTATCGCGAAAACAATCGTTTCTCCGAAGGCCTGTTGCTCCGAAAATACACATTCTCAACAACCTATCTTCCGTTGCACCCGGGAAGGTCCCATGACATCATTCTGCAGGATCACGTGCTTCTGCTGGTTCGAGAAAGGACGGAAGATGAAGAAAGATACATTTGCCCTCAGAGTAGATTCATTTCATTATTATTTGGAATGTTTGTTTAAAATAATTTAATCAGTTAATGAAGGATCGGATTTTTTTTATTTTATTTGCGCAGGATATTTCCTATTATTTGACTTAGGGTTAGTTGGGTTAGGGTTAGGCTTTCAGAGCAAATCGACAAATCGGCTTTAGATCCAATGGGACATTTTTCGGACTGTCGGGGTTTCGGAATAATGGGCCGTAACCGTGCCTTGTCGACTGTACTGTGAAAATTTATATGCGCTTACAAAATGCCCCTTGCTTTGTATTAAAACCTTAATAAATACAATTTCCAATTGATATTGTACACATCATTTAGCCTTCCACTGAAGTGAAAACGAGGCTCCACCAGCTTGGATGGCGGCCAGGAGTTAGGTCAGGCAGCTCTCCAAAACGGTCCACACTGAGATTGGACACGACTTTTTACCCCGTTCTCTCCCCTCGCAGCGGTTCCAGCTCCGTCAAAATGCACGTTGGACCTTAATGCGCTGCGATCTTTGCGTCATCCGGGCTAGATATTCAATACGATTTAGGTCAGGGTGATGACTCAAGGACATTCGCTCCTTGCTTTATGGTGACTTCACCCTCTCCTTGGACGTGAGCATGGGGTTGTTGTCATCTTAAAAGATTAACTTCCGCCCGGTTTCAGATTTCTTGCAGAGGGCAGCAGGCTTTCTTGAACTTTTTTCTTTTCGCTGTTTTTCCTCCTATCTCGAGCAGTGATGAAAACAACACTGTAAATAACCCTGCACCACCATCTATCATTGTAAGGGTGGTGGTAGGTGTTGAGTGGCTTCAGGGGTTGCGGCGTTGGGTTTTTAACGAATAGGGTTTTTGGATGTCGACAGAAACAGAAGTCTAAATTGATTTTTAAAGGACCACAAGGCGTTTTGCCACGTTGCTTTACAATCTCAGCGTATTTTTATTTTTATTTTTAAACCA
>NC_137210.1:19533840-19538840 GCF_960531495.2 Zeus faber
GGAGAACACTACAGACTTCTGATTGGTCATCACAGACAACCGTCACTCTGTCACTGCGTCATCGTTACGCGACATGGGATTCATGTCATCATTCAGAAACATGCCATTTGTGAATAGCAAAGATATTCTATCACCCGCAATTTTTTCTATTCACTGCACTGTTCGATTGGACTTTAACTAAGAGAATATAAGACACAAACTGTGACAGACTGTACATGCGCAGAAGTGCAGAGGTCCAGATCTGGGAGTGCCAACCGCTGTTAAATACCCAAAAAGAAGAGGAAGAAGCAGCTCATTCTGGATTACAGGTAACTCACAAGGTAAGTGCGTGTTTGGAGTGTGGAAAATGTAGCATAACCTTTATTATTTTATTAATTTACAACTAATAACCTTTATTTTGTTTTAAAATAATTAGGTATTAGGTATAAGAGAACTGTATTCTCCTTTAAACAAAGTGCAGTGCATTAGTATCACAACCATTGTGACGTTACGAGCCAAAACGGCTTTTTAGCAACTCGTATAACTTGTTTATTGTTTGTTGTAGACACCTAACCGTAGTCTACAATAAACATTATATTTCATAATCCAAGCCAGATTTGTTGCCATTATAACATAAGAGTGTGTATTCCATTACAGATTAAATTTGGTTATACGTCTTTTTGACTTCTTGACTTATAACATTAACCATAATAAATGATACAGTGAAAGGAACATCTGTTGCATCTGGAACATGTACTGTTCCAGATGCCATTGAGAAACCAAAGTTTGAACCTCCAAGAAGAGGGACTGTTGGAGGTGGTCGGTAAAATAACCTCACCTACTTTAACAGACAAGCATACAGTACATGCCTGGAGTGTGGGGAGAATCAAGAAACCTCAGACATTAAAGACAACTTCCATGCTGTCAACGCTGTTAGGGTAACCAGCTCAGTGCTTCATAGCAGACCCACATCAGTGGAAGTCTAAAACTTAAAGATGATGGAGTGATGAATGTTATAGTGACCATGCCAATGTCTTTACTGCACAAGTACTTACAGGAGTGCATACTCACCGATTTACTGCAAGACATCGTAGCCATAAAGAAGCATTTTCTGGGGGGTGGCTACTTCCGAGTCACCTACACTGAGATCAATATGGTCACTAATATTATCAACATTAACCTGGAGGAGGCAGCAACAGCAGCTGCACCAGATAATGCCGGGCAATAAGTTGTTTTCTCACCTTTCTAAAGATGGCCTTGTTTGTGTACCAAAAAAGTGTTACATGTGAGACCATGTTTAAATACATTTCTATAGTTTGTTCTTTTATTGTTTTAGCCAACTGTTTTGCACAACTGTTTTCGATAAAACACTGATCTTGTACGAGTTGTCATGCTTTTTCCACACACGTCACACCGTCACGCACATCAAACGGACCCTGATGGCGAATTCTGCTCGCTACAGGAAAGCAAACTGAAAGTATTAAAGATATTTATTCTGCAGAATATAGAGAAAGATACAGAGTACTTCAAAACAGTGATCTGATCAGTCTGCCTCTGCTTTTGCTGAAGAGGCCTATATAGAGATGAGAGGTTGTGTCCCATTGGTCAGTTTGTCATTTACAGGAATATGGCCCCCAGTAATATCCCCGGGTGTTTCTTTCATACAATGATTTAACAGTCAAACTTTGGTCACAAGTACAATCTTACTGTGCTATAAAACAAACCACAATGCTCTGTCAAGCCCCCTGGGGTTATCCTTATCTCCACACAGGTTTAGTGAACATGGAATGTGACCTGGTCTTTGCAATATAGTGTGGCATTATCTGAAAGAATAATCTGTTCATGTAAGCTTTGAGAGACTCACTAAAACCCGAAGGCAATGTGTTTTAAAACCATACATACAAAAAAGGCTATTGTCCTATATAAAACATGTGAAACATCATGCAAAGAAATGTATCATCTGCATTTTTCTTTCACACTCCCTTGTTTTGTTCCTACTGTAACAATACCTCAAGGCAAATGCAATAATGCAAAAATGTAATATGATTGAGGCAAAGGCATCAGAAAATGACATATACATTGAACACAATACCATTATACAACAGAGATATCCCAATAATTCTATCTTGTTGAAATCAACTGGGAAACACACATCTAATAAAAACTTATAACTAAAAATATAAAAGATAAAAGAAAAAAAACAACCCTGATAGAATCCCAGGGCATCTCCGCTTCAAATTGGCCAAAACTCTCTTTCCACATTTAACTAGAGAAGAGGTAAAGCCCATTAAGAGTTTATGTACGCAATACAATGACAACGCATTGGGAAAAAGCCCAAGTCGCACTGAGGGCAAAAATCCTGTGTGTATCCATTCTACAATTCTACAGTAACTAGAAAACAAAAAAAAATAAAATCAGATTATGGAATAAATGAACATGGAGAGAATCCACAAATACATAATGCTATGCAGATTAAGTAATGGTTATCACTTAATAATGACAACAACAAAATTCATTGTGTGAACATAATGACTAACACATCCAATAAGTAAGGATAAACATAAATAGACAAACATCTTCACATCTCAACATCTCAATGTCTTAACATCTCTGTCATCATCATAAGGTGGTTTCCAATCATCTAGTGGAGTCATTATTTAACAATGGGTTGACTACGTTAGTGTCAGAATGTTCATTTCTCATTTGGGGCTCCTCTTTCAGATCTGGTGTAAGTGAGAGTGGGTTGGGGGAGCGGCTGTTATTGAAGTCCTTTTTCCAATGATTCTCCGTCTATATTGTTTTTCCGGTCTTCTGGAAGATTGGGGACTTTCTTGCTATGAGATGTGTTTGTATCCACGTTGGTCATTCTGCCACTTGCCATCTGTTGCTGCGCTGCTGAGGAGGATCTGGAATGGTCCCAGGAATCTGACAGAGTTCCACCTTTTCCTCCAGAAGTCAAAGATCACCACCCTGATCACCTGGTCATGTAGTGGTCCTTCAAGTGGGATGGGTAGGGTTGCTTTAACCTGGGCACATAGACTTAAACCGTTGGGCGAGAGACATTATGACAACATTGTTTGGTCTAGATCCACGGTTGTAAAATGGGGTACGTGGAATAATTCTGTGATTCCCAAACACTTATGTTGAATAGCCGACTACTGTCTCAGTACCAAAATAAATGCATTCACCCTAGTGTTACAACATAATTATATTATCACAATGTCTAATATGTAGAAGATAATGTCAATAGGATATCGATTAGGCTACAAAATAACCAACAGTGTGTAAATCATGCAGGGTTTTCTAGTTTCAAATTTCAAATTTTCAAATTTTCCTAGAAGGCATTTCTCGAAAGTTTCCTGATTATAATCCCATCTACACAATCCATTAACTAAGTAAAATCTAAAAGTGATAAATACTAACCGGACAAATTGGTCACTGCTGGTTTTATGTGATGTAATTTGTATGTGGCTTTTGTTGACAGAAGACAGACCTGGTCTGTCTGTCTGTATTGGTCTCCAGGTCAGCACTTCATGCGGGGACAGTCTGGTCACACCATGTGATCGTCCTTGCATTCTCTTCATCACTAATGGCAGGAATGAAACTCAGTCGAGCTTACCTTCACTGGAATTCCATTAAGAAAAACATGTCAATCATCACCAAACAATATTTTACTCATGGCAGGGAGTCAGCTCCGTAAAGTCTATAATGAGGTGTTTGAAAGGAGCACTTGGAATAGAATGCAGAAAACTAGCGGTAGAAACGTCTCTTCCTACATTGTTCTGAGCCAATCATAATGTTTACTTAATTCTCCAACTATCCCTCCTTTTTGACAAATGGTATTTACCACATGTCAAACAAGCAAAGCAATGAAAAACTAGCAGGAGAGATACAACTCAGTACATACAGTACCAAGTGGGTCTGCCGCTACAAACTTTGGCTTGCCATAACAACAGTTCAGTGCCGAATGCCTTTGAGTAGAGGAAAAAACAAGATTAGTGAGGAATCCTGTGTTCTCATCTGAGGAGGAAACAACCATTATTAGATAAGAGCAACATTAGGTACGGTGGCTTTGTTGGCTGCATTGGCTCCAACATTTCCTATAGAGATGGGGTCAAGTACATTAATGCAAAAAACACAAATAGTTTAATCAGAATGGGGGGGTTATGATATCAAAACATTAAATGGATGTTCTGTATATCTCATTAATCAGCTACACCGCACCATATCACATTGGCCCGTACACATTCATGGAATCAAAAGAAAACAAAAGACAGCTTACAACAGATAAAACAAAAACACAACCGGTTGTACAAAATTGACAAACACTGTTTTATACAAAAACAGATGACGGACAGATAGACAAAACGAAAACCCTCCTAATAGTTGTACTCATGAGCCTAAATCATCATAGTTGAACTTGTCAAGAGCTTCAGTAGCAAGATCTGGGAGGGGCGAAGCCACAATGGCTATTGCTGCCAAGCAGTCATGTGAATCTCCATAAGACGGAGGAAAGGTAGCTGGAGTAGGAGCGGTGCACCACCTCAAAGTGACATGAGCAAAGTGAAAGTTGCACATGTTGATGATGGAGAGGCGTTGCCGGAGAGAACTGAGCCGATTTTCTTTGTAGCAAGATAAAGGCTACAGCATGTAATCAACCCAATAACCCCAGCACCATGTTTCAGAGCATAGTATGAAACAAGATGTAATTAATCTCCATAAGATTGCAACAATTCAGCTAACATAAACCCATCTCCCTCATCCACAATTAAACTATCCAGCAAACCCAACATGGAGCAGGTGCAGTAGCTTGTATAAAAGCAATAAAACCGGATGCTGCGCTCGTCAAATGAGCGTCGCCTGGCTCTGCCGGCCATAGAGCCACGGCAATCCAGGTTATTCTCATTTGTAGTTCCACGTTGGTGGAACGAGCTGCCAAAAATGACCAGAGCAGGGACCTCCCTCTCTGTCTTTAAGAAGCACTTGAAGACCCAGCTCTTCAGTGAGTAGCTCCTCTCCTA
>NC_137210.1:19543840-19546340 GCF_960531495.2 Zeus faber
ATTTCTTGGCGCCGCAAAGTGGAATACAATAGTGACCCAAGCTGTTCTGATCCCTGCAGCCGCGCCCACCGCTGCGAAACCAGTTGGAGCTGAACTCCGCTGTGAGGACATCTTCTTTCGCTTCGTTTCGGCTGTGGCCTTGTTCCTTTTCTCTATTTGGCGCTTTCCCCAATTCTCTATCTCACAAATATTAAAGGATAGGTTGGCTTTTATTCAACTATTCAACGCAGGCCAAAATGTCGGTTCTCATCATTTATAACTGTTCATAGCCTGACCTCGCTTAACGCTTTAATAGTGAGAAACCCCACCTCCGCTGCGGCTTCTCCCTGTGCTTACATGCGGTCCAATGGGGCATGCGTTTATATTTAAAAAAGAAACAGAAAACAAAACACGAAATCACCTTTTCAAAAAAAACCAGGAAACTCCCATGTGTCTTATTGTATATTTTTGAACGTGTTCTATCTAATAGTAATGTCATATTTGATTCAAATTTACAATTTGAAACCATGCCGTTCAAAGCGTAATGCTGGATACAGTAGGTTTCCAGCAGGAAGCGACGCAACTCTCTGTTTCTAGTCTCTTACGTCAGCGCAGATGTAGCAGAGGCGTTTGGGGTAGCGCAAAAAACCTGGTCGCGGCAATGCAGAGGTTGATCTTTTATTTTTCCCCGTTTAACCCCTGCTTATATGGGGAGGGTCTCATTTTCAGGTTTAAGGGTAAAACATTTGCCCCATTGGACTGAATCCAAACACGGCGAGAGGCTGCAGTTGCCTGCTACGCTTCTCTCTGGTAAAGCGTTCAGCGAGGTTTATAAACCATGGGAACCAACATTTTATTAAGGCCTGGGTTGAAAAATGGCGAGCCTGTCCTTCAACTCACTCACCGGGTTTCTGTCTTCCTCCCTCTATCTCCACACACACACACACACACACACGCACACACACACACACACACACACACTCCGAGCACGCACCCAAGACAGAGCGTCTTCTCGTAATTAAGAATTCCTGTGTTAGGATTCCTTTATCCGGGCGGACATCCCGCTCAGTGATAATAGATAACATTGACAAAGAAAATTATAATAACAATGGCGCTGAAAATCGTGGGGAAGGGATGACGGGGTATTAAGAACAATCACTGCACACACACACACACACACACACACACACACACACACACACACACACACACACACACACACACACACACACACGCATGCACGCATACACACTCACAGAGCAGAGATGCATTCCAATGTTCTCCCATTATCGCTGAGAACCAGGTGTGCATTTAAGCCTAAATCATCCCAGAGACAAGGTCTACAGGGAGGAATACTGTGAGAGTGAGAGAGAGAGAGAGAGAGAGGGAGAGAGCGGGAGAGAGAAAGTGAAAGAGGTCTGACCTACATATGTATAATAATAATATAAGAGTGACCTCACCCCTGACCACTCCCTGCTGCTCACCATAATGCTTCTCTCTCTCTCTCTCTCTCTCTCTCTCTCTCTCTCTCTCTCTCTCTCTCTCTCTCTCTCTCTCTCTCTCCCCCTCCCTCCCCCTCTCTCGCTCTGCCCCTTTCTCGCTTTTGACAGCTCCACCCGGTTTTCTTCCTCTTCTTCTTTCTGCCACCGTGCTCTCCCCCGCTATTTTTCAGCCCCCAAATCCCTCCCCAGAGAGAGCGAAAGAGCCATTTATTCCATTATAGTCAATCATCATCCCTCAGTCCTGCACCTCGCCCTCTCGCTCATGGGGAAAAGTGAGCGCTCTCTCTCGCTCGCCCTCTCTAGCTCTAGCTCTTTCTCTCTCTCTCTCTCTCTCTCTCTCTCTCTCTCTCTCTCTCTGGAACCTTAAAAGTCAAGTCTCTCTCCCTCCCTTCCTCTCTCTCTCTCTCGCCCTCTCTCTCTCTCTCTCTCGCGCTCTCTCTCTCTCTCTCTCTCGCCCTCTCTCTCTCTCTCTCTCTCTCGCCCTCTCTCTCTCTCTCTCTCTCGCTCTCTCTCTCGCCCTCTCTCTCTCTGGAACCTTAAAAGTCAAGTCTCTCTCTTCCTCTCTCTCTCTCTCTCTCTCTGCATATCTCGTACCTCCTCTGAAGTCGGGGGTCACATTGTGTTTCATGTTTGTTGTGGAGAATCACCCTCAGATGGCCGGAGATATCGAATTCCTTTATTTCAAGTAGACGCTCCTCCATATCGCTAAACAGGGTTTTGGGCTCATTAGAGGCGGAAACGCGACACTTGTCTGGATGATAAATATATAATATTGTAGAAACAGACGGGAAGTGGATTTGTCGTATGTGTCCCGTCGCTGTGTTTCGCTCCCGCGGGTTGTCGTGTCGTCTCTGTGAAATGTTCTCCTTATTCACTAAAGAGCGAACGCAGAAAGAGACGGCGTCCATCTCGCCGCATCAAACTGACATCAGTGATCGCAAGCACCGCGGAGGCTCGCTGGGAGCGCCGGGAGCGTCATGATTAAGGTGTAAACATGCCACGGCTGAGAAGAATGCAAG
>NC_137210.1:19558840-19588840 GCF_960531495.2 Zeus faber
GACAGTCTCCGTCACTTTACCTGCAGAAAGAAATTCAATTTACAGTTATGCTCAATGTCTTCTGGCCTTTAAAGCAGTTCACAAGGAAATTATGAATGTCTCTCTCTCATGCATATAATATACACACACACACACACACACACACACACACACACACACACACACACACACACACACACACACACACACACACACACACACACACTATACATATATTATATATATATATATATATATATATATTTAAAATGAGAGAGAGTATTATGAAACACATGTAAAGGTGTTGCCATTTATCTATGGAGTGAATTATTTAAAACAGCTACCTCAACCCTCGCACCCATTTTCTCATGTCCTATGCTAATATTTTAATGTAAATATTGGGTTTCATAATGTAAAGTGTGCATTTCATTAATGATACACTGTTCATTTAACATTTTCAGAAGGCATTCATGTCATTGATGGTTAGAAGACATTCACAAGACAGAGAGAGAGAGAGAGGGAGAGAATTATGAAACTATTCATGTAAAGCTGTTGCCATTTATAAATGGGAGTGAATTATTTAAAACAGCTACCTCAAACCTCGCACCCATTTTCTCATGTCTTATGCTAATATTTAATGTACATATTGGGTTTCATAATGTAAAGTGTGCACATTTTGACTTATTCTCGATATATTCTAAAACGATAAATTCAGAAATAATAGGTGCTGTGCATTTCTGATTCAGCGAAACCACCTCCTTGAAACGCAGAATCCCGACAAAGGCACGCACCAATAATCCAGTCCATTTCCTCTACGTTGTCACCATAGCGACCATGGCGACTTTTGCCGGCGAAGTCGGGACTTTCAAAGAGCGGGGTGTGGACATGGACCAACGACAGGAAGAGGAGGAACGGGCCATCAGCGTTCCTGAAGAGAGAGAAACAATGTTAATTACAAAATCAAATTAACTATGTTAATGGAAAACAAAACCATCTCCAAAATACGATGAAAAAGTCAGTCAATATCAATAGTGAGGCTCATAGCTTATTGGATATTTAAATTTCCAGAAACCTGTTCTAAGGGAACACTGTTATCTGGCCTCCTCCTCCACCACTGACCTTCTTCAATCCCTTCGTCTTTCCTTCCCTGAGCTGGTTTTGTTTTTGCTCTCGATCTGAAACTGATGTTCCCCCATGGGACCGTCAACCACCCTCCATGCTTGGGGGAGGACACACGCCCTACCTGGTTATGAAGTTTTGTGCCTCTCTGAGCAGCCGCTGTGGCACGGTGTCCACCGCCATGGGCTGCTCCACCACTTCCTGGTTCCTCATGAGGATGCAGTTCCAGGTCGAGAGGAAACCAAAAGGCAACAACCACGCGGCCCACGCCAGGACACTGAGGCAGGTCAGTGCTGCCAGGACCCGCACGCTGACCGCCAGTAGACCACAAAGACGGGCAAACACCTGAAAAACGATAGACGGACAGACAGAGACAGACATGGGGTAGACAGACAGATATACATACAGGCACACAGACAGATAAGGGGGTAGACAGATAGACAGACAAAACGGCATTATTCAATAAACCAAAGAATTTACTAGATGATAGAAAATATTTGGAAATATACAATCAATCTAGAAATGTGTAATAAGCCATAAAAACAAAGCTAAGAATGAACGATAAACCACACAAACAGACCTAGAAATGAACAATGATCAAAACAATTTTAAAAAAGGGCAAAAATGGCAATATACAATAAATCTAATGAAAAACATTAATCAATGAATAAAAACCTATTAAAAAAAAAAAACCCAATAAAATAAATCTTAAAATAAACAACAAGAATTTTTGGGCAAAATAGAATAAAGCTTTAACAACTATAACGATAACAACTTTAAGAGCCCCACTGAGGTTCATTAAATGGAACTATATGGTGGTGTTGGTGGTGTGTGCACTCTTCTACACACACGCACTGACACACACTGACACCCACCAATGTGAGCACTCCGAGGCTGAGCAGCAGCGACAGGTTCTGGAGCGCGTGCTGCAGATCGCGCAGGACGACAGTGCCCTTCCCGGGGACGCAGTCGTTAAACAGCGTGAAGGGGAGACCGTAGAAGAAGCTGAAGCCGTGCTGGTTGGGGTGGTGGCAGTGGTCCCCTCTGGTCTCGCAGCTCACGCCCAGGTGCCACTTACCTGCAGAGAAAGAGATTGAGAATGGATCAGACAGAAAAATAAAAATAAAACAAGAAAGAATATTATATTCACCGTGCGGCGCTGAGCATCTCCCACACCAAGGCACCTACGAGCAAGGCACCTCAGCCGGACCGGCGCGAACGGGCTTTCTCGTGGAAAGGAAGCGTCCCCAGGAAATGCTCAAAAACACATGACATCACATGACATTATCTCACCCACGAGGCCCGTGGTGTATCCCTGCTGCTGAAGCCTCTTAGCGAAGGTGGTCTCAGTTGGGGGAAGCCCCCCCGACCCGCCGAGGAACAGCAGCACCTGCACACGTCCCGTACTGCCCAACCCTGGAACACACACACACACACACACACACACACACACACACACACACACACACACACACACACACACACACACACACACACACACACACACACACACACACACACACACACACACACTTTTTTATGAAAAGCATTCAACAAGATGAAACACGCCAATGAGGCTCTGAATATACAATGTAAATATTAGGATAAGCAGTGTATAGATATTGTGTAAAATTCCAATAACTACTGTAGTATGTGGTATTCAGTATGCAATCAGTACACAGTTACAGGACTTCTAGTTTGTAGCTGGAAAGAACACACTCACTCTGCAATAGCCTCATTTTTTAAATTAACAACAGGATATCTGGAACATTCATGCTTTCAAAGTGGAGTGAAAACAAATCTTCTTGGCTTGAGGTGAGCTTCACTTTGGAACACAACTTGGACCATGAAAGACAACCTCAAACGAGGCCACCGCAATGCAAGTGCGGGGAAAAGAAAAAAGTACTTGTATATTGATGAATGGCCTGTCTTGAGGAGCGGGTGTTCGCGTGTTTTTGTTTCACCTGCGCGTAGGGCGTGGCGCCCCGTCATGAACGCCGCCCGGCTGGGGGTGCAGAGGGGCGCCGCCGCCACGTGCTGACTCAGCTTCACGCCTTCGGAGGCCAGTCTGTCGATGTTTGGAGTCCTGGAGTAGACAGGGATGTGAGACACATCGCACATCATGAACAGGGAGAGACGACGACACCACGGCGAGAGCGGTGGTCCCCAGCCTGTGGAGCTGGAGCCCCACGGCAGGACGCCGGACATCGCCGGGAGCGGTGACGAGGCCTCGGACATTTTGAGGCGAACGTTTCCCAACGGACAAATATTGGCGTTGGCTCAAATAGAAATGGTAACAAAAAACACGGCTACCTATCGGCATGTATCGTACGCCCTGAAAACCTTAGAGCCGGTACGATTGTTCAGCGGGAGGGGGCGCAATCCGGCGAGAGATCCTTTGCTGTGCGAGCTCCCCCAAAATCTTGTGAGCTCCTGTAATCCTTTGCTGCTCGAGCTCCCGTAGATCCCGGCGAGCTCCCATTGACTTATATATGTCAGGACAGTGGCAAGAGCACATTTGTGTCTTCTCTTTATATATTTATGAAAAGATTTATATACACAAATACAGCTGCAGAATGTAAGTGGGTGCTGTTACAGTAGGCTTCTGTAGGCCTATGTGTGCAACAAAAGGGGAATAGAGAAGAGCAAAATGCAATGTAAAGTAACAGTTTAATGAGATAAACAATATGATATATAATATGATAAACAATATGATATAATGTAAGATATCATATCATATAATATATGAAATAATATAAGTTACAATACAGTATAAAGTAAGATGAAGATATAATATAGAATAATGTATCAGTATGGTATGATATATTATATAATACAGTATACAGGTATATGTAGTATGCAAAATCCAAATCATACTCAATACCCAATTGTTGAAATCTATTTTTCAGTCTTGGATTTGGCAAACCGCACCCGTCCTGTTAGCTTGCCTCTCACCCTGCCTTGACTCCTTGGCACAGGTACATGATGTCTGGGTACTACTACTACACCTGTGTTCTACCCTCCCCTGCCTCATTTGCTCTGAGCGGCGGGGGCAGGCTGCAGTGATCCCTACCTGGATCAGACCTGATGAGAATGGAGGCGTCTACCTGCAGCGCTCTGCACCAGCAAATAAGACTCTCGTACTGTCTAAGCTCGGAAATTGCAGAGTATAGAAGTACAATATCCTATGATTTGTCATATTATATTATTATTATTATTATTATTGTTGTTGTCCCCCACTCGGCATCCATTGCAGCCTGGTCATCCTGGAAGGGGGATCCCTCTTCTGTGGCCTCTTCACAAGGTCCCCCCCCCCCCCCCCCCCCGACGGGTTTTCTGGGAGTTTTTCCTTGCAGGGATGAGGGTTCAGACTAGGGGATGGCTGATGTCTCAGTGAAATGCAGGTTAGTGGAGCCATACACTGTACTGTGATTAAGGGATATATAACTTAACTTGACTCAGTGCAAACGGTTTTAGAGTCATCCACTTAATCACATTGTATCTCACAATACAAAGTATGCATGAGTTGGGCTGCACGCTCTAAACCTAAGCATTTAAACCAGTATAATATCCTTTAGAAATGAGATAAATTGATCAAAAGTTAAACAGCTATTTACGTATTCGCTCAAAGCAACAATATTTTTCACACTTTGAAAAAGACAAGAGAAAGGGGCTTTTATTTTGTGAATTTGCAGTTGTAGGTATGACATTTGTACAATATGAGTACTACATTTATCATGTGAATTTCTTTCACCAATCTGTTATCAAAATGGACAAAAATCAAATATGACTTGTTTCCCAGTATAAAGAGAGGACACATTAAATGTGGTCTTGCCACAACACCTACGGGGGCTCACGCAGCAAAGGATCATGGGAGCTTGCGCAGCAAAGGATCATGGGAGCTCGCAGCTCAACGTCGAGCTCCCTCTCCCCTCACAACGATCGCACCCTGACCGAAAAACCTTGCTCTCTATGAGGAAAACAGAGCCAATTCAGGTAAAACGACCAGGGAAAACAAATGTATCACATCCTTTACATATGGGGTTCGTTCTCAGACAATTCATGTGGATGGTTTTTGGCTTCGCTGGGGGAAAAAAAACCGTTGGAACCCCCTGAACTCGATCATGAGTGCTGTATTGCAAGTTAATAAACAACGATCTTATTGTTGTTACCGAGTGAAACCCAAGGGAGCTGCAAACAGAGGGATAACAGGCTAGTGGCTAATGTTTTACAGACAATTTGAATGGTTGGGAGAGAGAACATATACCTGATGGTGCCGTTGCCGTAGCAACCCACGTCGCCAATGCCCAGGTCGTCGGCCATTATCAAAACGAAGTTGGGCCGTCCGTCCGACTCCGCGACGCCCCATTGGCCGGTCAGGAGGAGGGAGAGGAGACACAGAACCGGTGGAAGCTGCCTACAGGCGGTCGGTGATAAGGTCAACGTAATTTCCCTAAAGATGTCAAAGACACCACAAACAGCACAGAACAATAACCAAGCCCTTCCTTCAGGCGTTAAGACAACAAAGCTAGATTTGTCCAACAACTAACTCTGCATGCCCTGGCCACGGTTCAGGATGTACGGGCCGTCGCTAATGCCAATTAATGAACCATTACCATATTTTAGTTACCAATTTGTTGACGGAGCCAAAATCCCAATATCCTCGCATGGTTACAGGTTATAGGTGCCATCCTCCCTCGAGCATGGAAGGATAAAACACTTTTTTTTTTTTTCCTGACTATCTCAGGTAGAGGACTGGAAACGCACGCTGCTGTTACCTGTTCACACTAGGGATGTAGAGACGGACACTGGAGTGGGATGTTGGTCTGAGATGAGGTATTGGAGAATATCCCCAATATGAAAGTCACATACTTCTTCTTCACCTTTGGGCTGCTCCCGTTAGGGGTCGCCGCAGCAGATCATCTGCTTACAATAGCTTCTGTTCCGCGCATCTTCCTCCCTTACACCAAACGCCTGCGTGGCCTCCCTCATCACATCCGTAACCCTTCTCTCTGGCCTTCCTCTCTTCCTCTTGCCTGGCAAGAGGTCCTTTTCCCAGTGTAACTCATCTCCCCTACACACGTGTCCAAACCATCTCAATCTCGCCTCTCTCACTTTTCCAACAAACTGTCCAACCTGAGCTGTCTGACTCTAATGTACTCGTTCTTAATCGTGTCCGTCCTTGTCGCGCCCAATGAAAATCTCAACATCCTCAACTCTGCCACCTCCAGTTCAGCCGCCTGCCTCGTCGTCAGTGCCACCGCCTCTAAACCGTCCAACATGGCTGGTCTCACTACCGTCCTGTCGACCTTCCCCTTCACTCTTGCTGGAACCCTTCTGTCACAGAGCACTCCGGACCCTCTTCTCCACCCACTCCGCCCTGCCTGTGCTCTCTTCTCCGCCTCTCTCCCGCACTCTCCGCTGCTTTGGATGGTTGACCCCAAGTACTTGAACTCATCCGCCTTCTCCACCTCCACTCCTTGCACCCTCAGCTTTTCGCCGCCCTCCCTGCCATTCAGGCACATGTATTGTCTTACTCCTGCTGACCTTCATTCCTCTCTTTATTCCTCTCCTCGCCAATGCATGCCTCCACTCTCGCTACGGATAACAATGTCATCCGCGAACGTCATAGTCCACAGGGAGTCCTGCCTGATTTCATCGGTTAACCTGTCCATCACCATTGCAAACAAGAAAGGGCTCAGAGCTGATCCTTGATGCAATCCCACCTCCACTTTGAAGGCCTTCGTCACATCTACTGCACACCGTGCTACTGTCTGACTGCCCTCATACATATCCTGGACCACTCTTACGTCCTTCTCTGCCTCCCCCGACTTCCTCATGCAATAGCACACTTCCTCTCTCAGCACCCTACCACATGCTTTCTCTAAATCCACAAAGACGCAGTGCAACTCCCTCTGGCCTTCCCTGTACTTTTCCGTCAGCGTTCTTAAAGCAAACACTGCATCTGTAGTACTCTTTCCTGGCATGAAACCATACTGCTGCTCGCTGATCCCCCACCTCTCCTCTTAACCGAGCCCCCGCTACCCTTTCCCACAGCTTCATGCTGTGGCTGATCAACTTTGCTCCCCTGGAGTTACTACAGCTCTGTACGTCTCCCTTATTCTTGAAGATGGGTACCGGTACACTTCTTCTCCACTCCTCCGGCATCCTCTCCCTTTCCCGGGGTGGTGATAAACAGGAACGAAGTATGTGACAAAAGTCGCATACTAAGAGACAAATATCAAAGATATGAGAGCTGCAGCTAATGATTATTTTCATTATCGATTAATCTGCCGATTATTTTCTCGACTGATCGATTGGTTGTTTGTTTGATCCATAGAACGCAAGACAGTGCTGAAAAAGGTCGACCCACCGCTTCCTCAAATGTCTTGTTTTGTCCACAACCCAAAGACGTTCAGTTTACTGTCATACGGGAAGAAAGAAACCAGAAAATATTCACATTTATGGAGCTGGAATCAGAGAACTTGAAAAGGTTCTCCTTGAAAAAAAACATCGACGCGATTTATCGACTATCACAATGGCTGGCGATTAATATAATAGTCGGCAACTAATCGATTAATTACATTACGTCATTTAGCAGACGCTTTTATCCAAAGCGACTTACAATTATTCAAACACCGACGGACGCAGCCATCAGGAGCAATGAGGGGTTAAGTGTCTTGCTCAAGGACACTACAGCATGCTAGCAGGAGGAGCCTGGGATCAAACCAGCAACCTTTAGATTACTAGACGACCAGCTCTACCAGCTCTACCTCCTGAGCTACCGTCCCACCATTAATCGCCAAACCCTTACAGCTTGGATCCATATTAGCGACACTGTATAAGTGTTACCTTCGTTTTACCTTCGTTTGGAGGGGAAGAGGAGGGGGGATAAAATAAATAAAAGTTAAAGATGTTAAGTGACTCCTCAAAACATTTGGACGGTATCTCCGCGCACGCACACACACTCACTCACTCACTCTCACTCAGACACACACACACACACACACACACACACACACACACACCAGTTGTTTGTTGTTTTCAGAGAAAGCAAAGACAGGCCGACGTGATGTAAACAGAGCACGGCATTGGCACTATACCCTAACTTTGCTAAACTACGATGCAGTTTTTCCCTCGTTTGCCGCAACACTGGCAGAGCTACACCTACTCCACAAGCACGTCTCCAGGTGCACGCAGCGCGGCAGGTGGCACTGCGTGGCGCGGGGAGGCTCGCTGGTCCAACAGGTCAGGCCGGGAGAGCGGTCGGTTTGCGGGGGGGGGCTCTTTCTGACGTTCAGCGGATTGGAAGCCGCGGAGTGTGACTCACCTCATGGCTGCGGCCGGGAGACGAGCGGGGCGGCGGGACGCCACGCACCCAACAGCCGACGGCGCGACCCGCGGACGAACCGTTCGCCGCGCATCGACCGTTCGCGACTCGGTAGTCGGGCGAGCGAGGGAACTCAGAGTTCGTAACAATGACGGAGGACTAATTCTCTGCCACAGTTATTAGTAGTCGAATTATCGACTACAACAAATACGTATAAAATATAAAACAACTTGTTTTTTGTTTTTTTTGGGGGGGGGTGGGGGGGGTCGACAGATTGCATTCTTCGGAATTATTGATTTATATTTTTATTCTTTGACAGAATTCCATGACTCTTGTGAGATTCCAGAGCCAAGCCGGCCGTTCTGACTCCGTCGCCGGCCGCATCGGACCGACTGCGACGGACGAGCGAAGAGTCGCAGAAGCGAACGGCTCGTTTCCCGCTGGACGATTCGTCGAGAACCGACTCCGGAAAGAAGAGCTCGAAGCGCTGGTGACGGCACACCTCCGTGACGTCACATGTTTTACCGTAACGGCGTGTGTTTGCGTTAACACCCTAATGTGTGAAGTGAATGCGCATATAATATTTACTCGTTGTGAGTTCCTGCCCAATGAACGTTCGTGTTGTGTCTCTAATCGTTCATAAAACTAGGCTTCCCAGATGCCCAATTTCATGTTTATTTGTATTTTTAATGAAAGGTCAAACGTCATGGAGCTATGGAGCTCTATATGCGTCATGAGGCCTCTTGAGTTTGGGGGATCCAATCTAATTACAAGCACAGCCATTGAGAAAGGCTTCCTTTCTTTCTTTCTTTCTTTCTTTCTTTCTTTCTTTCTTTCTTTCTTTCTTTCTTTCGTTCTTTCTTTTGTCCATCTGTCTGTCTGTCTATTTATTTATTTATGTGTTAATTTATTTATGTATGCATGTGTGTATTTATTTGTGTATTTATTTTTTTATATTTTAATTTATTTATTTCTATTTTTACGTATGTATGTATGTATGTATGTATGTATGTATGTATGTTTGTATATATGTATGTATGTATATATGTATGTATCTATTGATTTATATATGTATGTATTTATTATATTTTTTATGTATTTATTTATCTTTTAATTAATCAATAAATTAATGAATGATTAATGAGCTCTGGGATTTGCCTAATTTAAAAAATATATATCTACCATATTTATATATTTTTATTTTTTAATTTAACTAAGTCAGGCTTTTTGACAGACAGTAGCAGGGAGAAACGAGGGATAGGAAGGCTGTTAGATAGATTCTCCTCTATTGTTTTTTCTCATCAAAGAATAATGTTATTTCTGTGGTCTACACCAACACCCCTCCAGTCTCTAGTGGAGTTCTCTAGTTGTAAAGGATAAAGGGGCTCCGTCCGGTATGTGCATGGTTTTCCTTTAGGCCCTATGCTTAAGCAATACTACTTAATGAAAAGAAGTAAACGACGAGAATGAAACATTGCGAAACGTTCTGTCTGTTAAGCCTTGAAGAGTTTCATTATGAGTCATTTTAACTGGTGACATAACACGATGATGTGTGTTTAGTTTTGCAAAGGAAAGATAATTTGATCTGATTGACTTAGAATACAATTACATGAGGCATAGTCAGGTGATTATACCTGTGGCTGCTTCTCGTGTGTGTGTGTGTGTGTGTGTGTGTGTGTGCATGCGTAATAAATGTGAGGCTTGCATGTTTTGCTCTGTGCTGAATGTGCATGTGTGTGTGGTGACTTTTGGAGTCAGTTCCCACATTTCACCTCCATAGCCGCCAGCTCCATTTTACCGACCTGTCACCATCAATCACCTCACCCAAGTTTGTGTGTGTTTCACTGTAACACCTACCTGACATATTATTCAGACCAGATCACCAACTATAAAGCAAGGAACCTCTGTCTGTTTGTCTCTCTGTCCTTCAATTATCTCGACAACCGTTCATCCGATGTACTTTGCACTTGGCAGGTGTATCGCTGGAGAACCAAGTAGGTGCAGTCTCAAATTTGGACGAGCGGCACGTGCAACATTAATAAACTTTCAATAAACAAGCAAACAGCGAGCCACTCAGCTCTGTGCAGCAGCAGCGGGGCGGGGCTTCATGCCCTGAGTCATTATGCCACAGTGCAGCCCATTGCTAACAGGCATGTTTTGAACGCGCCCTGCATTAGTCTCAATATAAAGAAAGGAATCTCTTATGTTTGTATGTATGTGTATGTATGTGTGTGTGTGTGTATGTGTGTGTGTGTAGTGTATCTATGTATGTATGCATGCATGCATGCATGTATGCATGTATGTATGTTTTTTTTTGTATGTATGTACTGTATGTATGCAGGGGGCAGGGTTCCAAACAGGCATGTTTGGCTTGACACGTGTAATATCAATAAACTTTGAATAAACAAGTGAACAGCGACTTTACCCAAAAGAATTGGGTGTTTTTTCCCGTGAGAAGAATGTCTTTCCCCGTGTTTCCCACTGCGAGTCCTCGCGACTTTCACAAACCGCCACGTTTTGAACGGGCACTGCACTTGTTTTATAATGCACTTTAATTGGTGATTCCTTGCCAAGGTTTCCAGAGGTGGATAACCCCACGTTCATAAAGTAAATGTCCAGCCATGTTTTTATTCCAGCCGTGCTCCAATCCATCAGTTGGACCTCTGGGTTGGTCCACGCACAGTCCACTCAAAACCCCAGAGTGCAATTTCACTCTCTGCACCTGGATTCCCTACTCTTTTAAAGGGCCTGCTTAGCACATGCACTTTAATTGACAAACAGGCAGACGGACACAAAGTATTGTGTAAACAACGGTAGAATAAATGACTGAGCTCTGTCAACACGTTGATTTATATCTCATTGCAATAAAGGGAAAATCCTCACGAGACACAAACAGGCAGACTGCACAGCCGACCCCACAAAAATTTATTTTTATTGACTCCTCAAACATTATTTACACAATTCAAACAAAAAAAAAAAAGTGCCAGATGGAAAATTACAGTTAAACAAATGCAAAAAAAACCATGAAATGCGATTAAAAAAAAAAAAAAAGGACAATCATTAAATAGAAAGTAAAGGTCTGCATGAATTGTCTAAATATGTTTAATGAACCAGGATGCATACAGGAGGGGGAACTGCTTCTCTTTCTCTGCTTGTTTCATTGTGCCATTACCATGTTGACGTTTTGTTCTTTCAAATTTTTTTTTTTTTAAATTGTTACGGGAAAAAATTGGGAGCTGTTTGTTTTTGTTATTAAGGCAGGATTGGGGGCAGCGCCGACTATGATGTCACAGGGTTATCTAGGAAGTGCACTTGTGGAGCCGGCGAGCCGCAGATTCCTCATGTGACATTCTCCGTTGGCTGCGTTAACGCTGCTGTGCGACCGCAGTCGCGGCTCCGCGCGCTAAAGGTCCGACCGCGCGGCTTCCGGCGAGAGTAGTGAATGGACGCGAGACCAAATGCTAAGAGGGGGGGACAAAGGTCCCGCTCATTGCAGGCGTCATTCCAGTTGGGTTTCCGCTGCGCAAGACTTATTCGTCCATTACGCCGGCGCCCCGTGCGTGTTTTTATTGCTTGACGTCCCACTTCGAACGTCTCGGCGGTCCGGTTCCTTTGCCGTTTAGTTTTTGCAAGAATCAGACCTTAGGGGTTTGGCTCAAAGGAATCGGCACCGGCGGACGGCACAGAGAGCCGGATTTGGAAAGGTGTTGTTTTGACTAGTTTATAAGGGTTAGTACTTCAAGGTTATTTAAAGTGTCTTGATCTGAAAGCTTTGTCTGTTTGGCACGCGGAAGTTCCGCGCCTCCTTTTTGGCTCCGTGTGACGGACGACCTCACCCGACAAAGTCAAAAGGATATAAAATAGGTTTCGGAGTGAGCGCGAAACTCCGATCTCTAGTATAGTATGTACATTAGAACCCTAACTTGATATGTGGCGTCACAGACTATTCATCTCGAGGCTAGGCTGTTACCACGGCAACAGTCTCTGTCCTGTTTTAAAGCTATACAGTGCTATACAGTGCAGCTGTAGCCCTCTCCCCCAAGACGCAGGGGGCGAGCGACGAACTGCGAGGCATAAAGAACAATAAGGCGACAGAAAGGCATTCCTAAATCGTTGTGCTACAATTCTTTGAAAAAACGGGTTACAGATATGCCGCTTAGTTTCTTTTGCTTGTTAGGCTATTTCGCCACCACAGAACAATCTACCCTCCAAATCAACTCGGCGCCGGCTTTTAGAGCCAACGCTGCCGCACGTAAATAAAGTGTAAATGATTCATATAACAATAACAAGGTGAGCGGCATTCGCGGGAATGAGGGGGAAAAAAAAAAAAAAAAAAAGAAAAGGATTACGGCAACCAGCTCGGTTAACTGCTCCACAGAGACATACACCGAAAAGTATTCAACCGCTAAAAAAAATCGCTCAAGGAATTACGGAGACAGCGTCAGTCAGGAGCTGGCAGTCTAGTCAGGGCACAAACACCAACCGAGATATAGGTATATAAATACGTTTTTTTAACAAAATTGCGTGGTTATAAGGTGTCGCTTCTTAGGTTTTCTTTTAATCACTTGAACAAAATGAGAAACTTGAAATTCCAAGATAAAACAAGCCTTTTTTTTTTTGGAATTCACATTATGTAACATCGAACTACCACTTTGCCTTGGCTCACACTGAACTCCTCTTTTCCCTGTATGTCTCTGGGTCGGGCGGGGCCGGGCTGCGTCAGTGTAAGGCACCGAAGCGGAGAAGTTACTGCATCACGACTAGATTTACAAAGAACAAGGTCTAATAACGCTACTACATTACCACTTTTTAAAGTCTGCTCATTTCGGATGAACATTCATCTATCGACAGAAATGGGGGTCCGGCTCGGCTCGGGTGGGTGGGGTGAATTCAGGAAGCGGCGATCTCTCGTCGATCGGTCGTATAAAAAAAGAGGAATGTACGCATCGCGTTCAAGAGCACAAGTAGTATTATTATTATTTTTTTTGGTTTCGTCTCATTAGAACGTTCATTTGGACCCTTTTGTTAGCCTGGGCGTACTTCCTGAATTCACCGGGGGAGAAAAAGCAGTGAACCCAAGCCCCTCCACCATCAAAACACAGGCACACACAGTGACATAATGGGACCACAGAACAGCGTCTCCAAGACCCTGCGGACGAGCTCCAGTACGCAGTCATCCTGCGTTACTGGTTCCGGGGGCCGTGGGAGAAAACATCTTTGTGCACAAGTTTACAGTCGAGTCAAATTTTACAAGTCCAATGGATGAATCAGAATGACCAACAATATGTTGTGAATTGAATCGAAAATGGGATGTCTTTCAATAAGGGGGGGGGGGGGGGACACCAGAGAGGGGAACCCGATTTTAAAATGGATGTTTTTTTTCATTGGCTCATGACGCAAAAGTGCCACAGTAGTGCAGTAATGGTGCGTTAGGTACTGGGACCTGTGGGAGGTCCACGACTGTGGGTGGGTGACGGGTGTAGAGCGCTGGAGGTTCCTACTCCACGACTCACACACGTTCAGTGTATGATGATTACTGGATCCTAGCCAAACAAATACTAATTTTTTGTTGTACAAATACTAATGTTTTGTGTTTTTGTTGTTGTTGCGCCCCCAAACGATGCCCCCCCCCCAGTGCTACCGTGAAATGAAATATCTAAATATTGACGATAGCCACTGTGGAGCTTACAATTCCAGATTTTGATTCACAACACAGAGCGCGGGTCGTCAATTCAACAGATTTGAACGGATTAACATGCACTCACTATCACAAAGAAAATAACGATTTCACTTTTTTATTCCATCCATGTCTGACTGCATCTCTATAGTCTTCCTCCGACACATTTAAGCACACACAGACACAGACACACACACACACACACACACACACACACACACACACACACACACACACACACACACACACACACACACACACACACACACACACACACACACACACACACACACACACACACACACACACACACACACACACAGCCCGACAGTGGGGCCTCACAGTATTACAGCTCCATGGAGCCTGACAGTGAGATTGCACCGTTGCTGTGAATAGTCAAGGCAGCCATGTGAGCGTTGTCGTCTAGGAGGAGTTCAGCAGGTTGCTCAGCACTTCAACCCAGAAAGAAACAGCACAAAGTTAGCGCCAAAGGTCGACACATCAAGGGTATTAATATTTACTGCATATACGTGTATACGCCTGTGTGTGGGTACGGCCGGAGGAGCAGATCAGGAAGGAGTTTATTGCGGGGCGAGCGATCAAAGTGTGAAAAACAAACATGAGGAAACCAAGCACGTGACAGCAGAAAGGAGTGAAACTGGCAGCGTGCGTGTGGGTGTGTTTCGTACCCTGGGGGTCAGACTGGGCCTCGGCTGCGTCAGCTTTCCGGGCAGCTTCTGGATCTGCTGTAAACGACAGGAAAAGAGGAAGAGATCAGTCCTTGTTTGTCAACCATTTTATTGATGCGTGAATGTATCTTACCGTCTTTACCCTCTTCACCATATCTTTGTTATTCATATGATCTATTGTTATTTCCTATTATTATTTTCTGATATTAGTCAGGGCCTGACAATAATGGTTGACCGTATTTGGGTCATTGGCTGTAGTCAACCACTTTTCATATAAAAAAACAAAAAACAAAAAACAAAACAAGAAGCACGTTATGTGCTATATGCTGTATGTGCACGGTATAAACCTCAGTATTTTTTAGAAACTTCTGCCAAGGAAAGTACTTTTTTTCCTGGAACACTGATTTACTCAGGTCAAAAAAGGTGAAACAAGCTAGAATATTAAAATATGGATCATATACACTCAGCGTGCACTTTATTAGCTACACCTGTACAGTCCAATGGAATCCAATACACCAGCTCGGCCATAAATGTTGCTTTATGTTGCCTATAATGTTCAGGGTTTTTCACGCTGTCATAGAAGAGGTGCTCGTTCAATGGTATGTTTTGGCATCGAGGTCATGGTTGGTGGTGGTGTACTGAGCTGCGTTATATTCAGAGGTGTTTCTAACATTCTGTCCCCCTCATGTGTGTCAATAGGGAGGACAATCAATTAGAAACACCTCTCAATGAAATGTTGTTCAGTACAACACCAGATTTAACTATGACCTCAGTCATAAACATATAATTGAATTCACACATTTCCGACTCTACAGCAACAAAAAAATGAGCATTATAAACTTCAGAAAATTACAATTCATGGCAGAGCGGGTGTATGGGATCACATTGGATTGTACAGGCGTACCTAATAAAGTGCATACTGAGTGTATATTATCATTATAACTCAATTATAAAAATTCTTGGCAACCAGCAGCTGCTGCATGGTTTCCAACTTGGCAACCACTTCTAAAACGTAGTATTTGGCCCTGTTACCAGGGCCGACTCTCGCATTTTTGGAGCCCGAGGCGGTTCTGTAGAAGTTGCCCCCCCGAGGGCCCGCAGCGTGCACACGCCACAAAATTCCCTCCAAGTGAATCCACCGTCCAAAGTGCACTGCATGCCTCACCACGCAAACCCCGCCCTCCGATGCTGCCACCTCACCCCGATCCAACTGAACCCCGTTGACAAAACGTTCGTGGAAGAAATATAGTTTCAGAGACCTTTTATCCTGCATTCTGATTCATTTTTTATGCAAGTAAATCACAAAAGAACAAGCCAACAAAATACATTTCAAAAACAACCACTTTTTTTTACCTTGTTTGTTATCCTAATATTATATATATATATATTAATGTTGACAACACATACCAATCAATTTTCCACAGTTTTTTTTGGTCTGTATTTTAGTATTGTAACACTGTCGCTGTATGCGTGTGTGTGTGTGTGTGTGTGTGTGTGTGTGTGTGTGTGTGTGTATGTGTGGGGGGGGGGGTTCTGGGTGGTTATTTTTTACATCCGTTCATCTTATTGGGGTGAGGTGTCCAGCAATATAATTAAATTAATATAATAATCAAATAATATAGAAGATAAAGAGGGTGATTGGCCGAGGTGATGCGAGGGCGGGTTCTGGGTTGTTCTGGGCAGGGAGGATGGATGTGGACCGGGAAGAGTGAGGGAGAGGGATGAGGAGATGTTGCTGGTTGTAGTGTGAAGAAACAAAAAGATAAAGAGAAAGGTTGTATAAAAGGGTCCATCCCCTGGTTGTTGTTTCCATCTGGACACCTCTGCCCCCGGCCGGGGTGGCTGTGAGCCACTCGGCAGGGAATAGAACCGGGCTTCGGCTACCGACAGAACTATCGTCTCAGCCGTCTTCACTGAGTCCATCCATCCATCCTTCCATCCTTCCATTATCTATACCGCTTATCCTTGTGGGGTTGCGGGGGGGGGGGCTGGAGCCAATCCCAGCTGTCATTGGGCGAGAGGCGGGGTACACCCTGGACAGGTCGCCAGTCTATCACAAGGCCGACACACAAGAGTCCTGTCTAGTTAATCGCCAAACGCCACACTATTTTCCATTGTATTGGCCCCATTGTCACAGCACACCGGGAAACGCCCGGAGGAGTGCCGCAGGGGGGGTTTAAATAATTTTATTTTATTCAATTTTTATTTCCTCTTGTTGGCAACCCAACCGCCTATGCTCAGAACCAGCTCAGCCTGTTTCTCTTATTGATGTCATGCAAATTCAGTTGAAATGCTTTAGCAGCACGTGTGGGCCCATGAGTTATGCTGAGAAAGCTGATTGAAGTGTGAGAGGGAGCGAGAGAGAGAGAGTGATTCAGACAAGACCGTCGATGAAAAATGTAATAAACCCAAATCTTCTCATTTTTTTACAGCTGTCATGCTGCATGTTTGAAGGGTGCACTAACAACAATTCCCAAGAAACGGCTCAAATCAAGGAAGTTTGTGGTGCCGTTCCCTTTTCATGGGATCTTAAATAATAACCAGACCCTAAAAATCAACCTTTGGGGACAGCGTCATCTCTCATGGACCAGGTTATTGCAGTTGCATCTGCGTGCCTCAAATGAGGGCCAAGTGATGTCACTTAGCAAAGACAAAAGATGTATTATATATTGTCACTGTCATTGTTTCTTCCCCCTCTACCAAAATGTAACAAGAACGCGTAATGCCGTCCTGGGGGGCTGCACGGCAAGGACGGAAATTAATTAATCAGTGAGATAACCAGGGAGTATTTTTAGAGGACACTGAAACATCTTCTGCTTCAGAATGATTCTAATCAGTGCTTGAAGTGGGCCGGTACTCACACAGTATCGGTACTTCTGTTTCACTCTTTGGCGTACTGGGACTTTTTCTTGCACACCGGCACTTCTCACAAGCCGCTGGTAACTGCCCTCTCAAGTGGACAAATCGAGTGGACATATTGTAAAATGTATCATTTTATTTAGTCGGAGCGCACTTTTTTATTCTATTGTTATAATGCACAAGCTGCGAGCGCCGGCTTGCGGTTACCATGACGTCATTGACCATGTATGGACACGGACGAGGGGTTTCTTTTTTTTACATTGTGGGTGTCCTTGTTTGCGTTTTCTATTTTGCACCTTTTTGGTGGAAACAGCTGGTTTCCATCAGTTCCGTTCCATCTTTGGTAAAGGCTGCTGCCCGCGCTCTGGTTCAGGTGGATTAGAAACTCCAAGTTTGCATCGGGTCGAGGCAGCGGGAAGTCATGCTGCGTTCCATGGGAACTCGGAAATCTGTGATTCGAGTCGGTTGTCCGCGTGTTAACATGAAAACATAACATAAAAACTACAGAGTAGTTCAAAACGACAGTAGACGTTGGTTAGAATCCAAAATAAATGGCCATTCTTTTACACGTTTCCAAGTACGAAGTTGGATTTTCTAAGAGTTCTGACTTCCAGGGAACACATTTCGCATGCGAAAGGACCCCTTACTTGAATATATTTCTTTACTATAAAGCAGATACCCGACCCGCTAACACGTGACTAAGGGAAGTACCGGCTCTTATTTTTTCCCCCCCACTTCAAGCACTGATTATAATCACCTCGTAGCAGGTCTCACTCAGGTTTCCTGAAGTGTAAAACAATTCCCCTGTGAGTCAACGCAGTCTCGTAATGATCACTTAACAGATTCCTGCTTCCTGATTTGATGACTTTCACGCCCTGGCAGATCTTACACATTTGAATATATTTCCTGAAAGGTCTTTAACGACGCCCTCCGCTCAGAACAGTATGTGTACAACGGTGCGTGTCATTTGCATACAGTATTAATTAAACCATGCACTTTCTATGGGCAGAAAGTGCATGGTGCACTTGTAGGTGTAGAGATGCTGTTAAGCCATTTAATGTGGTTTATTGAACACGTTTTGTGTAAAACATTGTAACGCACAACATTTTAAAACTTTAAAACGGTGTATGTGTGTCTATTCACTATGTGCATCTGACGTTTCCCCAAATTTTCCTCCATCCTTTCAGTCGAGCTGCTCCATGTTGACTGTAAATTCCAACATCGCTGAATAAGCAGTTTCCAGGTGACACGGGATGTGTGCACGCGGGCGTGTGTGCGTGCCTGTGTGTGTTTACTGTTTTGCTGACGGTTAAGACGTAAAGCTATTGACCACGTCCCAGCGCAGGGCCGCTGACCTTCAGAAAATACAAACGCCTCCTTTCACGCCCGAGGGGCTGATTAAGGTGGAGGAGTTTTGCCTTTTTATGTTTTTTTCTAATTTCTGAGGGCTTTTGCACGCCTGGCAGATAAAGATAGAACATAAAACAATGAAAACAAAGGTGAGAATATAGAAGGAGAAAATGGGAGAATATGTTAGAGCGGTAGAAAGGGTGTGTGTGTGTGTGTGTGTGTGTTTAATATATTTTACCTTCTCTGTTCTTGAAGCAGAGTTTCTTCTTCTGGTAGGTGAAGTATCCGGTCACCGCGGCCACCAAGGCTGCGCACACTCCGACCACGATCCCGGTTACTGGACTGGAACTTCCGGCTGGAAAAACACATGTGAGCACAAACACATGTATCAATGATCTCAATCTGTACTAATATTCTGACATTCCTCACACAGGAAACTTTACTGTTCGTCTTTCCCCAGGTGCAGAGTGACATGAATAAATTGTTATTCAGAGGAATCCAGACGGCAGCTTGTCGCCATAAAGAACCACGAACAGCGCGCGTGTGTGTGTGTGTATAATACGCCTAACGTCGACATCTGCAGTATGTGTTCTGTGCACCGTGTGGGCGATTATAATCATAGCGGTGGATCCAGCGTTTTTCCGCTCTAATTTCGCTCCAAAAAGGCAGAGCAATCATTGCGGCTGCGGCGGCGGCGTAGCTGCCGTCTGCACCTGCGACCCAGTCGCCATGACAACGGCTTTGGCATCCCACAATACTTTTCGTGCTGCGTCACAGTGGATACCAGGCATGTGGCACGCAGGCGGGCGCGCGGGCGCGCGCACACAGACACAGACACACACACAGGAACCCTACTGAATTAGTCGATACTTGCATTTTTTCTATAAAAACAGCAATTTTGCTCCAAGGCCTGTTTGACATTTTCAGAATGTCAATAATATTGTTGAAGTAGGACCTTGTGAGATCGCTTGGGCTAAACTGACAGGGTGTATTGAGTAAGACCAACAAAACACCAGTGTTCACTGGGTTGCTTAAATCTCTTTTGGCTCGGGTGAGGGACCAAGGTTCCCACTGAATTGTCTCTCAGGAGCCAATCATAATTAAAAGTCTTAGAATTGGTAGTTTTGGTATCGGTATCATTCGAGCATAACCGCGTAACGACTCACACTGTACACACGCAGGCCGAATACTTAATGTGCGCAATCAAAAAGTCATTTGCTGGGTGGTTGCACAGTGAATGTTCCGCCATTTTGTCTCCCAGCCCAGATCAGGCTCGTCGGGGAGAACAGGATCTCGAAGACAAAACTTCCGTCACCGTTTTTTAAAACCGAAACAAAGGCCCCCGCAACGGTCCCGGAGGAGACGGGAAGCACGGAAAGCACCGCGGCGGGAACGTCGGTAGCCTCAAGACAAGCAGAACAAAAACGCCTCTGCCACGACATACCTTTCAAATTTTGGGTTCAGAGTTGCAAAGTTGCAAAACGTACGACTGTAAGTGGAAAAACCAGCGGTGAGTTGTTTTCCCTTATCCTCTCCTCCGCCGGATGGACATAACAAGGGAAAGTTCTATCTCGGCACGGTTTAGGATTAACATTTGGGATTTTTAGGTATTACGGCATTTTGCTTCCAACCGTATTTAGGGCAGAATTTGACTATTACAAGGGCCCTGACTTTAGAATATACCATGTTGGGAATCCTATTTTGAAGTGTAAAATAACTGTCGTAAAAATGGCAGTCAGGACTTCTTCTGCTGGGTCTATATGAACAAAGGAACTACAAAACTTAACGATAGAAAAGTTAATAAAATAATTAAATTGCTAGAATTTAATCATTTTCCCTCCTCCACTCCACATAGCAACATAAGCGCTCAGTTTCGTTGTGCCTGAAATTAAAAACCCCATTCTCTTTGATCTCATTTGTGTCCGCCATTGCAAAAGATGCCGCGATGAGATTGCGTTTGGAATTGACAGAAATAATTTCCTAAAGTTAAGGTAAGATGGGAGGTTCAAAATGAACGCACAGCCACGCGTTTAGGATTCCCATTCTGTCACAGCAAAATAAAAATAAAAAATCCTCCCGTCATTGAAATTCCTAGATGGAAGACGGGAATCCTTTTGTCACTGTGGCTACGCGGGCCTAGTTCAACGCACGGTGATAAACCCGGGACGGAGGCAGGGAGGGAGGAAGGCGCAGCTACGGGAGGACTGAAAGAACGAGTCCAGGCAATAAATCGTGACACACGGTCATGAGTCAGAGCAGAGTCAAAGAAACGGCCATTAAATTGAAAATACAAAATACAAACAAGGGAGCGGCGCTGAGGCAGAACAAGAGGTTACAGGTACGGGGGGGGAGGGAGGGAGGCCTTGGAAAACGAAACCTATGGGAACAGCGTGTGCTCAGCATGCACCACCCCCATCAGCCCCGAAAGCGGTGGCGAGCTCGCTGTTTACCGTTCCCCAACACCGTTACTATGGAAACGCGGGGGGGGAAAAAAAAACGAAAAAAAAAACGAAAAAAAAAAACAAAACAGGGAGGTAGACATCGTTCCAAATTGGCGTGACTCTGGGACCTGGCGCGCTGATAGTGTGAAATTTCATTTAAAAACAAGGGAGAGAGAAAGCGCCCGGGCCTCGTCCGCGGCGCGTTCAAGCACAGACCGGCTCCAGAAAACGGGGGATGAATGGAGAGGAGGAAGCCGGCCCGCCACCACGAGAGGAGATATTGGACGTATAACGCGTAGATGTCCAGCAGCCTGTTTTGTTTTGGCGGCAGTGAAACCTGTATCCAGGACGTCTGAAAATGCCGTTGCAGTGGCTGACGATGAGCAAAGTTTTCCACTGGCTCTCCGTGCCAGGAACTTTCTATTTGCCGGCCCGGGCCAATAAAGCCACTGGCACCTGAGATTGTTTGTTATTATCGTTATGTTACTTAAGCGTCAACGTTTCGTTTTTTTTCCCCCAAAAGTCAATTTTTTTTTTGGTTCACCCGAAAGCTATAGCACAGAACAAAGCGGAACATCTCCGTAACCGGGGGATTCGCCCGGCGCGGCTACCGGCTTTAAAGTCTTCATCAGCTGCAAATCCTGTATACCGTTCAGCCACCGCATTGTACTGATTATATGCTCAGCCATGTAGAATAAATGAATTAGACAGGAAAGGAATTAAGAAAGAAGAATTAATAATTGTGAAACGATTTTCTGATGGTGCCGCCGGGACGAAGTGGTGGTTTCTCTGTCAGCGAGAGGCGAAAGTGAGAAAAAACAAGTGAAATTAAGCTGAACTTACATTGGGCCTCCGCTGTTCCAGCTGCATGGCGGGGGACACACATAGGGCGGGGACACACACACACACATGCACACAAACAAACAGGCGCACACACACAGTTAGTACCTTTCATTTTCATTTCATGACATTGTGTGCAAACAACGTGACAGTGTGCGACCGTTGTTCACATTGCCTAGGACAACAAGCACAAACTCGCTTCCCCCGGTTCGTTACTCGGCGAGCAGGAACAAGGGATTATTTTAACGGTCGCACAACCCCTGTGAAACGAGCCGCTTGACCGCCACGACTGGTCGACGGTCGACGATCTATGCGATAAAAGTGCGTTTTCAAAAAGAATGCCAATTTCCAACATTTCTCCGGCGGAGCGCGCGCACGCGCGCGGGGGGAGAGACATTTTTCGCTGAGTCTCGCATCCTGTTGGTATCGTCAGAGGCACGCCAGCAATATCCTGTGCGCTTGGAGGGATTTTTAAAACAACAACGCGTTTCCAACCGCTCCCCGCAAGTCTGTCCCTCTCTCTCTCTGCGTCCCTACCTGCCTTGTACTCGGGGCGGCGAGGTGACGTCAGAAAAGCAAAAAAGGATTTGATCTTTTGTCGGGGGGGGGGGGGGGGGAGTGGGGGGGAATCGGAATACAAATCCGGACCCTTACCGTCTCCCGTTGTCTCGGCCAAGGGCACTGCGGAGGATGGGTGGGGGGATATAAAGGGGGAGAGAGAGAGAGAGAGAACATTGTGAGAAAAAGAGATAAGGGGTAAAAAAAAAAAAACGTGTTTTTCACTTTGTCGTCGTTTATTTCCTGAGGGCATGACAGTTTCTAAGTTTCTGTCGCAACAGTTTCTGTCCTAATGCGCGCGCATGCACGGACACACACACACACACACACACACACACACACACACACACACACACACACACACACACACACACACACACACACACACACACACACACACACACACACACACACACACACACACACACACACTCTTTTGAAGTCATCCCAATATCAACAGCTCCCGGATCCACTTCTCCCGCTGCCTGTCTGTATCTGTCTCCCCGCATCAGGGCTCCGTGCCTGCCGCAGCTTGTGACAAAGGTGCTAATGACAGGGCAGACGATCACGGGGCCCCTTTCACTGGATTATAATAATTACGGGAGCTTTATGCCGCAGACCTCCAGACGAGGAAAGAAAGGCCTGAAACCTTTTTTCAGACGAGTCCCGTCCTCCCAGCTCCGTTGTTCGCATGGAGACGAGCCCATTGTTATTATTAAAGGGCCGACGCGACACTTTTCGGCGCCTACCGCCCAAACCAGCGCATTTCCACCATCTCACCTGGAGGCAGGCTCTGCTTCGCTCAGTAGGATTATTGGAGATCAATTGGGAGATCCCACTACAGTAAAGTGTTCACGTCATCCCCCTTTTTTTTTTTTTGGTGGGGGGCCCGGTTTTCCCAGGCACAACCACAGGATATAGCCGCATCAAACATGTAGACGTGAATAATTGATGCTCTAAAACTTTTACAACAATGTTTTACAAAAGATGTTTTGGCATCCAAACACGGGGGCAAATGGAGATAACCACCATTATGCACCGATGTATTTACGATCAATAAACTGTTTACGTGAGTGTAACATGCTACACAAACAAACTTGCCTAGTAGCGGTTGGTGTTTTGGGAGTATTGATTTGTTGGGGTGGGCCTACTTTAAATCATTTCATCGGCGACAAATACAACTGCCTAATGAACAGATTAGTAAATGTATGAAAGTAGCTACTAACCAGCATGGCCTCCGCTGCGTCCCTGTCCAACCTGCGGAGGGGCCAGGTTCTGGTCAGCTGCATCTGGAAGAATCGTTGCCAGTCATTAAACCACATAATGATCATATTCACCCACTCAATTGCCCCGGGTAAAAACACCCCGTAATGACTCATAACACGGCTGCTAGCTCCATGGGTGTGAAAGTGAAAGCGCACGGTGGGCTTGAGTGTTTGTTAAGCAACGATTCAGTAAAACCGGTCGACGCCCGAGTTAACTCGCAGGACTCTGACAGCATCTGACAAGCGCGTGCTTCCTTAAAAGAAAATACTTAGGGTAAACCCCTTCAAGTGCCTCACCGCATTCTTTGCTTTCAAAAAATGCGTTTTGGGTGGGGCACGGCAAGGTGTTTTTTTGGGGAATTAAGACACGGTTGACAGGATCTCGCAAACCTAATTATTCAGCCGTTGGTTACTGACCTGAAATGAAAGAAATGCGGGCCACCGAGCGGTCCATCAGGCTCTACGACTACGTGGCCACAGTTAATTGAAATATGCATTTAAGGCTTATTAAACACACTCAGCCCCGATAACGGCTTTGACAGGGGGTTTGGCCCCCCGAATAAATCTGGAAACTGCCCCCCCGAACTCTTCTATTATATGTTCGTGAATGGGGAGGAATGAGGAGGTGGTCGTCAAGTTGTAATTGTGAACGAGAGTCATCGGATGGTAGAGAGAAATCAAATGAAAAGATTTACCTGCGGCAACCTCTGGTGCAGCAACCTCTGGTGCAGCAACCTCTGGTGCAGCAACCTCTGGTGCAGCAACCTCTGGTGCAGCAACCTCTGGTGCAGCAACCTCTGGTGCAGCAACCTCTGGTGCAGCAACCTCTGGCTGTTCTTCAACTACCGACAAACAAAGACCAGACGGCGGTGTCAACCTTCAGGAAACTACGGTGAATACATTATCTTTGACAAATGCACCAAACTGATGAAAACACTGGTAATAGCCAGAGATCGTTTTCGCAATTTCAATTACAATAACAGAAATGTGCGTTCTTAATGAACCAAATGGAGACTGGAGAATAATCATTATTATGTAAATATTGTTATATGTACATATTAATCATTAGATGATACTATAATTTAATGTAGAAACAACAATTTTGTTGACAACTATATTTATCACATATTATTCTTTATAATTTTTATTTTTAAATGTATAAATTTAATTTATAATATATTTAAATGTATAACAATTATAGATTATATAACTGTTTGAGAAATTGACAATTTAAAACATGAAGTGGGGGTAAATGCTATGTTTCTTGATACTACATTTCTTGTTTATGTAACCTAGATAAATTATTATTTTATTGATTTATTTTGTTTGAAACATCACAGAATCCAGATAAATGTGACATTATATTAATTTGTGTTTTAATAATCCATTTTCAGTTAAATGCCTAAATACTGAGAAAAGCCTGCACTGTCCCTTTAAGAGTAAAAGTCGGCACTTTATGATGTCATGTCTGTAATAATGACAGCTCTGACCAGTGCATTGGAATGTTCAGAAAGTGAATTCGCGTAGATTTTTGGCCTTGTAGGTATAGTGACACAGTGCATGTAATGCCATGGGCACACTACACGACTTTGGAAGCCGTCAGATGGCTGTACAGTTCACACTACACAACTTTCTGTCTTGTGAGTAGTCTGTCGGGTCTCCAAAATACTTTTTGTCACGAAAACAAACGCAAGAAGTGACACCGGAAATGACGCGATAAAATACGCGGGGACAGGATTATAATTTTTTTTTTTAAGTAATTTTCTTGATCACTGTCAAAAACGCCCCGAATAAAAGCAGAATTGAAACAAGAAACACATTAAAAACCTCAAGAAGAAATGTAAAATAGGTACTCTAAAAGAGGTGCACTTCCGTCTCCTCGTCTCTCCTCCCACGCATGCGCAAACATTTTTTTAGACGTCATTTTGGTGTCTCCCTCTGATGGTGTCACCCGGTGCCGTCCGCACCCCCCACTCCACACCCTAGTGATGCCACTGCCAAACAGGTGAAGCGGTGATCACCGACACACACATTAACGCCTGCACTCCCACACTATGGCGGGTCATCGGGTGGTCAAACGAGTCACAGAACTAACACCTTGTTTGTTCTCTCCCCAAATGCTCATATTGTGTACACATCTGGGGGACTTGTTATTGTGTGTGTGTGTGTGTGTGTGTGTGTGTGTGTGTGTGTGTGTGTGTATTCTCACCTGCAGGGGCTTCTGGGGCAGGTTGTGCCTCCACTACTGGGACTGTCTCTGCTTTGGCCTCGTCCTCTGATGCAGGCTGATGAAATGTATTAAAAAAGATTATAAACCACCGTCCTAACCAGCGGGAGGCAACTTGTGGACTGTTTCACAGCTCTCGGACTAATAGCATTTATCAATCCTCTTCTGTTTATACCCAGAAGAAGCTGTTACTGAACGTTACTATTCTGGACTGTAAAAGTTAAATACAAGTTTTTTTTTTTATAAGGTCTCCAGATGCTTTAAAATAACGTTCAACAAATGCCTTTATTTCCTTGCCTGAAATAACTTTGTAATGAGTATGTGTCAAATTTTTTCAGGGGGTGTAGGTCAGACTTTGGAATGAGTCTCTAAAACTCAATTTTAACAGCCTTTCGTGAGTCCCAGTGCCTCTAACCTCTTGCTGGGCAGGTGCTCGGTCGTCAGCTTCGGCTGCAGGCTCCATAGCGGTTTCCGGCAGCGACACCTCTGGAGCTATTGGTGTCTCTGGATGGAGGGAGACATGGGAGGAAATCAAACAGTTATAACATTTGAATAACAGCACTGTGAGCAGCCAACGTCGAGCAACATGTTTTGAAAATGAAGGTTTATTTCACAGTCCTATGTTAAACAAAAGTCCACTCTCCTCTGTGGAGTTAGTACCTTCTACTGATGGCACATCCGTATCCTGCTTTTCCTCGCTTGACTCAGGACCCGCTGCCTCAGGCTCTCCCGCCTCTGCAGATCCAGCAGGTGGAAGTTCAACCACTGGGTCCTCTTGTGTCGTTTCTTCAGCAACGGCTCCCTCTTGGACAGTTCCTTCAGGCGCTGAGTCCTCCTCTGTGGTTGCTCCAGGCGCTGGAACATTCTCTGCGGCTGCTTCAGGTGCTGGGTCCCCTTCTGTGGCTGCTCCAGGTGATGGAACCTCCTCTGAGGTTGCTTCTGGAGCTGTATCCTCCACTGCAGTCGGTTCTGGCACTGAGTCCTCCACTGCGGTTGCTTCAGGTGCCGGGTTCTCCTCTGCTGCTGCTTCAGGCGCCGGGTCCTCCTCTGCAGTTGCTTCAGGTGCAGCGTCCTCCTCTGCAGCTGCTTTGGGTGCAGCGTCCTCCTCTGCAGCTGCTTTGGGTGCAGCGTCCTCCTCTGCAGCTGCTTCGGGTGCAGCGTCCTCCTCTGCAGTTGCTTCGGGTGCAGCATCCTCCTCTGCAGTTGCTTTGGGTGCAGCGTCCTCCTCTGCAGTTTCTTCAGGTGCTGAGTTCTCCTCTACAGTTGCTTCGGGTGCAGCATCCTCATCTACAGTTGCTTCGGGTGCAGCGCCCTCCTCTGCAGTTGCTTCGGGTGCAGCGTCCTCCTCTGCAGTTGCTTCGGGCGCTGCGTCCTCCTCCTTTGCAGCTGCTTCAGGTGCTGGGTCCTCCTCTGCAGTTGCTTCAGGTGCTGGGTCCTCCTCCGCGGTTGCTTCAGGTGATGCATCCTCCTCTGTAGTTGCTTCAGGTGCTGTTTGCTCTGTCTCTGAATCTTCTGGAGAAAGAAAAGTCATAGTCAATGACTGTCTTGTTGTGGGGCTGGAACATGAGGAGCTGAAAGTAACACCAAGATTTATAACGGGGAAGCTCTGTGATATAGTGTAACCATCAAAATGTAGGGTTAACCCATCAAAGGAATGCCTTTATTTGGCTGTTCCAACAACCAGCAGGTCCTTTTAGCCAGGATTTAAAAACAAAAACTTCTTAGACATCCACTTTTTTTTATATCACACAGGCAATGGGTGTGTGATGGGTACGTACAGCTGTGTGTCATCAGCTTAACAGTGAAAATGAACTGTCTACGGATACTACTGCGAGGTAGAGTGTAAATGGAAAAGTAGGTCCAGGTACTGAACCCTGTGGAACACCAAACTTGACTTGGGTAAATCTGGAGAGAGTATTTTTGTGAGAAACACAATGTGACCTATCAGAGAGGTATATTAAAAAAAATAATAATCAAGAGAAAGCTGATCCTTGAAGGCCAATATACATCTCTAGGGGGTCTAAAAATAATACTGTGATCCAAGGTGTCGAAAGATGCAGTGAGATAAAGCAGCACTAATACAGATGGAAAATCAAGAGTAAGCACCAATCGATAATTCATTCTACCATAGTTAAAGCCTCTATAGTATAGTTAAGGGACCCAAAAACTAATTGGACCACATTAAAAAGAGTTATCAGATAAGTAGGAAGAAATCTGAGAAGATCCAACTTTTTCGAGTAATTTTGACATGAATGGGATATTTGAGATTGGCCTGTAATTATTGAGGACTTCTGGGTCAAAGTTATAGTTTTTTCATAGCGGTTTAATAACTGTCACTTTGAAAGCTGCAGGGACATCACCGCCAGAAAGTGACAATTAATAATATTGAGGACGTAGTACCTAAAACTGGAAGTAAACATTTAAGAACCTTGGAAGGTACTGGGTCCAGTATACATATGCAGAAAAAGACACAGAAAAAGTCAAACAAAAAACAAGATTCTAATGTGAGATTGTTGTAGTTGTTCCAGATTTGTCAATATATTTAGTACGAGTGGTACTTGAAAAACTAGATGAGACACTGAACGTGAAGTTAAATATTTGTTGGTACTCTGAAACTCATACTCATTGAAGAGCTCCTAAAGGCCCTTTCCCACATGGAAACCATGACATTGCTGGATAAAAAATATCCGGGAACGGCAGTAGGTAGTCATTCCCACATTGGCCTCATTTACGGAAAAGTTACCACATAAATGACTGTTATGGATACATTATGTAACGCTCAAGCGAGGGATGTCGAGTATCAAGCCAGACTAGGCAACAGAATCGGTTTTGTTTTGAGACCACTGCTTCGCTTCCCGTCGGCCCGCCCCGCCCGGACGGTCTCGGTTCCCTCCGCTGACAAGAGCCCCCGTCCCCAGAAGCAATAACTGTAACCCCATGTTATTAAATCAGTGTGATCATATTCAGCCTGTCCTACACTCTCTGCCTCCGGAGAATGAGGGTTTTCCACACGTTCTACCTCTCCCTGTCCGCTCACCCGCTCCGGCTCTGCGTTGGTGCCCGATGTCCCCCGCACCGCACCCCTAACTCTAAAAGACACGTCTAGGGTCTGAGTGGCATTTTTAAGAAGAAAAAGAATAACACTGAAGAATATAAAGACCTGTCTCCGTCGAGACCGGACAGCTTTTCGGTTTCTCGTCTTTGCAGCCGAGCGCCACGGTTCGGGGGTCGGACTCGCTTTTTTTCCTCCAGTGTTTTTTTTTCTTTCTTCCCGAAAACAAATAACTTTCGAAATATTTGTACCAAATAAATATTTGTAAAGACCCACTATTGGTGCTTTATTTTGATTCTGCTCCACCCCAACTTTACGGCAATGTCACTGCTCCCATTCACACATACTTCCATTCACAGCCGTACCCACATTTTCCCATAAATGACAGATCGAGAGTGAGGAAATTTACGGAACGACCTTCATGGAACAACGACAGCGTCTCCTTTTCCCACGCAACGCCAATATGGAAAATTGCCAACGGATTTACTACTTTCAGTCCAAGTGGGATAGGGGCTTTAATAAATCTTTACTTTTAAAGATACATGAAGTAGCATCACAGCAACACCCTTCTCAACTTGAACAATTAACCGAATCATTATTGCTCCCACTTAGGA
>NC_137210.1:19593840-19626340 GCF_960531495.2 Zeus faber
GGTAAAATCCCCCATGCTTGTGTTTTAAGGTGTCCGGCAGCTAAAGCAAAGGTCAAGTCTCGGTTTTCGACCAGAAACTGTTTTGTGAATGTGCGTGTGTGTGTGTGTGAGTGTGTGTGGGAAAAGTGGTTTAGTGACTAATTGTTTATGAGTATGTGGGTAACCAACAACCAAGCCCTTCCCAAATAGTGTACGTAAGCGTGTGTGTATGTGTGCTGGGTTGGTGTCAGGTGATGTGATAGCTCGAGAACACATTGTTCTTCCAGGTAAGTTCTATTGTGTATTATGTGGGACAAATAAACTGTGTTTTTACCCCCATCACACACACCTTAAAACTGCCCCCATAGAAACACTACAGACGGGATCTAGATAGATAGATAGATAGATAGATAGATAGATAGATAGATAGATAGATAGATAGACCACACAGATAGACAGACAGACAGATAGACCGATAGATGTATGTGGGTGTGTGTGTGTGTATTTCATATCCATCAAAGAGATGATTTATGTGGTCTTTGTAGTTGAAACAGGCAAATACACAGACTGTACACAAACACAACTTGTGCACTCCTTGCGCACGCGCACGCACACACACACACACACACGCCTTATGACTTTAAATGTATCACCGAAACACATTATGTACACAGACCCACACCCACACACAGTCACACATGATCCTCACATTAATAAAGCAGACCCACATTTACATCAAAGACAGAACCCCACACCCACCCACGCATGTACGTGCGCACTAGTGTTTCGTGCGCGCGCGCGCACACACACACACGCATGCAGCAGGCCCTGAGGGAGAAGGTGCTGAAACTGGTTGTGTTGGGTGTTGTCTGCAGCTGGAGCTGGATCTAGTTACTGAGGCACTCCCTAACCTTCAGTTTTATAGTGCGCGCGCGCGCACACACACACACACACACACACACACACACACACACACACACACACACACACACACACACACACACACACACACACACACACACACACACACACACACACACACACACACACACACACACACAACCCAATCTATCAGTTCCATCACGTGCATGGTCCTTACATGCAAAACGTGGAGACTTACTCAAGCACTCACATAAACCCCCTTATTAACAGCCCCAATGATCCACAGGACTCACAGTGAAGTGTGTGTGTGTGCGTGAGAGAGAGAGAGAGAGAGAGAGAGAGAGAGGGGGTGAAGAGATGGATGGAGGGACTCGGTCTCTCTCTCTCCCTCACTCTCGCTCATCCCTCTTTGTCCCTTGCCAACTTTATTTCTCCCGCTTTTACTTTGAATGCAGAGCTGGAGATCTAAAGTCGCCGCACGTGGCCCCAGGGAAGGTCAGGGGCCCAGGGGGGCAGAGGGGAGAGAGAGAGGGAGGTGGCAAAAAGTAAAGTATTGATCATAAAGACGGATTGGGAACACGTTTGGGAAGGGACTGGTCGGGTGGGGGGTTAAGCTTAGACGAAAGGCAGGAGTAGGGAGTTGATGGACGGGGCAAAATGATTGCTCAAGGGCCCTCGGTTCACCACACCCCTGTGGGCCTGTGAGTGGAGGGGGGACGGACGGACACACACACGCAAACGCACACATTTCATCACGCGCCGTGAGCCGACACCACCGCACCAACTGTCAAAGTGAACCAAAAACAGCATCGAACCGAGGCAGACCATAAGCACCGCACAATGGAAGGGCTGGAAAGAGTGTAAAGGTGGGTTCCAGGGAGGCAGACTAGACAGAAAGAAGGAGGGACACGGGAACGGGTGGGATGGACAAGACAGGGGGGAGACAAGGGGAGACAAGGGGAGACAAGGGGAATGGGGATCAGCAGCAGAACAATGGCAACAAGAAAACAAATGGAGGTTACCTTGTGCCTGGGTGCTGCCGGCCAGCAGGCTCCCCAGCAGCAGGATCCACAGGTATGACATCATGGGAACACGGTGTTCCGGCTTCAGACGGACCGGGTCGGGTTCGGACCTGGGTCTCAGGTGGCTCTGGGACTCTCCGAGGCGGGGAGGAGGAGGAGGATGAAGATGATGAGGATGAGTAGGAGGAGGAGGATGATGCTGCCGCTTCCCGCCCTGCTCCGCTTCTGTCCGCGCTCCGGGCTGGAGGCACTGGATAAACGAGGGGGCGGGACCCGAAGTCAAGGTGATTGACAGCTCCTCCGGCCAATTGCTGTGTGTCCTCAAAAGGTTGCGTTTAGGCTCCGCGATCGTGAGACCAGGAGCATGTCGCAACTGCGGCCCATTTATTATGTATATTATTATTATTATTATGATTATTATGATTATTATTATGATTATTAATAATAACGTATTATTAATGTTATTGTTAACGTTATTATATTTATTATTAATAGTTTAATAGTATTGTTATTGTTATTTATTTTATTATTATTATTATTATTATTATTATAATTATTATGCATAATATGTCACGGACAGGGAGGTTCGGTTGCGTCTGGAGTCCGAACCGAGCGCGACGCTGCTTTTATGCGTCGCTCGATCGTTCACCGCGTCGGCGGAAACCATGGTCACCAGTTACCATGGCAACGCTGGGGCTGCCAAATTTAAAGCCCTGTATAGAAAACGTTTCATATAATAAAAATATATATAATAATAATTATACATATAATAAATGATGTAACTGATAATTATAATATCTGAAATTTTACCAACCACTAGTTGTCTATGGTATAGTTGCCATCTAAAATGTGATAATTTCCTAGCACTGACATCGTGATCCTGCAAATATTTATTAAAAACCCGATTTTTTTGTAACCCAGGTAACCACAAACCCAACCCAATCCAACCCACCCCACCAACCTCGGGACATTTTAAGAGATAAACATACCGTGTCTGATGTAATTTGAGGCTATACTAAAACATCCCAAGCCTTTTACAGTGGCACTTAAACAGTATGTTGTGGAGCACTAGGTCCTACTAAGTCGTATCACACTTAAGTTCAACAGATTATTTGTCACATACATACGGTCATACAGTATATGCAGTGAAATGTCAAAATCTCAAGTTATGGATTTAAATTGACAAATTGCCTCGTCCACTGAGAAACTGCATGTTTACCAGCACGTGACACCATGACCTTCTGACGGCCATTTACTTTCTGCCTCGCTTTTCCCATTCCACGTGTACATATTCTTTTAAGTTGACCTGTGGACATTTTACCTTGGAAACAACTCCCACAGAAAACTAAAGACAACTATTTAAACCGTTCTTCTGCCCTAGTCGCTAGGCAGTGAGCTCAACACGTTCCCAAAACTTACCCGAGACAGGAGCTGACTTCAGGTGTTGTTAATGGTAGCGGCGTGAGACGGTGGAACAGCACAAAGTTTAGAGATGAAGGATCAATCTCTTGGCAATAAGTTGTCGTGACGTGAGCAATGAACGGACGGATTCTGCTGCCTCAAGGGCAATAACCGGCAGGATGGAAGGAGACACCGCAACACAATGTGCCTTCCCCCAAATGAAGTGTCGATTTGGATCTCAGAATCTTATTGTGATCATATTGTTGCATATTTATGATGTCACAGTTTTCACATGTCACAAAGGGCGATTGGGAGGGACAGAACTTAAGCGCAGATGAGGCATATAAACGGCCACTGAATAAACAAAACCAATGGAGCTGCAGGATGAAGCGTCCGGTTCACTTACAAGGCGTGGTCACCGGGATTTGCTGATTCTTCAGTGAATTTAACGCTGTCGTTGGGGTTTCCAGTGAAAAGCGCCCCGCCCTTCTCTGGCGTTTGGTGAAATCGACCGTGAGGTTACCGAGGAATGCATTTTCTCCTCACTGCCAAGTTTTATCGTACGATGCCAAAACATCCCATTTAAAATCACCTCCCGTCGCTCTTTCCGCCCGAGCCTTTGTCCAAAATTAAAAAGCACTGCTTAAATAACAAAAAGATTTACAATTTTATTAGTGTGCTGCACAGTGATTTCAGAAACATTAAAACAAATCATTGTATTCTCAACATGTTCGTTATAAAACACGCGCTGGAGCCCCGATCTCGATTGTTTGTCTCATACTGACTTTGGCTTTTTAAATAAACAAAAAGGGGTTTTATGAACCGAAGGGAAATAATTAACTGAGGCACAATAATCTCTGAGCAACCGTCTGCTTAGCAATTACAAATCGAAGGCGAAGAAGATCTAAGATAGTCAAATTATGCACCTCTAACCTCAAACGGCGAGCGGGTCAGAGGGAACATGGTGAAGACACTATCTGTTTTTAAATGAAGGTGCTATTGTAAAAAAAATTAAAAAAAAGGCAGTGCGGTCTTGGTCAATGTAAGGAATGACACTAATGTGCCTGTTTGTTGCACAAGAACACTCTGAGCAAAAAACCAAACTACTACCTGTTCCAAATATCTGTACAACATATACATTGGTCATATGCACTTTGGCATCAGCGCTTATTTTGTGATACACCATATAATGATTGAACAACATTAGGAAATGTTAATACAAATGGAAATGTGTTGCGTCCGGGTGAAGTAACTGGTCCGAGTATTCCCATCTTCCATACTGGCTCCCTCAACAATGTTGTACAGCACTTAAAATGCACCAGCTATATACATATTCTTCCCACAATTAAAATGAATTTCTGAGTTATTACAAATGCTAGCTGGTAAATATCTATGATACAATAAATCCCATACCAAAAAGTGTTCAAACTCCCCCAGGGTTAGCAAAATAAAAAAATAAAAACGCAAATTATTGGCCAAAGTTACTAGCTGTACCCAGTTAAAATGAAGGTAGTGATGACATCTTTGTGAGATGGATGCTGGTCCATCTGCAGAATGTATCCATGAAGGAGACACGATAGTCTGTTGGGAAATGTGCTTTTTGTCCATCTTACCCAGATTCAGACGAGAAGGTCCATAGCAATTTCATCCCTGTGTGTCCTGCACCGAGGTCACCGAGCTAGGCTAGCTGATCCCCTCCGAATCCATGCTAACGCAGTTAGCATGCGGCTCATCGCTATCTCTGCACCGGACACACAGGGATTGTTGTCTGAATCGGGGTGAGACACACAAAACCGGCAAGTCCATTTAAGGACGGAAAGAAGGAAGGAAGAAAAAAAGTACAAACAACCTTGAGGAAAAGGCAACTGTGAGGCAAAGGCAAACAAAGTCAGTTCAACTGGAACTACTTAGTAGTTCCATGTGCAGGCGTCATGGTGGGCTGTGATATGAAGACACTTGGATTTACGAGGCATGAATCGCGTTCAACAGTCAAAAATGGATCAGACTTGATTTCGTCACGTCATCCAACTCTGTGTGTGTGTGTGTGTGTGTGTGTGTGTGTGTGTGTGTGTGTGTGTGTGTGTGTGTGTGTGTGAGAGAGAGCACAGGTACATTTGAGAGGAGTTCTCCGTAGCGTTCAAAATGTTGCAAACAAACTGGAAAGAGTTTGACGATGGCTGAAAGCCCCAAATCTGTCTTCAGCGACTTCATCGGCTATTTGGTAAAGGTGGCGGGGGAGGGGGGTGGGGGCGGAGAGACGCATGGGCTCCAGGACGTCTCACATCTTGTTAAAGCACTCCTTGGCGTTGGACCACACCTGGATTCCCTGAGATGAAAAAAAAAATAATAATAAGTACGAGAAAATGAACAATCCGCAGAAAAACCAACAAGACGCCGAAAGCTGCAGGGCAACAGGGCGACAGCTGATCAGGTTTCTCCGAATCGACCGGGGGGCGGAGAGGATCGGCCGCTCGGCGAGCGCACGCACACGCACACACACACACACACACACACACACACACACACACACAGCGGAGCGCGCAGCATACACAGATGGTGCGCGGCAGATGGGCCCGAGCAGAGGGAAAGCCCCTCCCTGGCCGCGCGGAGCCATTCCTCACCTTCTTGCACATGCTGATCTGCATGATGGCGTAGCTGATGAGCGCCTCCCGCAGATCCCGGTCTTTCTGCTCCTTGAAGCGCTCGATGTCCTCCCAGGCCAGCCGCACAAATTCTCTGCGCCCCCGCATAAACCCCCCCCAAAAGAATCAGCAAGCGCACAAGAAAACACAAACTTGAGAGGACGGGGAGGAACACACACGGACATTTTTTCCCTCCCGTTCTCCCCCCCCCGCCCGGGCGAAAGGTACCGCGCCACAACAATGTGACGTGGAGTCACCGCAGCTAAATGACTCCACCCGTGGTTCACGCCGTAGCCGCCTCGTGACGAGGCTCATCACATCGAATGCAAACTACTAAGGCTAACTATATGCAGTGTACAAAGTCACATCGTTAGGATATACCGGTTGAAAGCCATCATCTCGTAAAGTTAGCCAACAGGTTTACCAACTAGGGATGCGCCGATTGCAATTTCCTTGGCCGATTCCAATTTCCTTGGCCGATTCCTTTTTTTTTTTTTTTTTTTTTTAAGTCTTTAAGCCTGCAGATTCCGATTTTTATTCAATTGTATGTACCTCGTACAACACTGACTGTTAAATAGCTTTTACATTGTCGTCCAGCCATTTTGAGTGTCTATCCGTGGTCGGAGAAATCACATTTCCTCATCATTTGGTCTCATTGGGTATATCTGCTGAACGTCAATGACGAACACATCACGTGATCTGACCCTGTGTTTATCAGTGTACATTTTTCACTGTGGAACAATAATCGAACATGGAACGGTCACTGAGCGCCAATAAAATGGGACAGTCACCAAGTTTCAGTATAATTCAACCTGTAACTGAGTTGTAGGACACAACATACAACAACATGGAAATGTCTTTCACTTTTAAGTGCGTATATACCTCTCTATTATATTGACATGGTACTTGCCATTCCAAAATAAATTGCAATAATTGCGAAAAATAATTCATAATAATAACCTTAAGTGCTCCTTCGCTCACCGTGCATTAAACCGATTGAATCAAATGGAAAGACTGTTTTTTTTTGAGTGACTAGTCAAGAACCGAGTCTCGAAAAAAGAGTCGAACCGTTCACCAGACGTGCACTACGCTGCGCCGCAGTGAGAGCGACAGATAAATAATTGATCCATTTGTCTTTGTTTACCGTGAAGTACCTCCAAAAGTCGTAGCATCTGGTTCAATCCGAGGGATTTAGTTGAAATACGAGATAAGTGTACGGTATTGATTTGTATTTATTGATTGTTTTCCATAATTAAATCACCATAATATCTTTTTTTTGCCTCGTTTCAGCTGGCATTTTTTGTACCTGCATAATTTGACCAAGAACTGCATGGTTGGTACACAAAATTTGTGAAGGGTGGCAGGTCCGCTGTACATAAATAACTTCAGCGTAGCCGACCTATGAACAACTCATGAAAACAACCATTTACTGTGTATACGTTTTGTGTATACCTTTATAAATATTGCACATTTCAGCTGTGCCATTGAGGAAGGAGAAATTGAAATGGTGAAAAGGCCATTTTTAGAACAAAAACAAAAGTTTTGAAATAATCAAAACGCCACAGTAATATCATCACAGCATGATAAACAGGAAAACTGACACATTAAGTGATATTTCAGGTGGGCAAGATGGCCGTCTTATCATAAGATAGAGGTGATGCGGCTTTGTCTTTACATTGTTGCTGGAAGCCTACATTAGAACCGTGTCCTCATGCACTCAGAGAGAAGGAGTCATATACAAGTACCTGCACTCAGTGTTTTTGTCCAAGACGCCCTCCTCTCCCTCCTGGATGCTGAGGTTCAGCGCTGCAAGGCGGCTCTCCCGCTGCTCCTGGCTCTCCTGGCCAAACAGCTTACTGGTCACTGCCTTCAGAGAGAACACACGCACGGCCTACACACACAGGCAGGCACACACAGGCAGGCAGGCAGGCGCACACACACACACACACACACACACACACACACACACACACACACACACACACACACACACACACACACACACACACACACACACACACACACACACACACACACACACACACACACACACACACACGATCGATAAGCCTCCTCTCTCCATGCTGGGATCTGCTTGTTGGTAAAGAGCAAACTGTGAATTTTCCCTGTTTCTTTGATCTGTGTTTTCTTCAAAAAAGGACAAATTAATGAATCAATGAAGGAAAAGCTCTGTTGACACTGCACGCACTTTACTACACTGCACGTACACCACGGTTCCCATCAAAAATGGCTATTGAATATATATTGCGAGCTACTACTACTATAGCTCACTATATACAGCATAAACAGTTATCTCGTGAGGATATACTGCATCTCGTAAAGTTACCAACATGTTTACCAACTACAGATGCACCGTTTGCTCATATTTAACTTTATATCCGTGATCGGAGATATCACATCATCTTATCATTTGGTCTCATTGAATATCTGACGTACGTCAGATAAAAATGACAAACACATCAGGTTATCTGATGACGCTCACGCGACACAACAGCTGCACATAGGGACCACCGCTGCAATTTTCAGTCACCACAATAGTGAGATTGCTGATGTTGACACCGTGTTTATTATTGTTCATTATTCACTACTGAACAATAATAGAACATGGAACCGTCCCTCTGTCGCTGAGTTCCAATTAAATTAAATACAACATGGAACAGTTTCGTTTTTTTTAGCGCAGCTTCAGCTGTCATTTTGTACCTGCTGATTTGACCGAGTTGCGTGGTTGGTACACAAAATGCGTGCAGGTTGACAGGTCTGCAGCGTGCCTTTAAATGTTACGGTGAGTTAATAACAGGGATAAACAGATACCTGCCTCATGTGCTCACACTCATAAAAACCTTGGATGTGTAAACCACATGCCATCCTAAAACGTCATCAATCATCAGGAGTACTACTTTGTTTGTTTAAACGTGATCACAGTTTCATGTTATTTATTATATACCACTTATATATTACATACTATTGTTATAAAAGTAGTGAATATTGAATTATTATTATTACCATTACCAATAATAATAATGTCAACAATAATAATAAACAGTGTCTTAGTGTATATCAGTGTTCTAACTATTTTTGTATTACTGAAAATTTGAAGATCACAATTTATTTTTTATTTGTATTTTTTTATTTGAAAATATATTTCTTCACTGTTTTGTTCTGGCAAAAAATGTGTATGTGTGTGTGTGTGTGTGTGTGTGTGTGTGTGTGTGTGTGTGTGTGTGTGTGTGTGTGTCTCACCCCGACCGTCAGCTCGTCTCTCTGCTGTTTCTTGGCAGCCAGGTCCTGGATCGCCATCTCTAGTTCGTACTGCGTCGACTCATGTTTTTTGCACACTGACCTACACACACACACGCGATAAGGTCAGGTGTCCGTTTTTTTAGTCTTTAGAGTTTTAAATCTTCTTATTTGTTAGATTCACACCCACACCTGAGAGAGTCTGTGTAGAAGAGGTATTCTTTAAGTTGGTCGGCATAGTGTTCCTCTTCCTCCAAAATATCATCCACTGATGAAGCGTACCTACACACACACACACGCACGCACGCACGCACACACACACAATTAAAAGCCAAACTGTTGTTTTGACAGTGAGTGTGTAATATGACTCTTCCTTACGTGTCCATGTGGTGGCCTGCACTCTGAAGTCCGTCTCCCATCTCCTTCTCAATAGCGCTCCACTCACTAGAATCACAGCCCAAAATAGTCACGTTAAAATCAAAACGTAACTTTACCAGTTTGAAAGTCTTTATATCAGCAAAAGGAAATGGAAAAATGTATCAGTGTCATCTCCTAAACAGTTGTGCAGCATTTAAAACAGACCACCAGCTGTATATCTTCATATCTATTTGTACATCTTTTGGCCTCGCGCCGTCTTTAGAAAATACTTGTAATAAAATATAAGGGAAAAAAAAAAAGGAACATGGAATTGAACTTCATTCATTATGTAGAGGTACTAAGCTGGCAACCTCACTAGCTCTACATAATTAATATGAAGGTAGTGAAGATGCATTTGTAGGTGGGACATTACCATTTCATATTCGCTTCAGTGACATCAGTGTGTCAAATGTTTTGTGTGTGTACAAGGTAGATAAATATAACATAGTACCAGAGCCTTTTATTTGGCCCATCTGTTTTCTCTTTGGCAAGTTTGGCCTGGTTAAAATGTACTTACGCCCAAATACAATTTTGATTTCATTTTGAGACACGTGAATGTAGAAGAAATATATTTTATAATATATAACTATCTGAAACAGTCCAAAGCAGTCGCACGTGGCACAATCTTGGGAAATTGGCATAATTTAAAAAAGAAGAAGCGCAAAAAAGCTTTTCTGCACTTGTCGTTTCATAAGTATTGCATGTGACAGCTGTTTGAACCAAAAACAAAACGCCCACCATCTTCACCACCGATTTGCACTCAACCAGTTCGACGACATAGGAGTGTCGCCTACCTGAAGATTCTGCCATAGTTCCCGTGAACCTTGTAGACGCCGTACATCCTGTCGGCGACTCTCTGTAGGACAGATTTAAAAAAACAAAACAAGTTCCTCTAACGAGTTCTCAGTAAACATAGAAATAATAATTAAATTATAATACATATAATAAATAAATTACAATATTACTAATATTAGTAATATTACTAATAATTACTAAATATAACATGAATGGTAATATTAACACAGTGTCTTTGGTGCAGGCATACATTTTCCACGATAACAGTGTAGCCTTAAATTCTGTATATTGATATGAAATCAACAAAGAAGGACCCATGCAAACAACCAAAAACCAATGTTCACTGGCATTAAACTGTGCATGCAGGCAGACTCACCGCTCGCACCCTGAGCATTTGGGCGACGATGGTGCCCAATTCGTCACTGTAGTGCTTCAGATCTGTGAATCGCCTTGGCAACACAATAAAGACAGGCTATTCAGTGGATATCTACCTGATCTCTTATGTTTGTGTGCAAAGACATTATGTTGACTTGGCACACAATTACAACAACATTTTAGTGCTGATAGCGTGATCAGGCAATGTAACGGCCAAATTTCAATAAGAAGACAACTGGAAGATTATGTCAACTTGCATGACGTTTGCCTGAAGATGCCAAATGACAAAATATAACTCATGGGCCACCTGATGAATCAAAACTATAGTTCAATACAAAATTAAATAAGAGAGGTGCATTTAAATGTGATGTGAAATTTATGTCATGTATAAAAATGTAAATGTCACTTCAAATTTGAAAATAACAAGTTTTTCATCATTTAATTTCCCTCCAATTAGTTAATTTAATGAATTTTAAATCTATTTGACTCTCCCATTTATCATTTGCATGTTTTTGTTTTTTTTAACTCCCCATGTTTACTATTTTCACATTTACTCATTAATATATTTCCCATTTCCCATGCAGAATGTCATATTATCCTCGTTGATTATATGATAATGACGGCATATCGATACATCACTGTCAATATGCACAAGTAGTGCATAATTACCTGTCTGAGAATAGTAATACCATATTTGGCCACTAGATGTCACTCGGGTAGTGATGAGTTCTCTTATGGTCAATTCTGTATGATCTGTATGTCATATTTACTAATATTGTTTATAAAGATAATTTGCCTCGATAGATACATATGCTTAAATTATTATGGATATGGAAAGTTCTTCCTGCACAGTAGGAGGGGGAAGTTGTGGAACAAGCATCCAAAATGCAATCTATAAGCATGCACAAACATGCGTCATGAAAGTTAAGCTGTCATGTCAACTTATGATATAGATATTCCGGTTAGCTTTTCCAGTTCATAGTCAACATTTGAATAGATTTTTATTCAGCCTCCGCCCTCCTGCTTTATAATACTAGTCTATACGCAATACACTTGTAGACAGTAGCCCATTCAATTATGTTTTTGATCCATCAATTACCATATAGCTGACTTATGTTTGTTGGACTCCATATGTGTAGACTTAATTCAGGAAAAACACTACTACATTGCTGCATTAAAGACCTACTTGTCTGGGTTCTTGATTCTAAACATAGCGCTCAAAGACTTGAGTATGGAGTCAGCCTGGAAGGGAGAGAACACACACACAGAAAATGTACAGTTGACATTTTGAATACCGCCAGCGGTTGAACAGAGTCTGTGAATAGGTGATTTCTTGATGAACAAGTTTTGGCATCATGAATAAAAACTATTGAGAGGGAGTCTCTGCTTTAGTTCTGTCTGAAGACCTTTTTACAAAATATGGTTAATTAGTACCTACAGGGCACCATGGAGAGAGAACTTTTGAGATTGCAAAAAATGATATAAATGCTGACGGAATAAGGCCAGGGTTGAAAAACAGCGAACCTAGCCTTTAATGAATCAATTTTTTTTTTTCCCCCATTTAGAACACAATACATGACCAAGAGGGAGACACTTCAATCAGTGTATCTCATCCAGGGGAGGAAAAGCAGCATGGAGTGAAGAACTAACTACCTTGGCCTGGAAGCCCGTCTCCAGCACCGCCTCCCGCCATCCTTTCTCCTGAGGAAAAGTCAAGAGACCCGGAGGACAATGATAATGAGGATGCAAATGGAGGTTGGTTTTGTATGCTCAGGGAAAGAGATGCATTTGTGTGTGTGTGTGTGTGCGTCTGTGTGTGTATAGACCTCTGTAAGAAAAAGGAAGAAAATCTTGTCAGTGGAGAGGACAGGATGTGACGCAACGCGAAGCAGGAAGTTCTCCAAGCCGACTCGCCGTCTCTCCACAAAGTCAGGGTCCAGGTTGTCGGCTGACAGTTTGTGCCAAACAAACTCTGCCTGGAGGGGAGAAGAACCAGCAACCACTGAGAATCGCCTAATGTAGGGACCAGAGCATGCGGTGGGTATTGCTCTGGCTGATTGCCAGTCTTGTTTTGTAAAGTAGAATGGGCCGCTGGAACATGAGAACAGTGGGAAAAGACCAGGAAAAAGTTTGAATCGTAAGCAAAGTAGTAGTTATACAAATCAAAGAATACAGCGCTGGTAATATTATCTCCACGGGAGATTTACACTTCAAGTGAAATTACATTTTCTTTCTTTTTGATTATTTGGAAACAAGTCCAAATGTGTCTGGGCAACTACAGGTCAATCACCTTCCCCTCTGAGAAAAAAAGGCAGAGGAACGAAAAGGGAATACAAATGTTTTATCCATTTCATGTATCTATCTATCTATGTCATTAAACCATTTCTCTCTTGCTGAGGTTCTATTGAAAAAAGTAGCACGACACAGTGCAGCACACACTGCAATCTGACCTGACCACAATAGAGACGTGATGGTAAGCGGAGTGTGGGAATTATCTGACGCGACATAAGCACATGAACGGGGGTCGATGACGTGCATTTCCATGTGAGTGTGCGCGCGCACACACACACACACACACACACACACACACACACACACACACACACACACACACACACACACACACACACACACACACACACACACACACACACACACACACACACACACACACACGTAACTGTACAAACTGATGCACTTTTGGCATATCCCATGTTTGTTTTCTAGTTATTTTTGTATTCTACAATGTGGTGATATTAAAAAATGAAAATGATTTTGTGATGACTGTGATTGAGCACTATTTCGGGTGCAATATTGCAGCTATTCATGGCTACTCTGGCACGGCGGCGGAAAAGTCGGTCCATCTGTCTCTCACTCACCCGTTTCTCTGGCAGTGGTGGAATCACAACGTATGAGTAAGTGACCAGGAGGTAGGTCCTGAGCAGCTCAAACTCACTGTAGCGTCTCCACAGAGAGTCAGCTGCAGCCACACACCCCTCTGGAGCAGCTTCTGCTGGCCTACAGGTAGGGAGAGGAAAAAAAACTTGCAAACATTGGGTCTGTTCTCATTGGCAGGGACACTTCTTATGAGCATGGTGCACATTTAGTAACTTCAGCTTGTTCCGTTTTTGTTTTGCTCTTCTCTGCTAGCACCGAACACACTTACGCGTGATCCTACCCTGAGTAGGGGGCAATTCAAAGTTTCCTTGAAATGTAGCCACATTAAGAAACCCAGTTAGGATGTATACTATGCTTCATACCATAATAAGATAGACCTGGGTAGTCATGTTTCCTTAAAACGCTAACTACATAGGAAACATATGAGAAAAGAGAGAGACACTGTAATACTCTCTGTATGGAATATTTACCATGTCTTCCCATTTGTTTCAGGGTTACAGCAACAGTGCCGTGGAATTGCACTAAGCACGTTAAATAGTTGGAATAATGCACTGCCGCATGCAACGATTGCTGAACCTGCATACAAGTCACAGGCAGGTGATCTGCAAGCTTAGACGTAGACACACAAAAACACAACCAAAAGCTCCATTCAATTTAAATGTGCTTAGCAAGGAAATAAATTAGGATCACTTCATCAACATCCGTGCATGACTACCATTTGCAATAAGGAGCGTATTCAACTGGCTTGCAGATTTCAGTATGCACATCTCAACCAAGCCTGCTTGAAAAACATTGCCTGGAATTACCGTGTTTCAATGAGGTAGACGGTATAGGTTTCCAACATGTTAACCGCATTCCTTCCGGTTCTCTTTTCGGCCTCGGCCACATTTATCTCCATCTTTCTCAGGAGTGCAGTTTCTCTCTCCACCATCTACACAGCAAAGAAAGGAGAACGGCACATAGGGTGCAGGTTGAGTCAGACAGAATCAATTAAAGGGATCAATATATTGACAGTAGAAAAGGCCATCAGAGGCAAACCACCTTCCATGCTACGGATTAAAATAGAATTGTAAATGACTTTGTTATCATGTCACAGGCCCCAGGTCCTGTAAATATATGGCCTTATGGGTTGTGCCGAGCCCCAGATCATATCCAAGAATATCCCCCAATCCAAAAATCTGATACCAAGAGCAATTCTAATGTCGATATTAAAGGAGACTTTGATACCTACTTTTTGAAACACAGAAGCATGTTAGGTGTCTGCAATTTGGAGAAAACATTTCATCGTTGATTCACCGTTATGCCCACTATCACCACTTCACTTCCCGAGGTCCACATAGAAACAGTACAGATAAATACATACACACACACACACACACACAATGAAACAACAAATTTGCTTGCCGTAAACAATAAAAACAATAAATAAATAGGCTCGTATCCATCTATATGTGTGTTTATCCATCCATCCCTCCATCCCTCCACAAAAGACACGTGAAGATCACAAGACAGCACCAGCCAATCACCTAACACCGGAAAAAAAAAAAAACTTTGGAGAGAAAGAAAAACAAGTGCTCCAAAAAGTGCTGAGTTTAAGAGAAAAACACAACGGCCCCACGGCAGTATACCTGGGACCAATAGATATGAGTTACGGATACATTATACATACAATATATATCCAATGTGCTGCAGAAGTCTTGAAACAGTGAAATACACATGACAGCGAGCGGGCTGCTAGCTAGTGCTAACACTAGATGCGGGGCCGAGCAGGGAAAGTTTACAGCAGGAAAGGAAGGGAAGTGGGGGGGGGGGGGCGGGACGGTTCGGAAACCCACGACATAACTTCACGAAGAAAACAAGACGAACTGTACCGTGTTAATAATATTGTTCTCCGATTCCGCCGACGTCAGGTCCGTGTTACCGATCACGGCCACCCCGTCTCCGCCGCAGTCTGCCATCGTCCTGAGTCCCTCGCTGCGTTCACGTCGCGCGGGAAATCGCGGTTTCGACAGCCTACTGGCGCCCCACAACTTGGAGGTGTTGTTCTGTTCTGTTTGACCTCTGTATGTTGCAACTTTTTTTTTTTTACATTCTACTGTAAAGTGAATTACCTTCCAGTTATTGGATTTTTAAGTAATCAAATAATGAATAAGTTTAGTGCCATACCAGAATTTCCCTTTATTCAAATCAATGTGTTAGATGTATAACATTAATGATATCCTTAATATCAATTGTATTAATTTGATTCATTATATATAGGCTATTATCTACCTATATCGAGGTATAAAACAAAACTCCTGATTTCACAAACAGTGTCAACTACTACGACTAACTAACTGGCTAACGTGACCTGCCCTTCCAAGTTGGACGCTCGTAGTTCCATCTCTCCCATGTGACATGAATGCCGCACCACTGTGTTGCGTTGTCAGCTGGCAAGACACTTGACGCGTGCGCAGTTCAGTGTCGCTCAAAAAAAACTTTTCGTTTTTGAACTTCTGCAAAAACGTTTTCCGCAGAGCGATATATTTAAACATAAATGTATTATATATTTTTTCTAATGTTTTTATATTTTTTATAAAATGTTTTATAATATATATTATTCGTATATTGTGAGGATGATGATGCTGATGATGAGGGTTCATATTATTATTATTATTATTATTATTATTATTATTATTATTAATAATAATAATAATAATAATATTAGCGGGCTGATAATAATGGTTATTGTACTTTATTATTATTATTTGCCTTGGCATTTTTCGGGCTTAAAGTGTCCGGAACACGACAACCGCTGGTCCCACGGACATTAGAACTGGGACATCACAGACATCTCGTGGTTCAAGTTTCATCCATATCAATACACATTCAGGGCATGAATTAGTGAAAAACGCTTTTTGACATCATCATCCGATCCCTTATATATTTGCAGGTTGTGGCTTGAACATCCGTTCACATTGTGCGAGCTGCGTGGTACGGGTTCCATCGCTCTGTAGTGGTTACAAACTACGCATGTGTAGGTGTCTGTTTATCGTCTTACCTGATTGACCGCAGCGGGGCTGTTCATTGATATTTAATCTTTCCGCTTTTTCTCTTTTTATTAATAATGGCATTCTGTTCGTTGGGTCCCTCCTTACTTTGCGGGATTTGAGGAGGTCGTAACATTCAAACCGTAGGGGGTCCATGATGCGTGTCAAGTACTCGGAACGCATCAGAAAACTGGGAGCCGTAAAATTTGAAATAATCACAGAAAGACGTCAACCCTTTTTGGTATTAGAAGAAGTCATAAGATACAAACTGTAGGAGTCCATAATGCATTTCATGGAATAATAACCCATCAGAAAACTTGGACACGGAAAACTAAAAATAATGCGCAGAAAGTCATCACCGCATCATTATGTCACTCTGCCATCGTTGCCCCACATGGCATCAAGATGAGTTCTACTATAGACAAACCATGATTTACAGCCAACAAGCAGATGGCCGCTTTTTGTAACTTGTGCTGCGTTTCACAGAACCGGGAAAACTGTAATACGTACCTAAAACCATGAAACTGGACCCTGTGTATTGCTGCCTGCAGCTATATTTATTAAATCCGGACAATTATAAAAGGGGACCATAGGGATGAGGACGTAATTGTAATTGTTGATTATAACCTCTGAATTTTTTCCAAAACTGTCTGGAACAGAAAAAACGCTGCAGCTACAGACACGGTTGAGGTGTCGTTAGAACCGGGACGTCACAGACTTCTCGTGGATCAAGTTTCATCCAAATCAAGCCACATACCGAGCAGGAATTACTGAAAAAACGACTAAATGTGTCCGAAAGTAGCCAAACCTGTGTGTGTGTGTGTGTGTGTGTGTGTGTGTGTGTGTGTGTTTATGCAGACATCAACCAAGTTAAACGGTAGTCTTACCTGTTTGATGTCTGCAGGAATGTTATATTGATATTCTATCTCTTTGGTCTTTTTGTAAATTAAGACATTGTAATCCGATATAACCCTGTGTTAGATGTGACGTTGTGGTCCTCCTCACTGTCAACAATCGGCGAGTGCATGCTGAGTTCATATTCTTGGAACTAATCTGAAAAATTGTATCCTGAAAATTGTTAATAATCAAGTAAAAACGTCAACCGTTTTCCGGTTTCATGGAATTGTAACCCATCAAAAAAAAACATTAATCCACAGACACCCGTGACCAAGTGAAGTCGAGTCCACCCCGAATGGGGGAATGAATGATGCGTTCATGTACTAGGAACACGTCGGTAAACTAGAGCCTGTGAAATTGTAATTACTCACAGAAACTGAAATACATACCAAACACGACTAAATGGGCCGCGTGAATACTACTTTTTTGATTGCTGCCTGCCGCTGTATTTATTATTATTATTATTATTATTATTATTATTATTATTAATAATAATAATCTTAATGAATTAATCATAATTTCTTAATTTGGTTGTATTCTGTTAACTTTTGATCTTGTGTTTTGCTTCTTGAGTCCTGCAAAGAGTACTATAGCCTACAGATTATTTTGTCGCACTTCAAGGGGCTCTTGAAATAATAGTCTTACATGTTTCATCTTATATGGTCTTCCTTCTTCACATACCTTCTCCATAAGCAAAGGCAACAGCACGAGACATGAACAATGTTACTCCTTATCTTTTGACTTCCTATGATTTACCACTTCCTATGTTATGCTTCTTTCCTTTCCAATCTATCAAGGTATATTTACTCCCCCAAGAATGCATTGCGTGGTTCATTCATTTATGATTGATGTGCGCTATAGGAACTTATATTGGAGCAGTTATTGATGTTATTCCAATGTCAACATAATTCATCCTTTTACACACATGCATAACAAAAAACCCAAGAACATGTGAACAAAAAGCAACCGGCTGGGAAGCGCATGGTGGTTGGCTGGAAATTGGCTGGAATTTGTTTACAATTCGGCTGTCAACCGACTGGAAAAGGCCTCTTCAAGTGGCTCCTACTGTACTCGTGTTCAGTAAAGAAATCCTATATAGAGAGGAATCAGGCTTCAGGACCAAAACCCATCTACTTTTGCACAAGTTATCACCTGTAAAATGTGTGTTCGAAACACAAATCTGGTATGGTGTGAGGCAAATAAATGTGATCTGTAATAGAGATTGTGACTGAAAAGGTGTCCCTCTTACGGAGCAGTTACGCACAGTGTTTGATTGTTTGTTTGTTTCTTTCTTTCTTTCAATTACAATAAATCACATATCCAATAAAAACACCGTTATTATTTGTTTTGTTTGGAGAAACGGGAGCCGTCAGTGGAGCGGAGATCAGTGGTGCCGCCAACCCTCCCCCTCCTTACCTGTCTCATTAATCCAACTCCATTCACCTGCGCAACACAGCTGTTCTCGATCTGTAATCTAACCACTATATAAGCCTCTCTCACCAGTCACCCATTGCCAGATTGTCTTTGATGCTTGCACCAGACTCTCCAGCTCTCCGGGCTGATTCCCCGCTACCGCTCTACAAATAGAAGACATTACCAAATATCCCTGCCTGTCTTTGTGCTGCGATTGGGTCCTTACCACACCCGTTACACTCTGTGGAGGAATATGAGGACTTGAATGGCACGTTTTGCACACACAACCATCTGTTTAGTGAAGTTTCGTGCTTCCAGGAGGAGGAAACAGCAGCAACGGTTAAAGGAACCTTGACTCAGAGCTTCCCTCAGTCTCAGTCCTCACGCTCCGCTCCATCCCAGTCGCAATGACACTGAAGACGGTTGTGTCAAAGGCACCCGTCGCTAATTAATTTCCTTTCTGCCATTATGTCATTGTTTAGCAGATCCTTCTCTCATCGGTTAAAGATGGCCGTGGGCCCAGATGTGAATTAGAGGGATGTGGTACGCCTCAGGCCATTAACAGCACAGTAACACGGCCTTTTTGTTTCTGCGGTCGCATGGCAGCAGTGTTTAATGTTTAAAGAGAAGGGTGGAGCAGCGCCGGGCAAGGAAGCGTTTTACATAAATGCCACTGGGTATGAAGTTAGTATGAGAGAGAGAGAGCAGATTGTAGAGATGCTTTGAGCCATACGCAGGGAATGAAGATTCGTTTTAATGACCACCAAACAGGGACAGATGTGGGGCAAAAAATGCAAAGGAAAAGACTTGAAAAGACTGAAATAGTGGATTTCGGAGGATGGGGTGATGCCCGGTGATGATAGATGGATGGATAGGTGGATGGGTGGAGGGATGATGGCATGGGCTGATGGTGGGATGTGGTTTCGAACCGCAGGGTGTTAGGAAACCCGAGGCCTGCATTGTGACCAGCCGTCGTCACAGCAACAGCATAGTTACAATTCCTCCCTGCCACCGAACCTCAGGCGAGCCACTACCACTTCCTGTCCACGCACACACACCCACACACACACACACACACACACACACACACACACACACACAACATACACAGATCGTTGGATTTGCATACACACAAGCACACGCACAGTGCTTATTCCAGCTCTGTGTTTATTAAGGTGTATCGTCAAACAAGGGACACCTGCCAAGTAAAGCTTGTGTGTAGTTTTAAATGTTCCAAATTATTTATGTCAATTGTGTCTGCAAAATTAATATAAAATGTATTATCATTCATTTATTTCAGTTTTTTTCTAAGCCTATATACATGCCATAATATCTATTTCTTCCTTATTTCGCTTTAGGTGTACAGCATGTTTAGCTTTGTGTCTGATGAGAACATTCTGATACAATGGTTCATTGGAAGCTTTGAAATTTCTGAAATGTTTTTCAGATATGTTTTTAGATTACGTTCATATTTCCATTACATTACATACATATTACATTCATATTGCCTGTGCAGTAAAACCTCATTTAACCTCGCCCTGCCGGTAAAAAAACAAAACCAAAAAAAGAAAAGAAAAAGAAATCTTGCCTAGTGAGGTTTGAACAGGAGGTGGCAGCAAAATTCCAAAATCCAAGTCATTGGATTTTGGATTTAGTTCAACAACTAAAAAGACCTATACTGAGAATCCAGCTACTCTGGTTAAAGGTCACCTGTTATAAACATGCAAACCCCAACATCACCTGCACGAAATGTGTTGCCTTCCCTTCTCCCAAGAAAAGTCTTCATCACCTGCCTAAATGAATTAATTCATTAATTTTAAGAGGACATCTGTACTCTATATGCATCCCTCAGAATTCAGCTCATTTTCCTCAACATTTCTCTTTTATTTAGATAATTAACAATGGTGAACACAAATATTGACTGGCTTTTTGTGTGTGTGTGAGTGTGTGTGTGTGTGTGTGTGTGTGTGTGTGTGTGTGTGTGTGTGTGTGTGTGTGTGTGTGTGTGTGTGTGTGCGCGCGTGTCCGTGTGTGCTTGTGTGCTTGTGTGCGTGTGTGCGTGTGTGCGCGTGTGTGTGTAGCGTCTGCGCGGTCATAGAGGCCATGACGAGGAAATCCTAAGAATAGTGGTCAGTCAAAGGAAACACATGTTTAGCTCCATGTCATCCCCTCTTTCTCCACTTTTCCTTCCTTCATCTACCCATCCCTCCCTCTGGGAAAGATCATGCGTTTTCCACAGATTTGTGTGTGTGTTTATTGGTCGTACGAGCTTTTCTTATGTGTGAACGCGTGCATGCTCGATGGAAAACTCCTGAGCTCATGCTATGTTTGTGCTATATGTGTGTGTGTGTGTGTGTGTGTGTGTGTGTGTGTGTGTGTGTGTGTGTGTGTATGGTTTTGCTATAATGAAGTGAGGCCTTAGCTTTGGGTTTGCCTGGTAGGCTGGTGTGTATTTTTACCTTGTTATGAGAATGTCTGTCACCCACTGAGCCATTCTGGGTGATGCGGTGGCAGAATATTGCACGGTCAGGGTTACAATAAGCCTGTTCCATTGGACATACCCTAATTCTGACCTTTGATACATCAAAGGATCGCTGCGGCCTGGGACGCGGACAAGTCCAAGGACCACGACGCGGGCCTCATTTTCCTATCATTTCCATAATAATCAAAAACGAATCCAACGCTTCAGCAAAAACGCGCTGACAGCCTCGGTCGGGTCAGGGCTCACAACACAGTGAAATGTGGCTTTGCACCGCACCGAAGGAAGCCCTGGTGCGGTTGATATGTTTGCATTTTTACACATCCCACAGTAAACACGGAAAAATGCTCTGATCCTGTGAAAAACTTTGTTTTGTTTTGTTGATGTTGGAGTGTGGGTCTCACGTTATACCGTACACGTCGTAAATACGCATCCCCTCCTTGGATGTTTCTAGTTGGCCCATTCACTGTTCACTAGGCCCCTTCCTTGGAACCACAAAATAAACGTGAGTCAAGATTTAAGAGATCAAGAGGTTTATTTGTCACATACATATACATACGTTCATACATATATGAAGTGAAATGTCTTTGCAACGCACCCGGAGGTTATGCACAATAGTTACTAAACCGAACATAATAGCTAACCTAATTTCTACCTAGCAACTAACTGAAACTAACTGATTCCTAAAACGTAATGCATTTAGTGAATAGAATAATACAAATATAATAAAATTAAAATAAAATAAGACTCAGTACAGATACAATACAGAGTTGGTGTACAAAATAGACGTAAAGGGAATAGAGTTATGTATATTGGATAAGCTATTTGCTTATCCCATATATCACATACAGATATGTGCAGTAAAGTACATGTGAGTAAAGTGTGTATGGAGATGTACAGTAGAGTATACAACAGTACAACACAGCAATACAGTAACACCGAACAGAACAGCAATACAGCGCAGTATGCAGTAACCCAGAACAGTGATACAGTGTTTGGTACAGTATGCAGTAACCCAGAACAGTGATACAGTATGCAGTACAGTATGCTACATACAGTACAGTAAGGCAGTGGGGCCTTATGTGAGTGACTCAGTGAGGACCCCTGGTGAGGTCAGCATTGACAGTCCTCATGGCTTGCATGAAGAAACTCCATCTCAGTCTCTCTGTCCTCGCTGCATGGCTGCGGAGGCGCTTGCCCGACCGCAGCGGCTCACGCAGCGTTCACTGATAAAGGCTGATGGAGCTCCTTGTGGATTTGGGAAGCATGGTAGATAATCACTGGTCGAGGGAGATCAGAGCAAGCCTTTTGTCAGCACTGATGACTTCACACAAGTACACTTGAGCATTATGATCGAGCATGATAAGAGACCGGTCTCCCCTCCGGCTTCTGATGGACGTCGCAAAGACAAGGGAACCTGGAGAGCAGATAACATCAATGGTGGCCCCAACACTGTCGGTCAATGAGGGTGGAAGACATGAAGGTTCCGCGCTGACGAGATGAAGCCTCCAGCTCTCACAGGCCCAGCCTGCAGGGAGTGGACTGGACCCTTCCCACCCCGCCACGGAAAGAAAACAGAACATTAATGCAAGTCTGTAGGGTTGAAGGGTGTCTCTGAGGGTGCTTCTCATGGCTGGGTCCTTCCCTCATTTAAGGTAAATGTTGCTCATTATTTTTCCACTCGCCTTGTGATTGGACGTCCCGACTCACAGAGACGGTAGGGCTCCTCCCATCTCCTCCTCTTGTTCCGCACTATACGCAAGGTGCCACTCGGGCTATAGGCAGCGGCCAATCCCACAGTCTCAGCCCTCTGCGAAATGTTCAGGAAATTCGAATGTAATGATGAAAGAGATATATCTCTTTCATCATTATATCTCCTGTCAGGAGATATAATGATATCCTGTTATATCCCCTGTCAGGCTGCGGCCGCGGACAAGCTCCCATCGCACGGGCGGGAGGATAACGTGAGACACCCCAGCCAGGATGGTGTTCTCTCATCTTCGGCCCCCTGTTTGATTTCCTGCTAGGTCCCATCGCGTTTTTCAGCAGCGCCGAAACCTCTGTCGAATGCATTTGTTCGCACGTCGCTGCTGCAGTATACGTGGGAATTTTTTCAAGCGTGTGTGCCGGCTCTGTCCGTACTGCATTTCATCCCATTCATCATAATATTGTTGAAAATTAAGATGTGTCATTGTCAGTCATTGCTTGTCTGCATGACTGGTATAACACTCACACACACACACACACACACACACACACACACACACACACACACACACACACACACACACACACACACACACACACACATGCACACACACACACGCACACACACACATGCACACATGTGCACACACACACACAAATGCACACACACACACACACACACACACACACACACACACACACACACACACACGGGCAGAGCGGTGCGGTATAATAAGCAGCATGGCAGCCTTGTGGTCAGCTGTACCCCATGTGCAATCGTGGAGAAGCCACATGAAGGCCTCCGGGTATTAAAGGACAAGCCTTGGTTGGCTGGGAGGGATTCTGTCATGCAACAAGAACACTGTGTTTTTCACTGTTTTTTTTCCTCTTTCATTTTTCTCCTCTTTTTCTGTACCCCTCTGGCCCACTTCTCTCTGTGTTCAGCCCAACCTCTCCCTCTCTCCTTCTCTCTCTCTCTCTCTCGCTCTCTCTCTCTCTCCCTCTCTCTCTCTCCTGTGGTGTATTAGACTCTGCATGAGCTTCGAATGATCAGACCACTGGAATGTTCTGTCAAAGAGGAGGGCGGGACAGACCAACATGACCAATTAAGGAGGAGATTGAGGTGAGACGGACAGCTTCTAAATGGTGTAATAGCAACCTACTAAAATGTAATTACAATGCAATAGCAATAGACACGTCTAATGACAGGATGTGAATGCCGATGTGATTTCCTAATTATGGCCTTGGCATAATGGGTGACTGTTAACATGGATTGGAGATTATAGAGAGGTGTCTGAATGCAGAAGTTAAACCGCAGCGACTTGTAACCGTGTTGAGGGATATAATGGCTATTGAGTGGGGACCGCCATTAATCAGAGTCATTCGGGTTGAATTTGTGACATAGCCCATTAACGGATTGATTGATTGGCTAATTGATTTGTTAACTGGCTGATCGGGTAGGCGAGTGAGCCTTCGTCTCTCCATACATCTGTCCGACCATCCATCCATCTATTCAAAACTTTCACAATCATGCAATTTTGCATTGCTATTATTAAAGTATATAAGCGTATAACCAGTGTAATAACCCATGTCTACCTGCTGCGGAAGAGCCATTTATTGGTGTTTAGGATTGGAACATTAAAGGTCCAGTTGATTTGCCTTAACCCAACTGATGGAAATTGAATTCACGGTATTTATTTCAGCACTTCTAACTTTTCTGAATGAATGTATGGAAATAAAATGATTGTGTTATCTAACGATTTTCCAAAGTGGCGGCTGGTCGGCTCAAATCAAGATGATCATTGTTATGCTATAATTGCGACGGCTCTAATTGGAACCTTCCATCGGTCGGCATGCAGCCTCCTTATCTTTTCTTTACCTCCTCACTCCTTTCCCTCCTTCCCCCTGCGATGCTGGCGTCTACATCTGCCGCCCAGCCATCTAGGCATCCATCCCCTATGGATCTCCTCTCATTCTGACCTAAAAAAAGGAAATCTATCTACATATCTATGATGTCAGGAAAAAAACAGGTGGCTGACGTTGTTCAAGGGTCCCGAAACAGAAGTCCCCGCATGTCCATCCACCCTTCTTGATTCGTCCCTCCACCCATCTCTCCATTTCTCCATCCATCCACCCTTCCATGTCTAACAAGAGGAGAAGATGGTGGCATCCATTATTACAGAGCATCCCAGAATAGAGCCTCGTTTTATTACAAGTCCCTCTGGTCGTCGTGGCTACCCAAATTACAGGCTAGCCTTCTCACACATAAAAAAGGTTGCGCTGCTGAAAACCAGCCACCTCAATAAAGGATGGATTAGAAAATCCTTTGCTTTTTTCCCTTCCTTTACTTTTTAAAAGGTTTTCTGTGCATTTTCTTCCCTCTGGTGTTTTGTTTTATGTCGGGGTGCAGCGGTCTTCTTCGGTGGTTTTGCTCCCCGACCCTGCGGCGGGAAAATACGTTCACTTGTGGGATTCTGGGAAGGCAGTGGTGGACGAAACATCTGCTGGGATCAAGATATGTGTGTGTGAGTGTGTGTGTGCGTGTGTGCGTGTGCGTGTGTGCTAGTGTGCTTGTGTGCGTGTGTGTGTGTGTGTGTGTGTGTGTGTGTGTGTGTGTGTGTGTGTGTGTGTGCGTGTGTGTGTTGTGTGAGGACACAGCCCTGGTATGTTTAAGTTTACTGATCTGCTGGAGTGATAACAGGAATCAGCCTTTTTTTTTAAGATTTTAAAAAGTTTTCGAAAAAAGTCATTTTTTGATGAAATAGCTGCTTAATGTGTGACGATGATAATGATGATGATGATGATGGTGATGTGAATGTTTGTGAGGAAAGGAAGCACGAATGCACGGCACATTATGGGATGCATTTTAGCCTGCTGGGGAATCCCCTTTAAATTCATGTTTGATCTTGGCCACAGCATAGGAACGATGTCACGCTTTTATTGTGGAGTAGTTGACCTTGTTGTGTTGGTTGTGTCTACATGTATGTAGAAGCCATATATTGACAGCAGTACTATGTGTTTTTCTGGGTTGAGCCAATTCAATGGGTGCTTGGAAATCACTATTTCTAGCAGATTTAAAACTATTAGGAAGTTGATTTGAACACCTTCATTGACGAGATTCACCAAAAAGCAGCTCCAATCCGGTAGATTTGAGTGTTTTTCAAAACAAGTAAATATCTGGCTGCATTGTGACATTGGACGCACTTTTCATTTTTCCGACCTACTGTATGCGAAACACCGCAGCATCCAAATAAGCAATTATGTGTAACTACAGAACATGGCAAAACCATGGTACATTGTAACGGCATGTATTTCAGTGACCTAAGTCTTTATAATGAGCCATGATGGTAATGGCGCTGTGATGTGGTTCTATCTGAGGAAAACCAGATTACAGAGGTGTGGAAGAGGCGGAAACAAGGGCTGTGGGACATTACCAGGGAGGGGGGAGAAGGGGGAGATGGAGGGGGGAGAAGGGGTGCACGAGGGGACGCTTGCCGATAGAATGGGATGTCAACAGCAGGAGTTCCTATACAGGAGTTCTTTCCGCCTGGGACCTAAATGGGAAAAATAGGCTCCGGCGTGCGGAAGTGGACTCATTATAGAATATTAGGATGCTTATCATGTGGGGACCCACCAGACGCAGCGCCGACGATTATTCTGGGCTCCGTCCCCAACTCGGAGAAACCAAATTTTACGGGAAGTGTGAATGTGGTACGTGTTGAAAGGATGTGATATGGTGCATGTGTGTGTGTGCGTGTGCACGCGCGCACGCGCGTGTGTGTGTGTACTTGCTTGTGTGTGTGTGTGTGTGTGTGTGTGTGTGTGTGCACGCAGCACACACTGTCATTATGGCACTGTGGTTGTAATGATGTAAGACACTGAGGCTCATGGAGTAAACAAGAACAGCACGCTATCTTCAAACCAACACAAATCAAGAACAACATAAACGTTGCGTTGCTGCCGGACGTGTGTAATCCTAGATTTCCCATTTGTGAGTTAAAGAAAAAAGTGACAAAAAAAAAAAGGTTGAGCATGTCTGTGGATCAATAAAGGTATGAACAAAACAATTCCTATTTCCGGCATCATTAGGAACCACTCCTTTGTGTATCCCTCCAAAGGGGACGTGGATTTAAAAAAGATCAGTTAGAGATCAGGGACATCTGGGCATTTTAGTCTCTTTTGGCTTCGTGCCAATCTTTGGCCTCAAAAGAAGACATCCAATAATAAATAATCAGCGTGTTTATCACCACTACTGAAACAGAATAGTTTATGACATCCTCTCCAACTCGAGAGGGCATTTATTTTGTTGCGTGTTTAATCACTATATCTACTGGGTATGACTCACTGATAATGCATTTCATTTAAATATACAGACCAATAATTTTTATTAAATCTGAAATGTGATTTTATTTCACTGCTTATCTCAGTAGAAATATTCTTCAAATCCATTACTTAAGTCTCATTTGCCTGATTTATGTCTCCACATTTGGGATTGAGCAAACCAAAATATGTGTTCTAACGACACGACGCGACATCGTCGTCCTCGTCATGAATACTTATCATTATCGATTCATCGACTTGGAAAGAAAATATTAATAAGGTTAATGAGCCTACTTTAATGCCAGCGGCTGGTAATCCCGCTCTGTTTTCCTCGTTTTCTTTTCCTCCGTCGTTGTTCTACCTCGTGCTCTCTCTTTCTTTATCACTCTCCATCCATCCCACCCCCCTCTCTCCTTCTGCCTTGTCAATCAGTACGAGGAGGAAAAAGTCATTAAATCTCTGTTGGCCATACATGTAATTACAGTCTGGCTGTACGTCGCTGAACACGCCCCCGGCGCTCGTCTGGTCCCGCTCGGTGTTTGTTCCTCCCGCCGGCCTCGTTTGAAGCCCTTGTAATTGGCGGAGGCAGTGTGTTGGGATTAGAGGCCGCCGGTTCGAAACCCCGACACCCCCCGCTGCTTCTTAGACCACCGCAGTACTGCCTCCTCTGCTGATACCCCCCCCCCCCCCCCCTCGCTACCCGCCCACCCTCACCCGAGACGACCACATGTTCTCCCCTCAACTCCCTCTGACCCCCCCACCACCACCACCCCTCCCGCCCCCCACCCATCGACCCCTCCTTCATTCTTACGGTACAGCCCGAGTGGTTGGTTTTCGGAAGGTGCTATGGCCTCAAACGTTACCTAAGAAATATACAAACCCGGAGGCCTGCTCCCGCTTTTATTGTTGCGTTGTTTCATCGTGTTTATCCGCCGCTTTTATTTTGTTGTGCGCCGCCCGCCTACCTCGGCCAGGTCAGGACAAAACAAAGGTTTCCTGCCCGTTTCCCTCGTCGGCCCCCTTATTTCCATGCCTAAAATCAGGGCGCTTCAAATTAAACTAAACGGCGTTTGGGGGAAGGGCGGTTTTGTTTCATCCGTCACCAGTGAGTTTTGATCCCTTCCAGACGCCGGCGTGGAAAGATGTGGCGACTTGAGCAGAGGGGAAGCCCTTCCATATCTCCTGTTTCTGTGGCTTCAAGTGAACAAAAGCACCATGCAATTGTTCATCGCATTTAAATGTAGCTAAAATGTCGTGATCGTGACTGGCCTAACAACTAATCATCCATCCATCCATCCATTCATTCATCAATCCATCTATCTATCTATCTATCTATCTATCTATCTATCTATCTATCTATCTATCTATCTATCTATCTATCTATCTATCTATCTATCTATCTATCTATCTATCTATCTATCCATCATCTACTGTCCATCCATCTCTCCATACATCTACCCATCTATCCATCTATCCATCCATCCATCATCCAGTGTCCATCCATACATCGATCCATCCATCGATCCATCTATCCATCTTTCCATCCATCTTTCCATCCATCATCCACCATCCATCCACCCATCCACCCACTCACCCATCTCAATTTTCGCCTCTCCTTGTAGTCCTCCCTCATACATGTCCTACCATCATGGATTTGTTTGGTACCATCATTGAAGGTTAACGTTTTTACAGGCGTTAATTAACTCTGTGAGTGGGGCCGTGCAGGCTCAGCGCTCACTTCTCCACCTCTCTCATCTCACCCTACAATACTCTCATTCAGAGCGCCACCTCACTGCAAAAAAATAAATATCTCCATCGCCGCTCAGGATCTGTGTTTCCATTTGGGGATATTTGCTTTTTAAGACGATTTAGGTCACACTGTTATTATTTCTCCAAAACTCAGAAATCTTGTCTCTGAGAAATGGCTGACTTTTTTTCACTTCTATAAAACTGGAAACTAATAGATTCAGATTCCTGCTCAAAGTTGGCGCGGCGTGCTCTTTTTTACAGTGTTACACTGCTGCCCCTGTCCCTCGCTGGCAGTTTGTAAAGCCCTTGTGGCTTCAGACAAGTGAAGGTTGTTCGGGCATCAAAGCGGCGAGAGTTAAAACGATGGCGCTGATGGTCAGTGATGTCAGCAGAGATGTTGACTTTGTCTGAGTCACAGTGCTTTCTGGTCAGCAGAAGCCCTAATTTCGCCGTCTGTACGACGGCCTCTCTGTCCGTCCGTCCGTCTGTCTGTCTCTTTCCCTCTGTGTCTGTCTATCAGACTGTATCTCTATTTCCTGTATTTGCTGGGTTTTTTTCCTGTCTCTTAGCCACCGGGAAAAAAAATCAAAACATCTTCCCAGCCTCTTGGCTTCAACCTGGACTTCAGTTGTCTTAACAACTTTATCCGATGTATAATATCAAGTGTGATGACAAATTATATTATGTATATTATAACGTCCACTGTAGAGCTTTATTTGGATTTCTCGAACAACCAAATTGGTTTGAAAAAAGTTGACTGAGAAGGAGCATCATGAGGCCTTGCTTGAGGACCGGTTCAATTATTTTTATACGTCTCAATGACAATGAAAACATGAAAGACAATATTTAATTTTAAAAATAAATTATTATTATTACAATTCCCAATTACATTTACACAACCGAATCATATTGAGCTTCACAAAAAACAATACACATTCCCTCATGCTCTATCAAAGGAAATAAAGATTATATTCTGTTCTTTATTCGGGCCACAATATCTCCAAAAATGAAATCACATTTTAACGTGTAAATTCGTTTCCACACTTGACTTGTCGACCAAGAATATGATTTTCACACTAAGATGCCTTTGGGGAAATGGAGTCCAGATGTTGATGGAAGTGAACGGAGGCTGTTTGGGATGTAATTATGGGGAAGGTAAAATGTGGCTGTTGATGGTAAATGAAGTCCAATGAAGATGTTGTTGACGGGGTGTTATTTTCAGTGAGGCCTCGGTCTGTCTGTGTGTGTGTGTGTGTGTGTGTGTGTGTTTTAAAGGCATGTTTTTCAGCCGGAGCGGGTGGGGAGTGGAACACTGCACTACACAGGCCCACGTGCAAACACATTTACACACACACACACACACACACACACACACACACACACACAGACACACACACACACACACACACACACACACACACACACACACACACACACACACACACCAATCAGCCACAATATTAAAAACCAGTGTCATGTAAAGTGAATAACATTGCTCATCTCATTACAATGGCACCTGTTAAGGGGTGGGATGTATTAGGCAGCAAGTGAACAGTCAGTTCTTGAAGTTGATGTGTTGGAAACAGGAAAAATGGGCAAGCGTAAGGATCTGAGTGACTTTAACAAGGACCAAATTGTGATGCTAGACGACTGGGTCAGAGCCTCTCCAAAATGGAAGGTCTTGTGGGGTGTTCCCGGTGTGCAGTGGTTAGTATCTACCAAAAGTGGTCCAGGGAAGAACAACCGGTAAACCGGTGACAGGGTCATGGGTGCCCACGGGCTCATTGATGCACATAGGGAGCGAAGTCTAGTCCGTTTGGTCCGATCCCACAGAAGAGCTACTGTAGCACAAATTGGTGAAAAAGTTAATGGTGCTATGATAGAAAGGTGTCAGAACACACAGTGCATCACAGCTTGCTGTGTATGGGGCTGTGTAACTGCAAACCGGTCAGAGTGTCCATGCTGACCCCTGTCCACCACTAAAAGTACCTACAATGGACACATGAGCGCCAGAACTGGACCATGGAGCAATGGAAGAAGGTGGCCTGGTCTGATGAATCACGTTTTCTTCTACATCATGTGGATGGGCGGGGTTAGGGTCCGATCCGATGGAGCATCTGTGCGATGTGCTGGAACAACAAGCCTGATCCATGGGGGCCACACCTCACAACTTCCAGGACTTAAAGGATCTGCTGCTAACGTCTATGTGCCAGACACCACAGGACACCTTCAGAGGTCTTGTGGAGTCCATGCCTCCACGGGTCACAGTTGTTTGGTGGCAGGAAGGGGAGCTACACAATATTAGTGGTTATTGGTGGTGGTTTTAATGTTGTGGCTGATCGGTGTATGTCCTGCACTCAGTAAACACACAGCATTAGGACATTTCACAAGTCCACATGTCCTCCTATGACTGACCTAACAACCTCCCAAGACAGCGGGAGTGTTCACCCATTCACTCAAAAGATTATCACATGGCGATGGTCAAAACATGGTCATTTCGTTTAAAAACATCTTTAAATTAGCTTGGTCATAATACTATCAACTTAAGCAAGTGACTTTACATTTTTGAATGAATTTTCATGACTTGACTTCTGCTGCGGCTGATACCTCTCATGTAAAGCTCCCTCACACTGAGATGACACATTTAAATCCATTGGCAAATGGAAAGTTGTGAATAGACCGAAGATGTGGTGGTGGTGGTGGTGGTGTTACATGTGTCATGTAGTGCTACACTATTTTAATGCCTTTGGGCAAATCTGAATAACTAAAGGTGTTATTATGAATTGACGGACAAGACAAGAATAAACCAGTTTATTATTACTGCTGCTTGTCACCAGCTTCAATCACCGGGATGGATGGATGGAAAGATTCCTGTCTGGCAAGACGGGTTTTTACTGAAACGTGCACCACAACCTCTCTGTCCTGACCAGGCATTAAACTGGGATTTGGGATTTTTAGCAAACGTTATCTAAGTTATCTCTCTATCTATCTATCTATCTATCTATCTATCTATCTATCTATCTATCTATCTATCTATCTATCTATCTATCTATCTATCTATCTATCTATCTATCTATCTATCTATCTATCTCTCTATCTCTCTATCTCTCTATCTGTCTATCTGTCTGTCTGTCTGTCCGTCTGTCCGTCTGTCCGTCTGTCCGTCTGTCTGTCTGTCTGTCTGTCTGTCTGTCTATCTATCTATCTATCTATCTGGAGTGAGTGATCTTGATAATA
>NC_137210.1:19631340-19638840 GCF_960531495.2 Zeus faber
ATTAAATTAAGTTATATTCTATTCCCTGCTCTTCTATTGTATTGTACTGTATTCTATTCTATTCTATTCTATTCTATTCTATTGAATTATATTCTCTCCTCTTCTATTCTATTCTATCCTATTCTATCCTATTCTATTCTATTCTATTCTATTCTATTCTATTAAATTAAGTTATATTCTATTCCCTGCTCTTCTTTTGTATTGTATTGTATTGTATTGTATTGTATTGTATTCTATTCCATTCTATTCTATTCTATTCTATTCTATTCTATTCAATTATACAATATTCTACTCTATTCTATTAAATTCTATTCTATTCTATTCAATTATTTAATATTCTTTTCCCTTCTATTCTATGAGATTCTATCAGATTCTATTCTATTCTATTAAATTACATCATATTCTATTGTATTCTATTGTAGTCTATTCAATTCAACTATATTATATTCCATTCCATTAAATTCTATTCTATTATATTCTATGAGATTCTATTGTATTGTATTGTATTCTATTCTATTCTATTCTATTCTGTGAGGATAGAGGGTTACTATTATTGGGTGGAACAGTGCCTGTGTGTATGTGTGTGCTAACTGTGTCTATATATATATATATTTGTGTATCTGTTTGTATGCGTCTGCACGTGTGTGTATCTTTGAGTGAGTACAACTATTGGAGTGTGTGGAACTATTTGTGAGTGTGCGTGACAACCTCCTGCATGCTCCTGTCTCACTGTGCGCTTTTAGCGTCAGAGCGCCGCGCGCTCCCGTCCCCTGGGCTCCCCTTTGTTTGCTTTAGCCGTGTGGTGGCTATCCTAGCCCGCTAACTCAGAGACACATTTAGCCCGAGCTCCACTTTTCTCTTTTTTTTTTTATATCATCCTGCTTTTATTTTCCTTCCGTCTGCTCCCTGACCAGCGGGAGACTTGCACCGAGCTGGCCTCCAGCGAGGCGGCCATTGGTGCCACTCCGAACCATTGATAGACAGAGGTTGGTCATTGTGGTTTTCGCTGGCTGCCATGTTCGCTACAGCTTAGTCCCTAAACTGTCTGCTCCCACTAGCCAAGTCACACTGACTGCCAAAAAAATGTAAGGCAAAATGTGTAAAGGCGGCAGCAGAGTGGGGACCGACCCCCGCCCCACACACACACACACACACACACACACACACACACACACACCCACCGCCACCCCAGGGCGGCGGACCCCGCCGACGTTTCCCAAGGGTCCCGGACCCCGGAGGCGGGCGTGCCGGGATCGCCCTCCGCCGCTCCCAAGGTCAAAGGAACGACTCCGTCCCCGCACACGACCTCGAGGGCCCGGCGACAGAGAGGCCAAATGCAAAGTGTTTATTGTGGTCTGGGGTTGAAGGCTGGAGTGTGTGGAGGGACAGGAGGAGGAGAAGGAGGAAGAAAGATGGCGGTTTCAGCCACCAGCTGTTGTTACCTTGAGCATAACGTCCCTTAACCCCCATTACAGCGATCCACCGCAGGCCACAAACACGCAAGCCAGCAAAACAACCCCAAACTGAGTTGTTTACCAGCTAATTTGCCATGTACTTTCCTTCTCTGTCTCTCTCTCTCTCTCCCTCTCTTTCTCTCCCTCGCTCTCTCTCTCTATCTCTGTTGTGACCCTTAATTCTAATTCTTCTTCTTTCTCAAGAAATAGCAGTAGCCATTGATTCTTTCTTTCTTTCTTTCTTTCCTTCTTTCTTTCTTTCTGTCTTTCTTTCTTTCCAACATGCTCTCTCTGTATATTTGGTCGTCTCGTTTAACCTCAATCTCCCTGCGTTTCCCTTCCCATCTCCCCCCGACATTGCACTCCCCCCCCCCCGTCCTTTTTATCTTCCGTTGGACGATCGTTCCGTATCAGCCTCCCTCCCTCGCCCCCCCCCCCCCCCCCCCCCCCATCATGGCTCTTTGTTGGTTAGGGCCCCGGGTGTGCGTGGGTAGCGCTGTGTGCCCATGTGAGGGCCCCGCGCTGTGGACTCGCTGAGCCCCAGTGTCAGCACATGAAAGCGGAGGGAGACTCCGGGGCTGGCACCCATCTCCCTCTGTCCTGCCTCCACGGCCTCTTATTTCACAGAGAAAATTAATAACTTTAACAAACATCAATGAACCAGGGCCTGGTGCTTGGTCGGCTTGTTGGCTGCCCTGGTGTGTGCGCGTGTGCGCGTGTGCGCGTGTGCGCTTGCGTGCGCGTGTGTGTGTGTCGTTAAGTGTATATTTGTGTATTTTTGAGTGTTAGCACATGTGTAGTTGTTTGTGTGCATGAGTGTGTGTGTGTGTGTGTGTGTGTGTGTGTGTGTGTGTGTGTGTGTGTGTGTGTGTGTGTGTGTGTGTGTGTGTGTGTGTGTGTGTGTGTGTGTGTGTGTGTGTGTGTGTGCATCTGTGTATGTGCGTGTGTGTGTGTGTGTGTGTGTGTGTGTGTGTGTGTGTGTGTGTGTGTGTGTGTGTGTGAGAGAGAGAGAGAGAGAGAGAGCGCTTACTCTGCCAGTGTGTAAATTATTTCCATAGTGGACACACTCACACAGAGATAGACGGAAAGGCTTTTGGTTTGGTCGGGTCTGGTCAGATTGTTGCCGGCTTGAAAGCCCCGTGGTGTCTTTTCAAAAAAGGCCCGAAAGAAGGATAGATGAAGGGAAGGATAGATGGATGAGAGAATGTGACCACTTCTGAAGCATTGTCGACAGCCAGGCTGAATAAGCGGCCTGCACGGAGCCGCGCCCATATTTAGGTCTTCAAAGCAATGATGACACACACACACACACACACACACACACACACACACAAAAACACACGCGCACGCACGTCAATACTTACCGGAAAACATGTGCTCGCACATATGCCGCTGCAGACAGATTTGCATACACGTTTCTAATTTAGATGTTTTGAATGACACCAGCACTTGTGTTCACACACATGAAGACATGACAGCATTCACACAGACACACACGAATACGCTCACACTCGCACACGGTACATGTGTTTCACGTCCTTTTCATGTTGTTTTTAGCTCCTTCGTGTATTTATCGCCACTGTGTTATTATTGATTTCGGTCGTCAGGATGGGATGTTTCACGCTGCACATCCCTTTTTTTTTTTTGTTTTAAGTATTGTTTTTCCACCCTCCCGATTTCTATGTATTTTGCGTGTATTTACCCCTCCTGTGTACTTCTCGTTGGACGTATCGCGTGCGTTGTTTGGTTCCTATTATGTATTTTATCGGTTAACAACGCGAATGTAAACGAATGGGTGGGCTCTCTTGATTGGTTTCTGAAACCTCTTGGGTTCAGCGTGGCTTTGATTCTCTTCCGCGAACTTGAAACGCTTTCCCGACTCAACCTAAAGCGTTTGAGTCCACACACTTTGTGGGCCGTGACTGTGCGTCTCTGTGCTCCCTGCTTATAGTGATAGGGCGGCGTTTTTGGTAAACATTTGTAGAATTAGACGGGGACTCACGTGCGGCTTGTAAGGTACACAAGACACTCCGCTGAAGTGCTGTAAAATAACGATCGGTAATGAGGTATAAAATCAGTGATAATGAGCGGCTTAGTGGGGTCTGACTACTGTTTCAGAGGCCTCGCCGGTGTAAAACATTACAATTTTGATGGAATTTAATTCGACCGGACAGCTAAATGTCCCTCTACAGACCCCCGCCCCCAACTCGGAAAGTTCTAATAAATTTGAGTGAGTTGCCGTTCTATTTTGGGCGGCAGGTAAACACAGTATAGTTGGCTTATTTGCTAGGTGTAAATCTCTCCCTTGGCCTTTCTTTATTCCGTCAAAAAAACATGAAAAGAGTTGCCATGGCAAAAATACTTTATGGTATTTACATGCACAAATAATGAAACACAAATTGCAGAAACCTCAGCCTTGTACAGTTCAGTTCATTCAAAAGAGCAAACCCTCAGAAACAGGGGTGAGGGCGCTGATTTTCTACAGGTAAATATTTGAAGAGCTAATTTGGAGGAGCTTGGTTTGCTGGTATTAAACGGGCCGTGTGTGTCAACCACACACACTCAGCGGCCGGGCAGCCAATGGGCTTTCAGATAGGGTTACAGTTAAGGAAATGAAGGAAGCTCTCATAATGCATTACATTACATTACATTACAATGATTCTGAACCCGGTGATGAAATAATAAATGAATACAAATATATTATTTTTTTCTGAATTGATTCATTAAGTTGAACTGATGCTGCTTTCTCTGTTTCGGTGTGCAAAGGAAAAAACCCTACCGACTGTGGAAAACTGATCGGTTTTATCTTTTGCTGATCGGCTGCTCCTTTCAGGGGAAGGTAGGGATGGGGTTACTGTAAGGTAAGGCGAAGGATGTTTGGTGGTTGCCAAGGGCCTGTGGCGGAAAGTACTCGGGTACATTTTTGAAGTAGCTGTACTTACTTGTTCAGTTTCGTGGACTTTCTACTCCCCTGCATTTCAGAGCCCACACCTATCCTGTCGTGTCCCGTGACGTAAAGAAATGTTTTAGGAACAAAAGACTTACCTGGGTCACATACGGTTAAAAGGATTGCCCATCAAGGATTCATCAGATCCATATCCCACGGCGGCACCCCCTGCACCATAATTTGCAGATTGCATATCGTTACAGGATCTGCACGCGCCCTTTTGAACTGAGGCACGTGCCCACCTCAGTTCTGGAGATTTGAGATTCTCAGATTTTAGATTCAGCTTTCTCAGACGCCTTGTCTACATGAGGCGTTATCGGGATGGTTTATCGGGCCCTCGGTTGATGTGAGCATTAAATAAAAAAATAAAAAAAGCTGTCTACTATTGGCTAGCTTTGAGTTAGGTTCCCTGAATAAATTCTTAGCCTGACAGAGAGATATTCAAGTAGGCTCCCGCTGGACTTGAGAAGTTATTTCTGAGAGACAATTTTTTGAAAAAAAAAAAAAAAAAAAAGTTACTACGTGCGAAAAAGGTGTGTCGTGTTTCCATCCAGTGAAAAGTCCGCAACATGCCATTGCTATCCCTCTGTGAGTTATTTTAGGTGCGTGCCCCCGATGAGCGCTTATCTGCAGAAAGAAAGGAGACAGCAGGAGAGGAGTATCGGTACTTTTACCGATGCAAAATATGTGAGCGCCTCGTGGAATGCACGAGGCGCATACAGTAGTCACTGTGGAGAATCGATCGGTTTCATTGATTGCTGATTGGCCGTCAGAAGGTAGGGATAAGGGTTTAAGGTAAGGTGGAGGATGTGGAGTGGTTGCCAAGGGGACGCGGAGGGGGGTGGGGGTCGGGAGGACCTACATATTTGAAGTAGCAGCAGTGAAGGGCAGAGCTCCCTGCCCGCCTCCCTGCCAGCGCAGTGCGGCTGGACAAGGCGCTCGACGGCGCCCTGTGCCCGGCAGGGGCGGGGTGGTGGCGGCGGGGTGGTGGTGGTGGTGGCGGCGGGGCGGGCGGGCGGGTGGGTGGCAGGGTGGAGGAGGGCAGGACTGGCAGGGTGCGGTCTGAAGTGGCAACACATCGCTCCGGATCACTCAGAGCTCCCTCAATTCAACTGGAAAGCTGCAGCTTGTTGCACGCTGCCCACATCTGGGGCAGGAGGAAGGGTTTTCCAATCCAATGAGGGCACCGAGCAGCCAGGCACCGCCGCCGCCGCCGCCGCCGCCGCCGCTGCTGCTGCTGCCGCTGCTGCTGTGACAATTTGGGAGAGAGAGGGAGACCACAACACTGCGACCTCTCTCTCTCTCTCTCTCTCTCTCTCTCTCTCTCTCTCTCTTTCTCCCTCACCCAGCCGATCGACTTTGAACCTGTTTGTTTAAAAACGCATGGACTTTACAGCCGGCGCACTCAGACGTCTCTTTAGGTCGGAGAAAAGGAAAAGGAAATAGCCTTTTCCTCCCTCCGCGGCGGAGAAGAGAAGAAGAAACACTTTATTCTACTTAATTCTAACAAGTGCGCGCCGCGCCGCGCCGCGCCTCTCCGGTCCGGTCCGTGCGCCACCCCCCCGGGAGCGCCACCCCCATCCACCCCCCCCCCCCCCCCCAAATGAGCGACTCTTCTACGTCTTTTGCGCAAACGCGGCGCACGTCGCGCTCGATGGCTGCGGGGCTGGACCCGGTGTAGACCTCTCTCTCTCTCCCTCTCTCTCCCTCCCTCCCTCTCTCTCTCTCTCTCTCTCCCTCTCTCTCTCTCTCTCTCTCTCTCTCTCTCTCTATCGCTCGCTTTCCCTCTCGGTGGGGGAACCGGGGACAGGCACCGATGCGGGTCTCGGTGCCCGGTGCCCTCCTCCTCGCCTCCTCCCTGTGCGCCCTGGTCCTCCTGCTGCTGCCGCCCGCCTCGGAGGGCTGCGGGCCGGGCCGGGGCTACGGCAAGAGGCGGCCCCCGAAGAAGCTCACCCCGCTGGCGTACAAGCAGTTCAGCCCCAACGTGGCCGAGAAGACCCTGGGGGCCAGCGGGCGGTACGAGGGCAAGATCAACCGCAACTCGGAGCGCTTCAAGGAGCTGACGCCCAATTACAACACTGACATTATTTTCAAGGATGAGGAGAACACGGCTGCGGACAGACTCATGACCCAGGTCAGTGGGGGTGTTTTGTGTGTGTGTGTGTGTGTGTGTGTGTGTGCGTGCGTGCGTGCGTGCGTGCGTGCGTGCGTGTGTGTGTGGGTGTGTTTGTGTGTGTGTGTTTTTACAAGCAAGGTTAGGTAACTGGATTCATTGCTCGGACTTAGGCCGGTGGTTTCAACATAGGGTCCGGGGACTCCACACGGGGTCCTTCAAGAGGTTCCGAGGGGGTCCCCTCAGTGAAATAATTTAATTAGCGTTGTTAGTTAACTTCTACATGAGACACTGCGATATTGTTTTGCTCATATTTTCACTTTTACCTGCCTTATAATATAGACAGGCGTGGGAGATCGTTATAAATCATATCTAACAATAACAATCCTTTCAGATTGGGGTCCTACGGACAAAATGTTCATAGTCTTGTGGCCTACTGCTACTATCAAATTGGGGGTCCTTGATATGAAAACTGCTGTGAACCACTGACTTAAACTACTATAACCATGAGGTTGCATCAGTTCAATCTGCTGTATGTTTGCGGTTGGTTCAATGTTTAAACCACAACTGATTTTACTGAATGGTTTCATCTCTGACTCTGGATCTTGATATGACTCATTTGGGCTGTCACATATTTAACTGCTTCCCTGGAAGGTTGCTTTATCTAGTAGCACATTGCCCCTTTCTATAAAATATTGTTTTGAACTATTACTCTCAGCGCAGTCTCTTTCATACAGCTCACACAATTACGTTGCATGATAGAGTCATCAATTTGGAAAGCTGGTTAACAATTAACACAGATTTAGGCGAGAGGTGCTTTTACTGACTTTCTTCGGAACTTCTTATGGCAGATGAACACTCCGATATGCAAGGTATTTGGATAGGGATCAACCTGACAGCATATTAGATTCATTCATTCATTCATTCATTCATTCATACACCCCCCCCCCCGCTTTCCATGTCTCTTTCATTTAGCAGCCGGATGC
>NC_137210.1:19643840-19666340 GCF_960531495.2 Zeus faber
GCCGCCGGAATTAAAATCACCCTCACCGCCGCTCACCTGATCTTCGTCCGAGACGGGAACTGCAGCGAGAGCGCCGGGAGGGGGTCCGGTCGGACAGACACGGGGGGTTTGAGGACGGTTTTCGCCAGCGAGGTGAAGCCCGGGCAGTGCGTGCTGACGTCGTCGGGCGACGCCGGCTCCGCCCTAACCCCGTCGGCGGTGACGACCTTGGAGGTTCGGAGGAGCGAGGGGCTGTACGCGCCGCTGACCCAGCACGGCTCCATCGTGGTGGACGGGGTGTTGACGTCGTGCTACGCCGCTGTGGACAGCCACCGCCTGGCCCACTGGGCGCTGGCCCCACTCAGGCTGCTCCACGGCCTGACCGGGCCCTCGGAACCACAAGGCCAGGGGCTGCACTGGTACTCGTGGGCTCTGCAGCGGCTGGGGAAGACGCTGCTGGACCCCGGACGATTTCACCCCTTGGCGACGGAGGAAGAACGTACATAGAAGGGACGTGATGGAAACGACACTAATGGCTAAACTCAGCGATGTCATTCCTCCGTCACTTCAAATGGACTCATCACCAAAGGGCTACTTGTATTTCTTACTGTATATATTTTTTTATTTTTTACAAATACTACGTGCCTGAATTTTCCTTACTTCACTGCAACTTTCGGACTCTTAAGTATTTCCATTATTTATTAATGTATTGCAGTCACAAGTGAAGACAGAACTGAGTCTCGGATGTATTCAGAGCGTTTCATCTATGCAGTTTTTTACTTCACCTCTAACGACCTTTGAGGGAATGATCGGGGAGTGTAAATGGAAAACATCTCTCACTTGTACTGTAATCAGTTCAACGCAGAATAATGACTGCACACAAAGACACGGCAACACGAGTACTTTATTTATTGGGGGGACAATGAAGGAGCTGCAGTCAAGAAGAAAGTAGAAACTCTCCGAGGCTTTCGATGACGATGTGATTGAGTGATGGAGTAGACTGAGGACAGCCAATCAGAACGGATGTTGGATAGAAAGAAAGAATGAAAGAAAGAAAGAAAGAAGGAAAGAAAGAAAGGAGGACAGACATTGAGCAAGTCAGAGCCTTGTGCGTTTTTCGGGTTGGTCGGATCGCAGGTTGTGCTGTTTGTGTTGCAGAATGTTGAACAGGACCACACATAGTGAACCCGTCCACTCTTCAGGTTTATCACATCATGAGTGGCAGGCATTTAGCCCTCGTTTTCGATGGTCATTGTAAATTGTAAAGGCGTTGTATGGATGCATCACTGTCACTTGGGAAGCTCGTATTTCATTCTGGTTGTCGTCCAATGGATGGTTCGAGAATTGAGAAATGTTCTGGCATCGTTCATTTGACAGCGAGGTGCGCTCCTTTAGGCATTGCATTATAATACAACGTTTGATGAAGGAGGCATGGGAGTGCTTCTGATGGCTGTCACTGTATTTATGTCTGTTCTTACCGTTTATGCAGTTTATACAACATAATGTTTGTTCAGGTATTTTATATGAAGAGTTCATATTTTGCCAAATTATTATTATTATTATTATTATTATTATTACTTAGGGATAAATGTTCTGTTCTATCTTGACAAGGCATACACAGCACTCAGGCTATCTAAAGATCTACTGTATTAGGCAAACAATTGTACATTGTATTGACTCCCAGAGGGGTATTATGTTGAACATTGATTTGTATGAAATTATTTAAGCTTCCCGGGTTTAAATGCCATTTTTTCTGTACCATTATTCTTCCAAGATCAAAGCGCTATGTTGGACATTGGAAAAACAAGCAGCTGATTAAAAAGTAGACATTGTTTTCTTTGTACATCCTACACGGAGATGGTTGTTGAGTATGCCTTTTCTAGGTACTCACACGTTGTGAATGAATGAATCCAAGGCATTATACTATGTGTATGTGTGCTCACAAAATGTCAAATATGTATATTACGCTACACTGATGGGGGGAAAAAAAATATTTAAAGCTCTATTTTTAGTAAAAAGGATGTAAATGTATTGTTATCTCGACAATTCTGTGCATACACTTTTGTATTTCAAACATAAAGTCGTTCTTTGTAAATCAACGCCATGTTCTCTTCAATCAAGCACTTAACAAAGGACATGAATCATACAACACTGCACTGAGTAAGAGCTTTACAGTGAAGGACACTTTACTGTGTAAGTCTTAAAGTCAATATCTGCCACATAACAGTGATCTTCGAAAAGACGCGACGTGCACTTGAAGAAAAAATCCGTTCGCTTTTGCTCAAAGCCTCAGTCTGTTGCAGTGTCCTGTCCTGAGTTGTGGTCAGGGGGTGGGCTGCTGCTTTCAGCACCATGGACAGGTCCTCACACCAACACTTGTCTTTGTCTGTGTTTTTTTTCCTCTTTTTTTTTTTTTCTTTTCTAATTGTGAAAACCTATTCAGCGGCGACGGCGCCCCCTGTGGGACAATTCCGAGGAAACACGTTGATGTCAAAACCTTTCATTTAGTAGAGTAGAAATTAAGCAACAATGAACAATTGTTTTTTTTCATCCGTGTGTCATATGCTCATGTTATTATCTCACAGTTCGACCCCCATCCCCTAAAAAAAGGTACAATCAGTGACGCTCAAACATACTATACTTCAGAAAAACTCCTGATATGAATCTAAGATTCTGATCTGTTTTTATGTTATTCTCCAAATCTTAAGTTTTATAAATAATAGATATATGTTATATATGTTTGATATATATTATTATATCCAACAACTCATTTACAGCCCCTGTCAGTGATCACTGGCCTCACCGAACATTTGTTAAGTTTTAAACAAGCCTCACAGGATGACCGCAGGGTGACACATTCAAATGTGAAATGCGAAAGTTTACAGGTGGATGACTAATGCATTTCCTTTCCTCGATATCACCGGAAATATAACTATCTGAATCCTCCACACCTGTGGTTTCTTACTTTATCTCACCTCGGTAAAGATAGCACGGAGCAAGGCGGTTTCTCAGTCGTCTTTATTGTTATTGGTCAGGTAAGCACAGGGGGTAGGAAATGCCGCCCTCTTATCCCATAGTTCAGTGAAGACACACAGAGTACCAGACCCAGGTTGAAAAACCTTCCACCATTTAAACATCTGGAAATCACCAGAAGAGCATTGGCTACTTGATGTTCACAAATATCGGATATTTTAAGTGATACAGTAATCAAATCAAGTGCACCACAAATGGGTCAAACGTTGAAAAACACATTTGGAAAGTGTCGACCTGGGTCTGGTAAGGAGTTTGTAAAACTGCCTTCACGTGTCCTGTCCTCATTTTGTGTCTTCATTTCGTGTCCTCTGTGAAACACTCCAAGTGTTTAACAGAGTTTAGGGGCCATGATACAGAGGCAGGATTTTGAGGCAGGGTACCGTACCGGAGATATTTTTTGACAGTTTCACTGTGTTTAAAACGAAAGAGGGGGAAACTACAAACGGATATCACCAGCTCGTCATCGCCATGGTTAAGGGTTCATTTTTATTTTTTTTTAACTTGAATCTCTGACATTGGATTGGACACCCGTCGCACCACAGCATTTCAGTGTACAATACAAAATAAACAGATAACAACATTGCCAATTGTTACTGCCTCAAAAGGTTGCCAGAGTATTATTGTCTAAAATTAAGGGTGTTTACACAGCACGTGGGGGGTCAGCATGCTCACATTAACTCACATACAGATATGAATGCCTTTATAGAATAAGTATCTGTCATCACAGATTGGCAAAAATTACACTTATACACAACAAATGCACAATAACATCTCCAACAAAACAGCAGCCATTTGGAAAATGACCCAGACACTGTGATCCATCTTGGTCCAATCATCAGCGTGTCTGTAAAAAGGGCGAGCACATCTCCAGGCAGGTCGTGGTGATAGTGTCCAATAAGAATCGGCCATAAATAAATCATTTATTTCTTCAACACAACTCAGTCACTCTGACTCACTCAAAAACTGTCTCTCTCTCTCTCTCTCACACACACACACACACACACACACAGACACGCACACACACACACACACACATGAACACGCACATGCACACACACACACACACACACACACACACACACACACACACACACACACACAGTCTCTATATTATCACACACACTTATTACATTTGAATAACGTCATTAGGAACAGGAAACTTTTGAGTGAATGATTGATGGAATGAATAAATGAATAACTGTGAAAGGCTATCTCAACTAGGATCCTGGCTATGTTGGTAGCGACAAACCAAACATGGATACCAAACACTCCACGTCATTCCCAGTTGGCAAATTCCACTGACATAAATTGCATTAGACTATACTGTATATATGTATATATATATGTGTATATATATATGTATGTATGTATGTATGTATGTATGTATGTATGTATGTATGTGTATATATATATATATATATATATGTATGTATGTATGTATGTATGTATGTATGTATGTATGTATATATATATATATATATATATATATATATATATAAAATCATTGACTGGCAGCATACAAAAATAAAAGAGTTTGCTCTGGTGCATAATCTTCATCACCTGGATTGGGGTTGTGTGATCTCTATTCAAACAGGAGTAATATTTTTCGGCACGTCTCGTGAAAATAATTAACTCTGGCTCAGTTATTGTAGCATGAACGTGGAACTGTTTGGGCTTCGTACAGTAGCTACCGTGCTACAAAAAGCGTCTCATTGGTGTAGTGTGTTGATTAATGCATAATAGTAACCCAAGTCAAAGGCATTTCTGTAACATGTCCATTCCCTATTGATTACATAGGGCTTTGATTCTGTTATAACTTATATTTATATTTACAGGATTCTGTAACATTGCCACAGATGTTGTAATTATATTGGTTTAGTTTCAGCTTGAGGTTGGATATAAAGTTTTTTGTTTTGTTTTTGCATTTTTATCTCTGCCATCTAATGATCTTCAGCTAGGGTGATGCCAGAAAAAAATAAAAATAAAAAAAAGTCACTGCATATGAATATGTTTTGATTGGGACAAGAGGTTTGTAGTAACCATACCTTCTTCCTACATCCTAAACTAGTGTAACAACTAACAGGGCCTTGTATAGTATTTCACAAGTAAACATCTAGACTGGGAACCGGGGGGTTAAAAAATTACGGCAACGCGAGGGTATCGAGAACCTCGATCGGATTCGACGGACTGGTTACAGATCGCACGATCGTGGGACTATTCGGAGAGATTTTAAATTCGTACAAACAGCAACATTTTTAGGGAAGGAGCACTGCACCCGACAAATCCTGCCACAAGAGGAGCACGGAGGAAAGATTTCAAGAGAGGAGGCGAAGGGACCTCATATAAAGCTCTGCTGGTCCCCCTGCCATCAGCACCTGAAGACTACTATCATGTAGTACACACCGGGACATTAAGGTTAATGATAATATACCAGCATAAGTATATAAGAATTACACTTCAGCAAAGCTTGTTCGGTAGATTTTGTTCCAGTGATGGAATTATGGGTAGATAGATGTACTATAGCGCCCTCACTGAATGTTCCGGTGTTTTTCGTAATGCTGGTTGGTAATGCCTCGTTTTTTGGAATATCGGAAAAGCCTGACGAGCGCGGCAGGGACTACTCCCTAAACCCTATCTGCCTCAATCCCTCTCTCTGGGTCGCTCCGGTGTTAGCTGCGACAGATGTTCCGCAGCTCCCCGAACTCCAGCTCTTAAATCCTCCTCTAGCCAGCGGAGTCCTTGGGTCAGTTTTGGGTTCTACCATACAAACCGTTTTTAATCCCTCACCAATAGATGGAAAAAAACAAAACAGGCGTATTAAATAGTGAAATGTGTCTTAGATGGCTTTTATGTTAAAATTAGACCTCGCAGTGGTAGCCATGGTAGTCGGCCACCACTACATCTGCTCTGTCTGTTTTGAATTTTATCCTCAATTTTCTTATTTGTGGATGTATCAACAACAGCGCTGACAATAAGTTATTAGTGGCGATTTTAAACTGTGTTCGTACATGTTCTTTTGGCAGAAAAAATGTCCACTTTTGTGTTGTAGCAGAACCTTTCAATTACATGATTTCCACCAAGGCTAGTTCCAGGTCTGCTGCTATGGCCAAAGTCCTCGTACAGATACATTAGGGCGAGAGAGGGAAAGAAGGAGGGAAGGAGGAAGGAGGCGAATCCTTCCTTGGTTCACAGCCTTTGGGTGAAGTTTTCCGGGAATACCTGTTGAAAACGAGAGCACAGTCAATCCCTTGGACTGGCGGTTGGATCATCCTGCAAGAACACGGGCGATGACAGCAGTTCCCATGTCATATATTTTTGTCAAAATATATGACATCACAAAAATCCTGGATGCTCTCATTAATTCCCTATAGGGGAAGAGGAGGAAGAGTAGAGAAGAGGCATAGTAGCGGTATAGTAGAGGTAGATAAGAGGTAGAGTAGAGTTCAAGAAGAGCAGAAGTAGAGTTGGGTTGGAGTACAGCAGAAGTAGAGTTGGGTTGGAGTACAGCAGAAGTAGAGTTGGGTTGGAGTACAGCAGAAGTAGAGTAGAGGGAGAGAAGAAAAGAGTTAGAGTAAAGGTAGAGTAGAAGGAGGTAGAGTAGGGCAGAGGTAGAACAGAGGTGGAGTGGAGGGAGGTAGAGTAGTGCAGAGGTAGATTAGAGGTAGAGTAGAGCGGAGGTAGAGCAGAAGTAGAGTAGAAGAACAGGTAGAATAGACGTAGAGTAGAGGGAGGTAGAGTAGAGAAAAGGGTACAGTAGAGAGATGTAGAGTAGTGCAGCGGTAGAATAGAGGTAGAGTAGAGGGAGGTAGAGTAGTGCAGAGGTAGAGTAGAGGTAGAATAGAGGTAGAGTAGAGGGAAGTAGAGTAGAGCGGAGGTAGAGTAGAGCAGAGGTAGAATAGAGGTAGAGTAGAGGGAGGTAGAGTAGAGCGGAGGTAGAGTAGAGCAGAGGTAGAATAGAGATAGAGCAGATGTAGGAGGAGCAGAATAGAGGTAGAGTAGATGTAGGCAGAGCAGAGAAGAGGGAGGTATAGTAGAACAGAGGTAGAGTAGAGGTAGAGCAACGGTAGAGGAAGAGTAGAGTTAGAGTAGACTCCCACGTCGCTCTCTACTGGAGGAACAGATGCCACTTCCTTTTGGAATAAATCTGTTATTTCCCAGCACAGGGATCGGATGTTTGCCCGCGCCTCATCAATTCCTTAAGCCATCGCCATTATAGTACATTATAAAACACAGTGAAGGGAATGTAAAGCTTGAGATGAGATACTCTGATGTAAATTTGAGTTTAATGAACTGCAAACTGGGCTGAGAGCACGGCACGGCACAGCACGGCACAGCACAGCACAGCACGGCACGGCACAGGACCTGATTTAAAAGCACAAAAGCAACAAACCCCTTTGGTGGCATTTTCTTTGTCTTGAAGCCAGTCCTCCTGCTTCATTCCCATCAGCCAGCCATCATCCTGAAAAGACACACACACACACACACACACACACACACACACACACACACACACACACACACACACACACACACACACACACACACACACACACACACACACACACACACGCACACACACACAAACACACACACACGCACACGCACACACACACACACACAGTTTAAACCTGTCCGTGGGGGCTTGTTAATGCCTGTGTTTCTTTCTGTGTGTGTGTGTGTGTGAGTGTGTGCGTGCGTGCGTGCGCGGGCGGATTGTTTGTGTACCTGTTCGTCTGGGTTGTCGAATTTAATCACAAGCACCACGTCTCCAGCTTTCATCTCCAGCTCATCTGAGTCATTAGCAGCGTAGTCATGCATCACCTGGACCTGGATACGTACACACACCTTTGGTCAAATTTTTGTTTGCGCGTGCGTGTGTGCGTGCATGTGCGTGCGTTCATACGTGCATGTGTCTATCGGGTCTTCTTCTTTCGATAAACACAGTTTGGCTTTAACATAGTCGCCCTCGCGCGTGTCCCCCCCCCCCCTTCCCGTTCCAAACAGTGCCGTTACCTTGAACTGGTAGCCAGCGGGCAGGTCCTGCGGTTCTGACGGGGCCTCGGTTGTTTCTGGAGCCGCTGCAGGTGTCTGGGCGGGTGACGGAGATGCAGAGTCGTTTGTAACCAAAGAGCCACGAGAATCCCAATTCCCATCCCAGAGTTAGGAGCGGCTGCACTCACCTCTTCGGCGACGGCTTCTTCTGCGGCTGCGGCCGGAGCTTCTGCGGCGGACTCACCCTGGCGGGGCGGAAACACAGAGGAGGCGCAGTTACACAGTGCTACGTTCCTTTCACACAGAGAGGGAGAGGGAGGGAAAATGTTTATAGGGGGGGAGAGAGGGGGAGAGAGAGAGAGGGAGAGAGAGAGAGAGAGATAAGGGCGTAATCCAAAAGTAAGAGGAAAACAAGGACAGCAAGACAGAGACAAAAGACAGAGACAAGAAGACACACGGACAAAGCTATGACCACCTAAATGTTGATGCTGTGTTAGAGAGTCAAATGAACCGGCTCGGCTCAGATCAGCGTGAAAAGGCCCGGGAGAGGACCTTTCTATCGTGCGGTCTCTAAACGCTACAAGCTAGTGCACAGGGTCGACGTGTTTTTCGACCGCACTCGTATCTGTGAACTACCAGCGACTGTGCTCGATCGTCTGTCATGTAATGGGGCGGGTGATCACGACTAAACCATTCTCCTCCTCTGTCACTTCCTCCATCACCAAGCTTCCCACCAACTAGCCTGCGTCCCTTCTGATCCGCACGCATCCTAAGTCTCATCCTATTATCGCCCGCCCTCCCGCCGCCCCCCCTTCCCCCGGGGAGTCGATGCATCCATCTTTTATGTCCGGATGCATACTACATCCCTCCTTTTTGTTACCTGACCCTCCTCATTATCACACGCCGGCTCGGCCGGTGGGGCCTCTTCCTCAGTGGCCTCGGTGGGAGCCTCAGCACTGGGAGCTTCATCCTCTTCGGGAGGCGTCTCGCCGGCCGGCGGGGCTCCGTCGTCCCCCGGCTCCTCCTCCTGGGCGGAAGCCACGGGGTCGCAAAGGGCGGGCTGAGTCCCGTCGTCCCCCCACTCGTCCTGGGCCGCGGCCACGGGGTCGTGGCGGACGGGCCGGGCCCCGTCGTCGCCCCATTTGTCCTGGGCGGCGGCTATGGGGTCGTAACGGACCGGTCGCGTTCCGTCGTCTCCCCAGCCCTCGGCGGCGGCGGCCACGGGGTCGTAGTGCTGCTCGGGGGCCTGCTCGGGCTCCTCTTCCTGGGAGCCCCCGTCCTCAGGCTGAGAGTGCAAGGGTTCAGGGTTCAAGGGGTAAGAGGTTATACAAGGGACGAGGGGTTTAGGGAGTTGAAAGGAGTTTTTTGGGGGGGTTCAATGGTTCAAGATTTGATTTAACATTTCAAAGGGTTTAGTTGGGGAAAATTTAGGTCCAGGAAAGGGGATGGGAGATAGTAGGAGATAGAGATTTTAAGCAGGTGTGTTGGCAGCGTGGGGTAAAAATTAATATAGAATTAAAGAGAGTGATTAAAAAAAGTATTCAAGGGGTGAATCGGGTAGTTGGGTAGGGTATGACCAGAACATCAAGAGTTAGGGTTTGGATTCCAATCCGGAAATAAGGAGGTCGTGAGATTGACAAGGGAGTGGCGGGGAATTGGAAATTTAGGAAGAATGCCACGTTGAATAGCCACAATGGGATCGATTGAGGATGTTTTGGCAGGAAAGGGCCATGATGGACGCCGTGGAGGTCCGTGGAAGGAGTTCCACAGCAGCAAGTCACCATCATGAGGGTCAAAAGGATCGACACAGAAGAATACGATGATTGTCAGGAGAGGGAGGTTCAAATTAAAAAAAAAAAAAAAAAAAAAAAGCAACAACAGATGAGGGGTAGTTTTGGTGGTAAAAAGGTTTGGAGGAAGAAAAAAAAAAACAATTGTCAGGCTTTCCATCAGAAGATATGTGCTGGCTCTTCTGTGTTTGGCTGGCAGGCATGGATTGTTCCTCGTTCTTTTTTTTTTTTCAGATGAAGAAAGAAGAAAGGTTCTTTGTAAGAGCAGAGGTGTCGCCCCGTTCCCTGAGCTTCTATGCAATAGAAACCAATTTTTTTTTTTTTTTCCAGACACATCTCTCTTACAGCGAAGGGAATGGAAAGAAAAATGGGGTTAGTTGATGGCCGACATGGAAACAAAACAACATGGAGGGTGAAGTTGCCGAGGAGCTCTGAGGAAGGGGTTTTGGAGATCGGGGTCAACCGCCTCGTTCCGATCGACAAAACCACCGCCGCCTCAGCTTGACGCCGCGGACGCCACATCGACCACGCGTCGCGCTGCCGGCAAATCCTCTACCTCCAGCTTCCGAGAGCAACTTCACTCAACGCCAAAAACGACAAAACGGCAAAGCAACAAAAGAACGGTCTCTCTGGTATTCCCTGTGTGTCACATGAAACATGTAGCTGACGTGCGGAAGAAACGACTTTTGTCAGTGGAACATGTTTACATACAGGGAGTTGGAGGGATGGAGAGGAAGGGTGGAGGAAGGATCAGAGTTCAACTCAATACCAGTTTCTAGCCCGCTGCAGCATTTATACGAGACACGTTGCTCTCGAACCGAAAATGCACCGTGTGTTTTAAAATTGACGCGGCGTTCTATATTCTGGAAGCTGAATCGTCTCCCACCACCAATGCGACAGGATTCACGAGCTCTATCTGTGCGGCGGGACAACGGAGCCGTGGCGTAAGTGTGACGCGGGGGCTTTGCGCGGCGCACAAATAGATCTGGTAGAGGCGGGCTCCAGAGATCCCGAACTGGAAAATGCCAACCATTGTAAAAGTCGCCCCCCGGCGTGCGCCGGGCGTCTGCAGCATGTGACGTACAGCACAGCGGCGCTGTAGCCTCGGGACAGCGAGCAGCGGGGCTTCTATAATGGCTAAGCATAATATGCAGCATGGTCCAGTTGGACGAGGGTTGTTAAAATAATGTTGAACGTGAAGGCAGACGAGGAGGACGGTGACGTCAGGGAGTATGGAGAGAGCGGCCGAAGAGGGCGACGGTGCTTACCCATGAATCCCAGTTTGCAGGCTGCGTAAAAAAAAAAAAAAAAAAAAACAACAACAACAAAAAAAAAAAAAAAGCAATAGAATAAGTAGGTGGATAGCTCTCCTAATCTATTCTTATTTTATTTCATTTCATTTCATTCATTGCGGCGCTTCCAATGAAGGTCCCATGCTGCAAACAAACCCATTGCAGTATTTTGGCAGGACGGCGGAAAGAGCAAGCAAAGCCTACCGAGAAGAATATTTGCAGATTATACTCTGTGAAAGAGTAAACTATTTATTTTTGTGAGCTGTAAATTTCATGCCATGGCGAGATATTTTAAAGAACACAACCTTCAATCAATGCAAGTGCAATGTGTAATGTACAAAAGATAACGACGGCCTTTTGTTAAAAAAAACAACACGAAAAAAATCAACCTGAAATTGAAAAAAAAAAAAGGGGTTGTTTCTTTTGTGCCATTCTGAGGTTTCCTCATCCAGGAAAACAACGGACACTGCTCTGTCCCTGGTTAGAAAATACTGGGCAAAAAAAAACCAACAACAAAAATACAAAACAAGGCATGTTGAAAATTGCGGTGTTTTTTTTTTTTTTTTTCACCAAAGCTTCGTATTTCATCACCAAAGCTACAGATCCTCTCCAGATGTCTGATTCTGACGGTTGTGTTTTCTGAGTAACAAGCAACTTAAAATTCTGGGAAGAACAAAAAAAAAACCACGAAAAAAAAAACATTGTTTATGAATTCTTGTTTTTTCTTGATTCACTGTCCCAAATCAAAACCCCGTTTTTTGCCTGTGGCGTCCATTATTTTGGCATATCGGGGCAGCTTGTTGTACATTATTAATAAATGTGGCGCAATCCATAGATGATCATATTACCAGCAATAGATTCTATCTTTTGAGGGTCAGAAAATGGGATTTTTAGAATACAATAACAATAATAATAATTTGTCTGTGGTGTCTTTACCGTAGCTGATTAAAAGTCACAACATTATGTGAGATAAGCAATACATGCGTACAGATCATATCTGAACTGATTGTATGTTTGTCCCCAGCTGTGTGGTTTCCCATGCTATAATATTTGGCCCTAGCAGCAAACCAACAGGTTTCTATAATATGCAATACATGCGTTGGACCCGGAACAGAGTACCAGACCTGGAAAACAGTACTTGAATACGCTTTTCCATCGTTCAAATGACACGAGTCAGCACTTTATTTATCTTAACTGCTACGCAACTGTATTGTTTCAAGATAAATAAAGCAAAACTCATTGAAGTATTTCAAATTGTATTCAAGTATATATATATATATATATATATATATTTCTTTTTTTTTTGCCTAGCCTGGTCAGTCAGCCTGGGTTGCCAGGTTCACTTGATTTAGCCACAGATAAGACTTGAATGGCTTCACTGGAAGGTGCTTGATTCAAGATACCATTAGAATGTATGTGTGGAGATCTTGGGGATTAGCTCACATCATGACAGTGCCCAGAATTTGAGGCATCTTACTTCAATCATTTGCCTTAAAACCCACAAATTGCCATTGAAAAGATGGCGAAATTCATGACGTATGGACACTTGTACAAACTGGTTTGTGTTTTGAGTTGGATGGAGGTTAACCATTTGGCTGATGGGGGATCAAATAGGTAATTCCCAAGAGCAGTTTAATGGGCAACCAATTCCAGACCATTCCGGAGTCATACGTGGAGTTAATCAAAGCGACCGGTTGCTTTCAGCCCAGGCCTGCGGGGGGGGGCTCCAGCTCATGCCGTCATCCAGCCGTGGATCGCACAGGAAGCAGCAGGTGTGGTCAGTCTGTGCAGTTCAGGTCGTCATGCCGCGATCCATCGCTCGCTCGGTGAAAACCGGACCGAAGCAGAAGATGTGCACGGCAACAAACGACAAGCTGAGCCGGAGGATCAACCTGGTACGCGGATTCAATGGGGCGCGTTCGCCGGCGGCTCTCGTGAAACGAATTCGTTGCGAGGAGCTTACCTTGTAAGCTCCTCGCAAACAACAAACAACAAGATCCCCCCAAATCGTTACGGTAAAAACGAAGCGGACTAAAGGCAAAGATAACGCCGCGGGTACAAAACGAATCCGTCGGCTCAGCGTGTCATTCCCTTGCGGTGTGACGTCTCCACGTTCGATCAGCTCATGCCAAAACGTCATCCACCTGCGGGGCCGTGGAGGTTTTAGTCGCCGCACTGAACGAGTCCAGGTCCATGTCCAAGAGGCTGCTCGCTGCAGGACGGTCAAACTGACAACCACAGGTTTAAGGTCGGAGACGCCGCGTCGGCTCACGGGGCGAAAACACGGCGGGCAAAGCAATGAGCGGATCACAACGCACGGAGGTGGAGGAAAAGTCCAGGTCGGGAAGGTAAGAACTCCGCTCACGGATTTTGCGTCAACCGTGTGGATTTGCGCGGCGGCCTTCATCTGGGATGCCAGCCGCCCTTTTTCTAATGCCGCGGACGCGCTACACGACTTTCAGAGCCGTCAGATCGCTGTGCTGTTCACACTACAGGACTTTCAGTCGCCGACTGAGTTGTGACTACATTTGTCACAAAAAACACACGCGGGGAAGTGACGCCGGGAATGACGGGACGCCGTGCGCGGGACAGGATTATTTATTTTTTATTTGGTGCTCGATCACTGTCAAAACCAGAATAGAAGCAGAATTTAAATAATGAGTATATAAAAAACTGAGGGGAAACCCTTTCGCGAGTGGCTGACGATTGGAAACCGCTACAGGATGTTTGAGGATGTTCACCTTCCCACTGCGGAACAAAAAGAGTTGAGCTGACCGGTGCTGGCCCAGCGCGCTGACAGATCCCCGCCCCAGCAGCAATGATTGGTCGAAACATACAGGAAGCGAAGGAGAGTGAAATGCCCCCATTTACACACATATCAACCCACTCCCATCAGACTTTTGAAAAGGGTCGGATTTGTGAGACTAGGCTACTGAGCCGGACCGGTGCGTGGCTGGTGTGAAAACCCGGCGGGACTTTTACTTTCTGAACCTGGATTTTTGTGAAGAGAAGGGGGGAGCAGACGAGAGGAGGAGGGAAGAGGAGGAGAGGAGGGGAGAAGGTAAGGAAAGGGAAGAGGAGGCGAGAGGAGAGACGGAAAGGATGAAGCAGAGCGGTGCAGAAGACGGTAAGAGCGATGAAAATGAGAAGACAATACAACAACACAATGGAGGCAAAGGGAAGAGTATGGCACAGAAGATTTGGGTACACGGAGGATTGACAAAAAGCAAAGGCTGAACAACAATGGACCATTTTTACTAACTAGGTATTGCAGGTTTTACAAAGGCAACGCTCATAGCATGAATTATGGGCCTGTTTGGTTTAGGTATCTCTATGTATAACTATTTCTATCATGTATTGTGTGGTCTATACTGGAGCACTGAGATACCTAAATCAAACAGACCCATAATTAATATTATGAGCCTGAATGCGAATAACCTGAACAACCTCTGTGAAAAGGGTCCAGTGAGATGGACCACAGAGAAACAAAGGACGGAGCGGGAGGTTGGAGGAGGGGGAGAAGCGGTCCGGAAGAAGGTAAAGTGGTCTGACCTGTAGAGAGAAAAACAGGACGGGGCGGAGTTAGAGGCGGGTGGAGGACGGGGCGGAGTGAGAGCCGCCCCGCCCCGCGGAGGCGACGGTGAACTGACCTGTGTGGGGGAGGTGATGCTGATGTCAGGCGTATTCGCCGCGTCAAACAGGTTGATGATGTTCTCCGTCTTGAGCTCCTTGGAAGGGGTCACCTTGGGAGGTGGAGGCACTGCCGGCTTCAGCTGGAGGGAAGAGGTGAGCGAGAGAGAGAGAGAGAGAGACGGAAAGGGAAGCAATTTGTAAATGAGTAAAATAAATGTAATCACGACCAAGCGAGGGCACGAGGGTGACCTCAGCTGGATAGATGAGAAGAGGCCGTGTGCTTTTTCTGCCTGGCTACTGCATACCCATAATAAATCTATAATTCAACATTCCATTGTGCATTTGCCAACATTGTGTCTTGCGAATAAATCAGCCTAATTTATATTGAAAAGATAAATAATGTTGGGAAAAGTAAGTTCGTTTAAGGGATTTTCAGTTCACAACACGAGGCTGAATAATCCTAAAATAGTTTTGAATGGAATTCAACTGTATCCTCATTAAACTACACCAGGGCACGCGCAGCACAAACAGCGCACTTATGTAACACCCTAACCGAGCAATTAGGCCAGAAAAGAACGGGTGCACAAGCGATTCAGTCATAGATCGGGTCAAAATGTGTATGGTTTGAGTCGTTCATCGTAAAACCAGCTCATCACAACATCTCTTTTGGGCGCCTGGCGTCGAAATGACTCCTTACAGGATATCAGCTTTCTTCCGCCATGTGTGCGCCAAGATGACTTGTCACTTATTCTGGCTTCTGTCCCAAACTTGGTGCATAAGCTGTGAATGTTAAAATGAAATGATGAGGTGCGTGTGTGTGTGTGTGTGTGTGTGTGTGTGTGTGTGTGTGTGTGTGTGTGTGTGTGTGCGCGTGTGAGTGTGCGTGTGCGCGTGTGTGCGTGCGTGTGTGCTTGCCTGCATGTGTGCGTGTGTGTTTGTGTGTCTGTGCGTGTGTGTGTATGTGTGTGTGTGTGTGTGTTCATCTACCTTGGATGGAGACTTCGGTATAGGGGGTGGACCTCCTGGCCTGAGAGTGTGATTAGATGCTTCTGCGGCACTGCTAGAGAGAGAGAGAGAGAGAGAGAGAGAGAGAGGGAGAAATAATAAACCGTGACGAAAGGGGAAGGTTTGTTTTTCTCTCTTTCCAGAAGCTTAGAAGAAACTAAACCCAGGAGAAGGAGATGAAGGCGACACGACGAGACTCGCACTGGGCATGCGCTACGGTCCAAGCGGAGAAAGCTGGTCAGTGCAAGCGCTACCATGCAAGAAAGTGAGAAGCTCTAACGCCGACCCCACCCTCCCCCCCTGCTCGTCCTTCTTCAATCACTCCACCCTTTCTCACCCTCCACCCCCCCCCCCCCTCCCCTCCCATGCAAGCAGGCCAGTGTGCACCCTGCGAGTTCTTTCCAGCGAGCACTAACAGAACTACTTATTTTTCCTCCCTAAAGACAAGATGCCGCAAAGACCCCAGAGCTGTGGATATTTCAAAGTTTCCGGCGTGTACAGGTGACCGTAAACAATACACCCGCGCCCGACCCTTATCCGGCATCTACAGCTTTGAAGGCCAAATACTGACACGAAAAACAGAAATTTTTAAAAATAACAAACGAGTCCACGCCGAGCTCCCCGGAGCTCCGGGGGCCTGGCCGACACACGGGCGGCTCGACAGACAGGTCAGTCGGACAGACAGACGGGACACTTTGTCACCACGGTTACCACTTCAGCTGCCGTTTACCTCCTGCTGGGTCCGGACGATGGCGCATCACGGTTACCTGTCTTTCTGTAAAGGGCGGAGGTCAGGGTTGGGCTTCAGGTTAATCTGTGGTTGTTTCATTCGCCTCAAGAAGGTGTTTTATGCTTCATGCGTGTGACCAGTGGATTATCCTGTTGCCTGGTCCGGTTACCTTACTTACCAGCGAATAGGTACAGGATGTTGAGAGGAGACTTAATAAAATATGCTATTTGAGTCTCCATATTATCTTCTGAGTAAATGTCTTGAGACCCACTATCGACCGATTGTAAAAAACAGACGAAAATTCACCGAAACTGTTCGACTATTTTTCAAATTTTAACAAGGTCGGCACTTTAGAGAAGACATATTTTGAATCAGTAAACAAATCTGCCGGCCGTCGGCGCTGAGATACTGTTGTTGTTACGGCTGGATTCCCCACTAACCTGCTGGTGTCTGTCCTCTCCAAGTTCACCAAGACGTCATTCAAATCCTGATCCAACTGGGGGAGGAAAAAAGCAGAAGGGTGGGGAAGAATCACATGAATACACAGGTTTTTACCAAATTCGGTTCGAGTCATTTCATGCTGTTACAGTTAAATAAAGATGATTTCGACCGCAAGGAACGTCGGAGGTAGGATCATCTCAAAGGATCATAACTAAAAAAATATGTTAAATAACAAAGAGGGAAAAAAAAATAATAATTGTATAAAATTGGTTTTGTGTTGAAATGTTGATTTTCAGCTTCTCACAGCAATTTCTTTTTTTTTTAAATATTGGAGAACAATAGAAGATGCTACATTTCAGGGTTGTTGCATCATTCACCATCAACTCTAAACGTTCGTTTCAGTTTGTGCCTTATAATCGTATTCGAGCCTCACCCGGCCAATTTCCTTGTGGAACTTCTCTTCAAAACCGGCCAGACTCTGGAAGGTGCTGACGTAAAACCCGACACGACTAAAGAGAGAGAGAGAGAGAGAGAAAGAGAGAACGGGAGAGAGAGAGAGAGAGAGAGACAGAGTGGGAGCAAGAGGCAGAGATGAGAGGGGTGAAGTGAAGGGGCCAGAAAGAAACTAGAGGTATCAGTTACGCCCAGACTGTTATCCGAGAAGCCAATGAATAGTAAGGGTTCAATTGCATGTCCAGCCATTCAAACATTCCTCGGAAAACCCATCCAAACAAACACACATTATAAATAAAGCTGCAGGCAGCAATACACAGGGTCCAGTTTAGTCGTGTTGGGCGCATTTTACAGTTTCTCTGAAATGCAGTACAATTTTCCGAGTTTACTTGAATGCAGCATGGGCACCCCCAACAGCCTATCGTCTCCTGGTTGCTCGTCTCGCGGAGCAACCACTATGCGGTCTACACAGCGCAACCCTCCTGTCTTTGAAACAACTGTGCACGTGCATGTAAACCAGAACTTCTCATTGTTAGAACTCACCGTGTTCTCAGTGACGGGTGGCCGTTTGGTGCCATGTCGGGCACCTCCTTTGTTTGTTGAGTTTTTTACATCTTCAGTACCTTAGGTCTCCATGAAATCCGAAAAACGTTGTGGTATTTCTGTGGGTAATTACCGTTGCACGGCTTCTATTTTTTCCGACGCCTCGCCGGATTTTGAACGCTTCACTGAGTCGCACGTTTCAGTGTTTTCAAGGGACGCGCTGAAGACATTTTAAGGATTATTTATAATAATTTTTTCCACTAATCTGGACTACGGATTTAAAATATCAATCTAACAGATCTACCGACTTAAACCAGGTAAGAAGCTATATAAATACACACCTAAACCAATAGTTTGGTAACGTCTGAAGACTACAAAGTGACCGAGTCCGTGGTGCACAACGTCCAACTGGACATCCTCAATCGGAATCTGTACATTGATACTGAATAATATGATGACGTCACAAAGCATCTTACTGTAAATATCATCACATTCATTTTAAAACGAGACGTGTGAGGTGTCAGTTAACCGAGACCAACTGAATATTTTGGGTCAAATCTCCTGGTTTTTCCACTAATATCTGCTTCATATGTGGATCTATTTGGATGAAATTGAAACCACGAGATCCTTGTTACATAGCGGTTTAAACGACACCTCAAGCAAGTTTGTAACTTATGTCTTCCTGATGCTTTTTGCTGGGTTGGACATATTTCGGAATCAGACGTACTGGCTATATGAGGTTCATATGAGGATCAATTTGTATGAAACTTCAACTACGAGGTCTTTGTGAGAGTGTGGTTCAAACAAGATGTAAACCGTTGTTGTATGTTATGCCAGAGTTGGTGTTACAGATAGTTTTCAAAATTCCGAGAATGTTTTCCCGAACAATAACAATAGGGTTCCATCCCTGCAGGTTGGACGCCTGATTATATTAAATAATGTCCACGCACACTCAAAATCACACACACACACACACACACACACACACACACACACACACACACACACACACACACACACACACACACACACACACACACACACCTACCTGTTCCAGAGTGAAGGTAACTCCTCTTGCAGGTCCACGTTTATTTCTTCAAACACTTTCTGTGCTCTCTCCAACTCCTCCTCTGCCTAAAACATATACAGTATCGTGTCCGCACCATGTACACAGTATTTTTAGTATTTCTAACCGTGGCAAGTTCTGCTCATAACTAAGCTTTGGCAACAATATAAAGATGAGCCCGGATGCTCAAAAAAAGTATAGGTATACACGGTTTTGCTGATGGAATCTTAAAAGGAGGTGATCTGCGCTCCCTGATGGGAGGACGCTCTGTGTGGGTATTGTACCTGGCTTCTGGAGAGGCTGCTCTGGGCCACATTGTGAGCAGAAAGGATTCCCTGGGCCCAACCTGGAGTGGCCCTCTCCAGCAGAGACGAGGGCTAGAGGCGAGGGAGAGAGATATTGACATTGAGACAATTGACATTGTTCGGTAGGATGTGATGACTCCAGCACACTCTGCCGATCAACATGGTTCGTGGTAGATTGGCACCAACACTGATGGATTTGCTACCTTCGTGATTTTGATGCCCCCGTCCTTTTTCTTGGCCTTGTGCGTCGTGGCATAGTTGTGTCTCGCACTGTCGAAATCCACCAGCTTCCTGTCTCTTTTAGCGATACGAGCCTAAACAAAGGCAAGAAAGAGGTAACTATTGTAGGAGTGTGACAGTTATAGAATTTGCGTATGGGAGAATATTCCAAAAATGTATTATATGTCAATCATTATGCCCTGATTACCTCTAAATTACCAGCCTACATTCATGTCTATACTGTTGGTACTTAGAATAAGTGGTGGTGTGGGGGTGGTGCGGTTTGAGGGATCAGTGTGGCTGTACACCTGTTACTCGTTAGAGTAATAAATGAGCAATAGGTAAAACCTCCACCACACACACACACACACACACACACAGGAGAGGAGCCCTTGTCGTGACATGTCGCCATCTGCTCCGGGCTTGTTCCAGCTTGCCCACTCTTCCCAACAAACTGGTGTGTTATCAACTCCGTCGTCTCTGTCTCTGTGCCGGAGGGCCCCGCAAACGCCACTTCGGATTCAAACTGCTACTAAGCCCATAATGATACATTGGTACATCCCTACATACAGTATATGCGATAACCAGGTCAGTGGGAACTAAAATCAAAAAAATTGAATAAACGACACCTTGATATCGGGAAACTGTCCCAGGTAGGTGTCCATCGAGATGAGAGCGTGATCCACCAGCTTCTGGTGGTAGTCAGTCCATAGCACGTCACAGTCCTGTAGCGGCGACACACACACACGCACACACACACACACACAGTCATACATTTTTACTCTTATTGTACAAATTATAGTCTTGTTTAACTCATAAATGTACTGAACTCAAATGAATGACTAATGCTTACAAAGACTTTTCTGATTTAAGGACGCCCAACAAAGTCTCAATGGTAATGAAGATCTAAATGAAGAATTAACTGAAACCCTTTTAACATTTTCCAGAGCCTTCATGCACTTTAGCATGACTGGGAAAATTATTTTTTTTATTCCAGATGCGATCCGTCACTTGTCAGACCTTCTAAAGAGAGGTACAGTAAACGAAGGACATCTGGCCAAAACCATCTATAATCAAATAAACACAGATTAGAGCATTATTATATTAACAGGGATATCTGGATTCATATCTGGATTCATATCTGGATTCAGCGTATTTTACACTCTATTTCTTTAGAGCAGGCATGTCCTGAACACACACTCATTAACCCTGTTGTTTGTCTCAGTCTACACACAGCCAACTACGGTTAACACTAATAATGGAAGTGTCTCTGCCCTCCAGAGGGGGCACCACTCTCTCCGCCAATGTCCTTGCATTCTGGATCTTACTTACTCACCCGCACGCACCCTTTTAAAAGCCACCTATTGAAACGGTTCTTACCTCGACGACAGAATCCACCTCATTTTTGCCCTCCCACTCCGGCTCGTACATGTCAGCCAGACAGGACTGGAGGTTGTTGGAGGACTCGTGCATGGCTTGAAAAAAAAAGGACGTTTGTACACATTATTATGTTCATTGGTCAATGAGGGACCGAGGCGCATAACAGATATTTTCGAATCTATGCTTGGACACGGATGTTTGCGTGACATTTTGTGTTCACCTTTCACTGCCTCCAGGTAGGTCCTCAGGTCTCTCTGCAGTTTGCTGCCTTGGGTCTGGCGTTGAAGTCAAAGAACGAAACCAAGTCAAGTCAACGTCAGAAGCATTCCTCAGTCTTTGTCCATGCAACGTTAAATAAAAAAAAAACACTTTTCTGGGAGTGTGTACGATAATGACAGACATTGACACTCTCAGATCATGATAAAATCCTTCTTCTCCATTAAGAGGATCTACCACGTTGTCAGAAAACAAGGGTCTTGATGAGTACTTGTTTTTAAATTGTCATAGTATTGGGCTGTATTTGACTAATAGGTATTCATATAAGCATGTGCTTTGGAATTAGGATTAGGGCTGTACTCTCACGTATTGTTTGTTGAAATTGATGACTCCCTCCTGAAAAGCAACGTCTTTGGTCTCATCTGCTTTGCCAAGCTTTTGAAGCACCTGTCAATCAAAGAAACAAAAAACAAAAAACAATAATAATAACAACACCAATCAATAATAACACCAACAACAACATGATTAGGGTTATAGTAGGCAAGGTGTGTGTGCTATTACTAGAGGGGGTGGATTACTGAAAATGATTTCGCATTATGTCCTTGGTGTATTCAGTGTAGTGTACAGTATATCAGGTGGGTAGAAAAGAAGGGATAAGAGACGGATGAATGAAATGCTGATTTAGATAAAACCCATAACTATTAAGATGGAGGTCAACCTGCTCCACCCCTCCTCCCATTCCATACCCTTCTTTTACGACTTTCTTGTTATTCTCCCACACGTTTAGAAATTAATTCTGTTCAGTTGGAATACTAGCACCGCCTGTCGGACACAACACGAAATACATAAAGGCATAGGCCCAGTTTGTAAACCGTCCATACAAGCATTTCTATGCAAATTTAACAGAAATGCTTTAAATGATCGAATGGTGTGAGGTTCACCATCCCATTTTATTTCCATTCAATATTTCCAAATCATACCAAATGAAAATGTCATGAAAGGATCAATGTTGGGATGTAGACGTCACTCGAACGGGGTTACATGCATGCCCATTGCATATCCCAGTGCTGCCTGCTATAGATCGTGTCCTTTGAATGACATTGATATTGGGTTTTTTGAGAGGTGATGTGTGTGTGTGTGTGTGTTTTTTTTTATGGGGTTATTTTGGTGGTAAAAGCTGCGTGCTCCCATGAAACGGCATCCCGCGTCCCACCGACACGGCGACGGAGATGCGACACTCGGCGGATGATGCGACACTGGCGCACCGGGATTAGGGGACGAGAGGCGAGCAGCGGGCCCCCTACAAGCTCTCAATTCTTGGGGAGGTGAAGATCCGGCCATCTCCTTACCTTCTCCTGGGCCCGGGTCAGCTTTTTCTGCACGTTACTCGCCACTTTCCCCGCAGTCAGCCCCTTCCCCAAAT
>NC_137210.1:19673840-19706340 GCF_960531495.2 Zeus faber
TTCATTGCGGTGACTGGTAAGATCAGCAAAGGCTGATAAAATTGGCCATGATTGACTGGTTCATTAACTCAAATTCCACCAAATGTGTGCACAAACTTAAAGCAGAAAACACTCTTGTACCTCATAAAGCTATTTGAAGCTTGCTCTACAGGCTACGTGTTTATTCCGTCAGTTATTATGTCAGAATGATGAGGCACGCCAAGCAGTCTCAGGACCTCAGCCAAAGTGTTGGATTCTGAGCCGAAGACAAGTTGGAATACATTCAGGAAATCTGACTTTGATGTCCTTGTAGCCTTTCTTTTTTATTGGCTGGGAGAACTTGAAAAAGAAAAAAATCTGTCTGTGATTTTTCTGTGATTGAAAAGATTTCAGTCTTGAGTGTCTTCATAGAAAACTCTTGTGCAGTCCTGCTGTTGAAACATGATTGAAAGAAACAACGCTCTTCTTGAAATGCAGCATTATCCAAACCCGCCGCCCCTTGTTGGGGAACATTTTGTCCTCGCAATCCAGCTTCTGAACGAAGGCTGAGCAGTAGACTATCGTAAAAACGAGACGATAAACCTCGCCAGACCAGCGCCTGGCGGGGCGAATCCTCAGCCCTGTCCCCAATCTCAACTCTAAGCTTCGGGACTTCTCGAGGCAAAGGTGACGGATGACTCTCCCGTGAACGGCATTACTCAAACAGAACACATAATCTGCGCGTGTGGGATTTAGCCTGCGGGAGTTTGCACCCGTGCCCACGTCGGCGGCACGTTGCCGCGATGTCGAATTACGTAACAATGTCGAAGCATAAGCATGAAAGACCCAGGGTTTATCCTCAGAGCAGACCCCTGCAAGGGGCTCGGCTGGCTGGCAGAGTCATGGGTTTGTTATTCACTAGGGAAAGGGTGTCGGGGTGGAGGGAGTGGATGAGAAGATGGGGGGGGGGTGAGAGATGATTGTGTCACTGAAAGTGTGGGATGCGGAGCGAGAAACAGAGCCGTGGAAGGAAGATGAAGAGAGAAGAGAGAGAGAGAAAGAGGGTTAGAACCGCTGCAGAAAAGGTCAAACAAAACGGGGAAACTTGAATGTAAGCGCCGCTGTGTGAGGGAGAGAAAAAAAACTGAGAAGAACAAAGGCATGGGGAGAGAGGAGAAGAGGAGGAAAGAAAAGAAAGGCATCAGGTTTAAGAGTCGGGCCAAAAGGGGATCCGGACACCTAGCCAAGAAAACGCCGTGAAAAGTGAGAGTGATGAGGAAAGGACAAAGAGAAAGCAACAGACGTGAAGCAGGCTAATGAGGAGTGAGGAAGGACATATTAAGACGAGGGTGAGGGTGAGGGTGAGGGAGGGAGGGGGAGAGAGAGAGAGAGAGAGAGAGAGAGAGAGAGAGAGAGAGAGAGAGAGAGAGAGAGAGAGAGAGAGAGAGAGAGAGAGAGAGAGAGAGAGAGAGAGAGAGAGAGAGAGAGAGAGAGAGAGAGAGAGAGAGAGAGAGAGAGAGAGAGAGAGAGAGAGAGAGAGAGAGAGAGAGAGAGAGAGGCGGGCGGCGACAGAGCACGATGGAGTCTAAAGATAAGTCTAAGGGCTGAACCACGGAGAAAACGGTGCTTGAGAGGGATGGAGCGAGGAGCGAGAAGGAGGGCGAGCGACAGACGGGATGAGGCGAAGGGAAGAAGGGATTGAGATAGAGGGGGAGAGATAGCGAGGAGGGCGGCACGGGGGGAAAGTCAATCCTAATCCCATTAATCCACTTCAGCACTGTCCTTCCCACCGGCGATGGGCACGCTGTAAACACACGTACACACACATACGTACACACACACACACACACACACACACGCACACACACACACACGCACACACACACACACACTCTCTTGTGCTGAGTAGCGATTGGCTGTGCTACTCCTTATCATTCATCTCACTAATATGCTGTGCAGAGTTTACCTTTTTGATCAGGGTACTTTGCACACAGAGGGAGCCGTGTTAAAGCCGTCGTTTGCCCAACACTGTGGCGTGTCACTTTTCGGGGTAGGATATTCCAACCTGCACGGAGTTTGAATGGCTCCCCAGGAGGAAAATCACATCCGCCGAGCGGTGTTTTGAAGCCGTAGGACCGAGCATGCTGTCGAGTTTTGTTCATGCCAACCTCCCACCACGGTGGCCCCGCACAGATCAGTCTCCCCGGCTCATTGTCAGCTAATAATAGTTGTCGGATCTTTAACGTCTTTAAAGCTGTACCTTTATAATATATATGATAAGTGCGCTTTTCCGCAGCTCATATTCCCTGACCAGTAAACATTTCTCAAAAAAAAAGGAGAAAAACAACAACAAATAGGTCGATATTCTGACAACAACAATTAAAGCAGGCAGCTCTACAAACAGTGTGAACACGGCCTGTGTCCTGAATGCAACGCATTTTTGACATGGTACAATGAGGAGACCAAACCGCAAGAAAAAAAAAAGATTATCTCCGATTAATGAACTTGTTGACTGTGAAGGAAGGCAACTAGGCTAAGCCCCCCTGGTTTGAACTGGGGACGACACAACGCCTCCCGCCGACTCAAAACTCTGTCTTTTCGCTACCATCTCGGCCTAAATGAGTGTTTTTACTGGAGATGTTGTGTTAACTCATGAGCGGTGGAGCAATGGGGAGCACACACAGATATGCAGAGTATGTCCACCTATTTCTCTGGCAATTTAAAGGATACTCTACCTCTAGGGCTAACATCTACTGAAACATACGAGACAGTAAACCCTCCTCCACCTCAGGATTTCAGGATTTAGGAGGACATGCCGTTGAGTCGCAGAATTTGAGGATAGTCGGGTCGAAAATATCTTAATTCGAGGGAAGACTTTTGTGTTCCCCAAAGCCAATTACCGCCAAACCTAACTTCTCCTTATGTCGTCAAAAGTTTGAAGGCAAATTCAGAATCGCAATGTCTGGGTTCCCTGCGATCCTCATCATCATCTTCATCATCATGATCATCATCATCATCACCGTCATTCATACATCTCTGTCCAGCAACTAACAACGAGCAACGCTAACAGGTCTCCGTCGCAGAACGCCGGCTGGCGACGGGGCGCACGCAAACAGGTGGCGCTGGCATCACGCTCACTTTGTCCGTCGATTTCCAAGCCAAGCCATCAAACAGCACCCGAGGCGAGCGCTTCGTCCCAGCGGCGAGACTCGGAGCGAACAAAGACACCTCATGGTCATTTGTTGGAACCTGAATGGAACTCCGTGGGAGAGCCTTCAAGGCGTTCCGCATCGCGAGGGATTCTCGTTCTCAGCTCCGCCTCGAAAAACAGCTGCGCCACAAAGGGGAGATGGATGGATTGATGTCAGATGTTTGAAGATGGTTCAAATGGCAAAAATCTGTGGGTTTTCCGCCGCCAATTATGGAGCCCTCACTTGTGTCTTAAGTTTGGGAACCAGGCGTTTGCTAGATGTGTTCGAATACTTTCTAAGGGAAATTCGCTAACTTATTGGATGGACAGGAGCATGAGCTGCGATGACTCCTACACTGAGGACAGTGGCCGGTTGGTCAACCGGTTCCAGCCTGATCAGACGTTTTAACAAGCTCCCCCTGGCCACCACCGCCCCCAACCCCGCCCTCCGTGCTGTGGCCCCTTTGTGTGTTTGCCGATATGAAGGTACATTTAGTGTGCGTGTGTGTGTGTGTGTGTGTGTGTGTGTGTGTGTTTGTGTACTAACTTCCTATTGTGAATTATGACCAATCAGAGCGATGATGCTGCACAAATAAAAGATGGAAGGAGGGAGAACACAATTTATTTGGGGTCTGGGAAAAGATACAGGGCGTCAATGCATGCATTAATGCGAGCGTGTGTGTGTGTGTGTGTGTGTGTGTGTGTGTGTGTGTGTGTGTGTGTGTGTGTGTGTGTGTGTGTGTGTGTGTGTGTGTGTGTGTGTGTGTGTGTGTGTGTGTGTGTGTGTGTGTGTGTGTGTGTGTGTGTGTGATTGTGTGCATTTCATGTAAGTGTAAAATCCAGCTTCAGCTCCACGAGCTGAGAACTTCACAAACCACACCCAGCGCGATCAATAATAAATTGTAGGCCAGCAGCCACACACACACACACACACATTTAGAGCGAACAGAACAGCCATACTGACTGAAGAGAAAAACAAGCGAAATTGATTTTTTTTCTCTTTTGTTGCGAGTAGAATATAATGGAGCAGAACACATTAGAACATGATAATATTATTTCTGAAGCCACAAACAATGCGGCCGTTAACTAAGTTAAGATGAAGGAAGATAAATACGGAGCAAGATAAACAAAGAGCAAAAGAGATAGAGAGGTGAGTTAGACAAGGCGATGAGAGTGAAAGTAAGATAAAGACGGTAAAACAACGGTGAAAGAGAGGGAGAGAGAGAGAGAAAGCCAGAGAGAGAGAGAGAGGTGTGTAATCTGATGAAAGCCTCTTTTCCTGCCTGTAACCCTCACCTTCAGGCAGCACTGACCGCAGCTTAGAGAGGAATCAATGCCGAGGCCACTTACACCGCACACACACACACACACACACACACACACACACACACACACACACACACACACACACACACACACACACACACACACACACACACACACACACAGTGTGCTGCCAATGCCAACTCCATCATTCACAGTGTACCTGCTGCAGTTTGGGTGCTAGTTTATAAGTTTTAACTTTGGTTTGTTATCGCACTCAATCACATTATTGGTGAAAGGACTGAACGAATGAACAGACGACCTGATAAAAGGCAGAAGGCGCAAAGGAGGGAGATATAGAAGGAACAAAAGCGAGAGGCAGAGGTCAAGGATCTTCCCGGAATACACTCTTTTTCTGTTTGTATGAGCAATATTGTGTGTGTGTGTACGTGTGTGTGTGCGTGTGTTTGAGTGAGTGAGTGGGGTTTTGGTCGGGGAAGTCTGTAAAGACAGAGCTGTCTTTATACTGGCATACAATGTGCCTGGCTGGTTGTGTGGCTTTAGATCTGTGTGTGTGTGTGTGTGTGTGTGTGTGTGTGTGTGTGTGTGCGTGTGCGTGCGTGTGTGTCTATAGGTCACGGAAATGCCTCAATAGAGTTCCAGCTCAGAGAGAGTCTGTGTGCATGTGGAAGAGAGAGGGAGAGAGGAGCAGAAGGGAGAGCCTTGCTTTCTCGGCCTCCATACAAATCACCCCGGCTCCATTTAAATTGAACGACCCCGGCCCGGTCTTTTTCACTTAGGATGAGCGAGTGCCGGTTCACTCTTCTTTTCTTTCGGCTGATAACAACCTTATGATGCCGGAAAAGTAAGGCAGAGGAAAATGCTGCCGTGTGGTTGGCGACTGAACCCCGCCGAGGGGGCTTATCCGATGGGAGATAGGAACAGAGCAGTAGAAGGAAAACGAGCTGTTGAAACTGATTTCACTCTGTCAAGTGCCTTCATAAACTGACGGGTAAGGCGGTCCTATTTTGTAACATTTCATTTTTTAACTGCTTCTTATTTGAGGTATTTCAACTGTAAAATTGCTATATCCAAACAAATAACATCATAACATAATTTTAGGTGTAACATTAAAGGTACGTTTACGACGATGGTTGAGGTAAAAACGTCTGGGGAAAAAAGGTTCAACCTCCGGCCGTCAGACGTTTTTGCTGATATTCTGTCTTTTCTACAACTTTTTTTTTTTTATGTCGACCAAAGCCCACCCTTATTTCCTCTTCTCCCGCTGACCCCGCGTCGCTGATGGATCCGAGATTTATTCTAAGTTACGACTGTCTGCTCCCCACTGTGGAGGGGAATCGCGGCATCTGATGTTCAAGGGAGTCAGAGCTGCAGGGAGGTGCTGACAGGCAGAGATACGAGAGATAACTGCTGCTCTGCCTTGTGTTTCCCTAATTCGGTGTCAGGATCGGAAAAATATGCAGGTCACAGACTCCCCATTTTTTTTGGGAACACGAACGCGCTCTATAAAAAACTTGCGATGAAAAGTGGGCGACGGAATTTCTTCTCGTTGCCATAATTAGGTCCAAACTGGGTCACGGCTTTGATGAATGTGATATAAATTGGCTCCGCTCGCGCGATGACCGAACAGAATGCGTTCAATCTATTGGAAGAATTGCGAGTGTGTTGTCGGGTCTGTTTCTGTATAAAAATTGAGCTTAACACAAAATTAAAAAAATCAATACAAATAACATTGTTTATATTGATTAGGCACAAATTTTAATTTACAAAAAAATAGAAAGTACAGCTATATACAGCTTTTCGCCATGGTTCATGCTTTACAGTGTCTTTCAGTATCTGTAATGATCTTTTTTTTGATAAACAGTTGTTACTAAACCATCTACCACAATAGTTTCCTTTAAAATACACTGTACATGACAAACTAAAGAATGAAGCAGAATAAATTAAAATACCGTAATAGAACTTCCCCCACACTTGACCGACAACAATGTTTTTAGCAACACTATCTAACAGCATTTCTATATAGGCTGCATTTGACCCACATTGGGTGTGGAAGTGCACACAACCACCACCCTGCACATCCCAACTTGGTCACATAAACATATGGAGTTGAAGCCACATTTAAAAATGTCATAATAGCAGCATTCATGTCCATTAAAAAGTTTTAAAATTAATCTGTCAGGCATCCTGGTGTGATAGCTGTAGTGTCATACATCTGCGGTAAGTGTGTGTGTGTGTGTGTGTGTGTGTGTGTGTGTGTGTGTGTGTGTGTGTGTGTCTGTGTCTGTGTCTGTGTGTGTGTGTGTGTGTCTGTGTCTGTGTGTGTGTGTGTCACAGTGTAAGACTTGGCTGAACTCACAGTTAAGCAGATGTGTCACACCTCTAAGGTTCTGAGGATCAATACTGGATTGGAAAGAGCAGCTGTTTAGGCAGAAGTGTAATGTCACTTTTCTTCCTGGCGTCAATTGCCTTGCATCCAAATGGGATGCTGCCATCTCTCTCTCTCTCTTTCCCTCTCGCATTCTCTCTCCCCGCGTTCGCTCTCTCTTTCTCTCTCTCTCTCTTTCTGTATCTCTCTGTCTGAGCCTTGAATCAGACGCGGACTTACTCACGGTCACATGAACCACACAGAAGGGTGCACAGGCGGACTGACGGACACACCGACCGACAGACAGACAGACAGACAGACAGACAGCTTTGTGGCACGCCGGACTAAGTGACAGCTGGAAAGACAGACAGTCGGTCAGAAAGGCGGTAATGATTACATCAGCGAGGCTGTCTCTCCGGGTTTCTCTCCATCACAGTAATAATTTGGGTTCTGACGTTACGACGCGCTGCAGGCACAGCAGGACGGACAGATGGACGGTCAGTGAGACAGGGACCGAAGGAAGAACAGATAAAGAAGAGGATGGCAAAGGGGGTGTCGGATACGGAGGGAGTTTCAGAGACAGTGGGACGGATAATGAGACAACAACGGTGGACAGACTGTCAGACAGACAGAAAATAAAGGACAGAGAACGGAAGGACTAAAAAGTCCAGAATCCGCCTCAAACAGTGAATTGTGCCTTGTTGTCAAGCATTGTATTATCACACCTAAAACAAGTGGGAAACCTGAGCGTGATTTACCTTATCTCCTAATGATAAAGACAGGAATTTCTGTCTGTCTGTCTGTCTGTCTGTCTGTAGGTATGTCCTTCGGTTATAATGTCCTGTGGTTGCCTGGACAACGGTTCATCCGATCCGCTTCACATTTGGCGGGTGTATTGCTGGGGACCCAGGACGTGCTGCTCGAGTTTGCTGCAATTTGGATACGCGACACGTGATATATTAAAAAACTTTCAATAAACAGCGAACGGCGAGCCAGTGAGGGGGCGGGGCTTCAGGGCTCGGCGACTGAGTCACGGAGACAGTCTTTCCCCGGTGGGCGACTTCAACCGGCTGTTTAATCTTCCATTGTGGAACACGGGACTGAATCATTGACATTTTGTCCAACTGAGCCATTAAATGTCTTTGGAAAGTCTTACATTTTTAACAGGCACGTACTCGTGTCTACGAGTCCACAGAACCCTTCCACCCTCCGTGCCAGTGGAGAAGGCTTTTTTACCTCGGTAATGGTGTTAGCGGGATAAGGGAGATTACCACTTAAACCTTTTTGCCTGAGACTAACTGTGCTTACCCCTCTGCTGCTTCCCCTCCTGGCCTGGCACACCAAAATTCTTTTTCTCACACACACACATCACCTGAAATGAATTGCTATGTCCGTCTCATACAACATAGCCCTTGTATCAAAGAAAAAAATAAGTGATTTCTATTATAACTTATTTTCAAGATACATTGTATCCGTTGTTTTACTTATGAATAATATGCTATCTTGTCATATTTAATTATATGTTATTTTAATACATTTTATTTTATTGTATTAGATTGCATTACATGTGATCATAGTAATAGTTTACTAATACGCTATTATTAATACACTGTTAAAATACACTGGCATGGATTCTACCGTACAGTATGCCATGAATTAAAGCAGTCAGTTTAATGATTAATGTAGAATTGCCACATCATGAGTGATATGTAGATTGTACAGCGCTGCTAAGTATTAGTCCAAAGAGAAATTCAATGAAAATCAAACTATACATTAACTCTTTAGCTGGTGCCATCAGGGCTTTTCTGCCACGGTTTTCCTCTCTGTACTGAAACGGTTTTAATTGGCAGCAGCCCTTTGAGGGATATTGGGGATCAAGCTGTGCCTCGCGAAGAGAATGAGAGAGAAAGAGACATTGAAAGAGAGAGAGAGTGAGAGAGAGAGAGAGAGAGAGAGAGAGAGAAAAGAGAGAGCGCCTTGAAAATGGGGAGAACAGTTTTGTTGATTGCTTCATCTCCAGAATGAGGATTTCCTGGTTCTCCAATTTCCAATTTCTGTGATGGAACACAGCCTTTCACCAAGGTGTTTGCTGTAATCATGTTTTATGGAACTGGTTCAAAATTGTTGTCTTCTAACCTGGTTTTACAATCTTTTTAACTGTGTGTGTGTGTGTGCGTGCGTGCGTGCGTGCGTGCGTGCGTGCGTGGGCGCATGCGCGTGCATGCGTGTGGTGAATCTCTGTATTTCCGAGTGTGTGTCATGGTATTATTAAACAGATTATTGCTTATCTAACTTTCTCAACGTCTCGTCGCTCCTCAGGAGAGCTGCGTGTCCCCGTTCCGTTGCTGAGTGGTAGCCCACGCCAGCATGAAGCCTCTGAAATATTCATGCTGCCACACACACGCATACAGGCACAGGCACACACAGACATACACATAAACATACGGACACAAGTACGCGCACGCACACACACGCACACACACACACACACACACACACACACACACACACACACACACACACACAGAGAAAGTCTTTCAAGATGTCTAACTCCTATTAGTTTGTGTGGGATACAGGATTAGTTTCACATTAAAATGACTAGAATGTGTCTGCTTCAGTTTGCACGGACAGTGAACGCCTTTGGGTTTTGTTTTGCCCGTTTATGTTTAGTTAAAAGTTTCAAAATAATTACAATGAACACGGATAAAAATGTGATTTTAATCCGGAAAGGTTTTAAAGTGGTAATCCGTAAGATTATTGTCAAAGAATATATATAGTTTTGAAATCCCATGTTTGAAAGCATGTGTTCTATATGACGTTTCCATCATTGGTGGCGGGATCCGCTTTTCCCGGCAAGAAAGGCAGGGATATAGTGCCGTCGCTAGTTGTGCTCGGTAAACTGTCGATATAGTGGAAGATTCACAAAAAAAGAATAGCACCCTCTCATGAAAAATCTCCCCACCACCTCAAGTGACCAAGAAAAAAATGAAACAAATCCATCGTCAGAAGAACGCAAACTTTGGAGAAAACAGAGAGACTCGGAAAAGAAAAGTTGCATTTCGAATTCCGCGGAAGTGTGGTGATGATGATTTTATGAATAGCCACAACATGTAAAGACTTTTGAATTGAACATCCCATAAACGCCCCGAGGCTTGAGGGGTACTATATTCGTACTATATATATATATATAGCGTACTATATTCACAAAAAAGGCCAGAACACCAGCTCTCGCCCGACTGTAGAAGGTTATTACAGCGTCCTTGTGATTACAGTGGGATCTGTGAACCCATATTTAGCCCGGGAGGACGAGGCGAGGCGGAGAAATAAACAGAGATGCAGGGTAGGAAATAATAAGGCCCCCGAATGGCTATTAATGCAGCGCCGCTCCGATTTGATCTGCGACCATCAACTCACCAGTCACTCAGGGAAAACACCCGTACGTTCATACGTTCACACGGAAGGGTGTCAGGGCCGTGTGCAGCTTCGTTATCAGGATAGAACGGAGCTGCCGGGTCAGGGTGGCTCGGGTGCCAATTTGTATTTATCGCATCGTTTGATATGATGTCTACTCCCACATGCGTTTGGTTTGGAAGTTAGAGAGTTGCAGACTAAACCATAATCTCTCTAAATATTTGTCGTATGGTCGGATGTGTGTTATACTGATGGGAAATGCAATCACGTATTTTGGGAATTTATTTCGGAGCCAGGAACAGTTGGTGTCTGACACATTAACTCACTGGTATTGCATTGAAAACTCATACTTCCTTTTAAGCCTTAAACGCTGATAGATACTCACAAAAAGTACTTTACCCGATAAGCTAGAACCACAAATCTGCAATGTGTCAACAATAGGTCATGGATGCGATTGTTCAGGGAACTAATACAATCAGCTGCTTCTTTATTTTCAATCTGAGTTTATAGTGCTGGGGCTGCGAACACCTGAAATTTCCCACGGGATTTATAAAGTCTGATCGTATCTTAAAAAGGTTTTTGGTTTGGTTTTCCTCTTCGGCCCAATCCAAACCCTGCTAAAAAGTGTCTATGGTGGGGGTCCTCTCGTGTTATTGGGGTTTGAACTGGTACCAGTTGAATGAGGCGAGAGGTCAGGGCCATTTGCTGCCAGTAGCCACAAAAAGAGGCCTTCTCTGATTGGCTCTCGCGCGCACATTCCCATGGAGACGAGCCCTCTTCCCATTTGCTGTGCCCTTGTGCACGGTTGTTATGGCAACAGACGGTCGTGACACAGTTGCTTAACATTTCTTTCGCCTTCCTCGGTTGGACTTTATCGGCTGATGGACGCTTCTCGGCCTGCGGGGCCGTCACTTCCGATATTGATACGATGCATCTTGATCTCAGTGAAAACAAAAGTAAACGAAAAAAATCCATCCAATAAAGAGTTAATTGCACATAAGTGCATGTCATTGGGTTTGCCTGTTCCCATGGTGAACGTGTATTGAAGATCAAGTGCTGGTTGATGTGGGTTGTGAGACAGGCAGTATGTTGTGAGAAGTAACATGTTTCACACAGTAGCCGATGAGAGAAAGTCACTTCGGCATTTCAAAGCATGCGCAGCGTTTCTCTAAGCAATTTTTAAATGAGGGCCACACATGCAGTATATACCAAATGCCATTTTTCTCCGACCAGCATGTCCCTATGTAAGTCGAAAAAAGTCCTCGTTTCAGATAAAACTCTTAAAACATGTGAGATGTCAAGTGGAACGCTTATTATTCCCTCCACCTCGTACCGTCCGGTAGATGCCCGCTCACCGCCGGGACACCCGTTGGCTTCTCTGCGTGACATTTCACTGTAGCCTGCAGACTCCACTAAGCCAGGAACCCAAACATTACGTTTTGAGCTCTGCCTTCGAATGCCGAATGAGTCAGGTGTTCAGCGTGAAATTCAGATTAGTGTTTGCATTTTGAGATAGGGGAATTGCCTCGGACCCAGCCTTATGATGAAATGCAAAGCGAAAAATGTGCTCCGCAAACATTCCTATGAAGCACAATGGAAATCTGACCATAGAAATGACAAAATCATACTTCTAAGTTGCTGTGTTGGTTATGGACCGTCCTCTGAGGCTTTGTCCCTAGCTGCACCGTCCGTAGTGTTGTGATGATGGGATGGGCAGCTGGCGTGCCATCACAGGTCAGCGGAGTGGCAGATTGGCTTTGTGGCTTTTAACTAGACAGATTCAGATTTATGTCCTTGGGATGGCAAATAAATAGGTGCCCCGCTAATAGGTCTTTGAGCAAGACCTGGAGTCCCCATCAGATCTAGTGGCTTTGTTCTGTAACTGACCCTCGGTACCAGGTTCCTGCTGGAGGAACAACAGTTGGCGCAGGGGCAAAAAAAAAATGAAGCGCAGGCATCATTAATACGGCGTGAAGTCGGGTGGTCGTAGGGAAGCTTCGCTGAATTCACATAGAGACTTCAATGGGCAGACGCCGTTGAAGAGACCATAATAGACCGTGCCTCCCACTACGAAAAGATGAGTCAAGGAGTGGGAGGTTGTCTTAAAAACAGCTTCACCGAGGGGTGAGCCCATTAAGATAATTTATTTTTAAAATGCCACCCACTTGAAGCTTAAAGATTAAAGCTTAACGATTTTACGGCTTCATACATTGATCTAACGTTGTGAGTGTTTCCGACTTGAATCACATTTTCTCTCGCCAGCCATAGTCAGAACATACTGTACAACCAGCATGCTGCAGAAAACAATATCAGTGTTTTCATTTCCAGAATTGGGTTTTCTGGAGCAATGTATCGCTGAAGATGGATATAACACGCTTTCTGTTCAATTTCTCTGTGTGTGTGTGTGTGTGTGTGTGTGTGTGTGTGTGTGTGTGTGTGTGTGTGTGTGTGTGTGTGTGTGTGTGTGTGTGTGTGTGTGTGTGTGTGTGTGTGTGTGTGTGTGTGTGTGTGTGTGTGTGTGTGTGTGTATTCCTCCACACTATTAGCTGGGTCAGCAGCCTAGTCAATAAAGAGTAACAAGGATTTAACTCCCCTCTGCAGTCTGCTGGACATGTGTGTGTGTGTGTGTGTGTGTGTGTGTGTGTGTGTGCGCATGCGTGTGCGTGTGTGTACGCGTGTGCGCGCGTGTGTGTGTGTGTGTGTGTGTGTGTGTGTGTGTGTGTGTGTGTGTGTGTGTGTGTGTGTGTGTGTGTGTGTGTGTGTGTGTGTGTGTGTGCGCGTGCAGCATGTCATCTGCGCGCTGACATGACAGGTGCAGTGACCTGAGGGCGATAACCACACTGAAGTAACATCACAGAGCTACTGAGCCCCAGAGCCAATCAGTGCTCTGTAACGCAAAGAGGAGGTTTTGACGCACGCGATTTGAGGAGGTTTTTTAACGTCTGGAAAACTGTTTTTTTCTTGTTATTGTTTATTGTTAGGATAAATATGTTTTTGTGTGTTATTAGGTTTACTATCTATCCATCTATATCCATCTATCCATCTATCTATCTATCTATCTATCTATCTATCTATCTATCTGTCTGTCTGTCTGTCTGTCTGTCCGTCTGTAGTTGATTTTCATTCTCCAGGTTAACCTTTCAAAGCAATAATAACCACTGTAATAATCTCGTGGTGTTGCATAATAAATAAATGATGACTGCAGCTGTAATTTCCCTACTCGTTCAGATTGCGCCGTAATGAACCTACACCCAGTGCTGGACCTAAAAGAAAAAAAAAGAAAAAAGGAAAAACTGTTTGGGGCTGAAAGCGGCCGACGGAACTAATAGATGCAGACAGCACAGTGATGCACGAGGACGGTTCCAGGGAGACGGAGCTTGAAGCAACATACTGTACGGCTAATGGAAACACTCGAAGGGAAAGGAAGAGCCCGGGAGGAGATTAGGAATGAAGTGTTTTGGCGTGTGTGAGCAGTGGTGTGTTTGTGTCAAAACTAGGAATAATAGATTAAATAGATAGACTACCCCTGTGTGTGTGTGTGTGTGTGTGTGTGTGTGTGTGTGTGTGTGTGTGTGTGTGTGTGTGTGTGTGTGTGTGTGTGTGTGTGTGTGTGTGTGTGTGTGTGTGTGTGTGTGTGTGTGTGTGTGTGCCCGTGCTTGCGTGTGTGTGTGGGGACAGGGAAGGTGAGCTCAGAGCTGCCCAGTAGAGTTCATAAAGCGTGCGGTAGATTACCTGTCTCATAAAATAATGATGGCGGTGTATAAAATACTGTCATCTACGCCACTTAGCAGATGCCTCCACTCAAAGCCATTTATTCTTGGGCTAACCTGTTGGCTCGGTGGTATCTCGCTCCTGGTCCCAGTGGGATTTGGGGCCTTTATGTGTATAAATGACTTTTAGTTTTAGTGCAACTGCATCACTGCCCCTTTTAATATGGGTTAGCTTGGCTTGGCTTGGTGTGTGTGTGTGTGTGTGTGTGTGTGTGTGTGTGTGTGTGTGTGTGTGTGTGTGTGTGTGTGTGTGTGTGTGTGTGTGTGTGTGTGTGTGTGTGTGTGTGTGTGTGTGTGTGTGTGTGTCTTTCGCATTATTATACTTCTTATGCTCCCACTTTGATCCCAGATTATACTTCTCACCTTAATTTTACACAATGTGCGTGATTGAGATTGGTGTCGCCACGAGCCGTCTCTAGACTGAAGGAAAACAGCAGGTCGTTTGCTGGTGTCGCTGGTGTTGCACTAACTGCAACAAGAGGCTTGACCAAAATGCTGCCTGCGGGCAAAACAGCCCGTTACAAGTCTGTGGAGTCCTCTAAAAACACCTCAAAGTAAAACAATCACATCCATTTTTGCCATGGAATAAACAAATGCTCTGGTTTAGTGTGCGTGGCTAAAGCTCTCTTCTACACAACAAATTGGCTGAAAAGAGAAATTCAGGCTCAATCTATTTATTCCCATGGGATTCATTTTTGTCTAGGTCTGAATTAAATTCAGCTTTATCCAACCCCATTCTGTTTTCTGCATTTTAGATTAGAAGCTCCCGCTTAAGAGTACTAAGGTTTATTGTGCATACTGTAGAAATTCACTGAGAAAATGTTCTTGGAAAACCTGCACTCAATGTATGTCTAAGATCCACCCGACTGCCGTCTGTATCATCTGAAACCCCCCCCCCCAAAAAAAAGCTTGAGTCATCAATTTTCCTTCCCTTTCTTTTGACTCTGTACTGTTACATTTCTTTTTTTCTTATTCATCCTAATTGGGCAATGCAAGCTGCAGGATACATCTTCAGATGACTCATAGATTAGTTCTATCCATGGTGACAAAATTGCCCAATGGTCTGGATGGATGGATGGATGGATGCACAGATGTATGGAGGGGTGGATGGATGGATGCACATATGTATGGAGGGATGGATGGCTGGGTGGATCCACGGATGGTCAGATGGATGGAGGGATGGATGGATGCCCGATGGATGGATGCTCAATGGATGCTCAATGGATGGATGGATAGATGGATGCACAATGGATGGATGGATGATGGATGGATGGATGGATGCACAGATCTATGGATGCACGGATAGGCAGACGGATGGATGGATGGATTCAGGAAGGATGGATGGACTAATGCATGATGGATGGATGGATGGATGGATGGAGGGAGGGTTGGATGGATGGATGGATGGATAGCTGTAGCATCCTATTTTCCCATAGTCTTTCCCATTCCAGCTTGCTGTTGCATTGTTCAGGTTCAGATTGAACCCCTGGTGGTGCTTGATATCGCTATGCTGCGCTGCAAGCATTGAACAGGTCCCTCTCCTCTCTCTCCTCACCCTCCCCAAAAATATGCTTTTGGCAAACGCCCTGACAGTAATAGCGTCAATCTCCACCTAGAAGTAAAGCAGGCTAATGGAAGTACACCCCACCATGCCTGATTCATTGTATATTTAACCACCATTTTACATTTTGCAAACTAATAGTAACATTTTATAATTAACAATTTATAGACTATATATTGCCTGGGATTTTGGAAGTTGTAATATTGCCGATTTACTTAGATTTTGTCTTTAAGCCTGGATTACAGTCAAGTCATGATCTTTTTTTCGAATTTCATAGTTACAGATGGTGTAATCAAGGCCTCCACCTGCTCGGTGTTTCTCAAATATTTCTTGCGTGTAAATTCCTTATGAAATAAGAAGTTGTTAAAATTGTCATCGATGTTGTTCCATACGGGATAGATAGATATTGTTGTGTGTGTGTCTTATTTTTAATCATTATTGGCAGGGTTATGATAAAAAAAAATCACGTGTTTCTTCCTGATCATCGTTATTACGGTGCTCCACTAAACGCCCAGTCAGCAGTTTCAGCTGAGTGCTTTGAAAGAATAATCAATAATCACTTTCTCGTCTCTATTTTTCTCATTTCATCTCACTCATCGGCCTCACCTTCCCCACCCCACCTGCCTCCTGCACACCCCCTGACCTCTCCCTCCATTACTCTCCCCCCCTGTCTCTCTCTCAGGTGGCCTCCTCTCAATGGGCAGGTCCCCCTGATCCGGACAACCCCTTCCCACCCCCCTGCCCCCCCTCTCCTCACCTTTTTCTCCCGTCACCCCGTCGCCATGACGTCGACCAGTCAGCTGCTACCGTTCAAGCTGGCCCCACCCCCGGGGCTGCTGGGCGAGGCGGAGGGGGGGCTGAAGTGCGACCAGGAGATCGAGAGGCGCTACGAGATCGTGCCGTCCGTGGTCTGCTCCATGTGCTGCCTCTTCGGGATCATCTACTGCTTCTTTGGTGAGTTTGGCGCGGCGGGTTTTGCGCGGCGGGTTTTGGCTTGTCCCCAAAATATGATTCTAAGGCATGAACGAAAACCCAAAGTGAAAAAGCCAGTCATCACAAAACACTTATTTGGCCTGTTATTTTGTTATTATGAAGAAAGAAGTCACATTTAACCAAAATCCCCCACATGGAAAATGCATGTGAAAAGATGTGTTTTTTCACCAATTTGCACGTGATAATGTACATGTGATTCACGTATGAATATATGCATATTAATATAGACATATAAGATATATACATATAAAAGCAGATGCGAAACCCGTATATAACACATTTTAATCCCATGTGTGGGATTTTTCTGGTGCACTGTAAAATGAAAAACAACTCTAACTGGTGTCTCATTAGTTATTTCACAGTGTGCCAATTTGTGCCATACATAGGATTCACATGTTTTTTGTAAGGGTGTAGAATAAAGTCAAGATTATAAACATGGAGCTGGGTCATTTTGGATGCCATGGATAAAAAATGACACATTTACATGGTACATTTGAACCGGGTTTACTTCAGTTTTCCTAAACCGTTTACAGCCCATGAATCAGAAACTGCTTCGCTCTCCAAAATCCTCCCGAGGGGGCCGGAGCAGTCAGCTGTTCTATCATTTCCAATTTGATCTCTGTCATTGCAACTTGAACGTCGGGGCGTGAATGTTCACTCTCAGTCAGAGCTGGAACGCTGATGAGTCGCACCGTTTTTTTTTTCGGAAAGTGAGATTAAGTGTTATTCCTTCGCGATGTCGTTCCTACCTTCACTGTCACCTCTCCTCCCGTGAAAGTCTCTCTCATCATCCCCACTGTTAAAAAAACAACAAAAAAACAAAAACAAAAAGGAAACGTATAGGCGCGCATCATCTTCTGATGGTTCTTCAACGGGGACGCAGGTCTGAGTAGAAAAACGAAAAAACTACAGCGACAAAGAAACACTGAGATTTATTATCAACGTAAAATAGGACTGATAAGTAAAAAAATGACTCCTTGATGATTATTTAAATCACAATCCCTCCTCTCCTCTAGTTTGTGCGCTGCTTTTTAATGTGTTATTTTACATTCTCCTTAATCCTTACCGCTCTTTATCGGGCTTATTGATAACATTATTCAGGGGTGGAATTAGGGGTGAGTGACTAATTGTGGTTGCATCACATGCTAATTATATTTAATGTTAAAAAGCATAATTAATCAAAAGGAAAATCATAATTATTTGCCGTTAAATACATATTAATCTCTTCTAAAGTATAATTAAGTACACACCAAAACTGAAATAATTACACTTTATATAATCTTTTTCAATTTGTCTTTTGTTTTTTTTCTTGTTTTTGTTTTGTTTTTGTTTTCACATAAGGATTATATCTGCCTCGAAACGCATATTTATTTATAAATATAAAATAGTTAATTCATTCATTTAACAATTAATTCCATTTTTTGTGGGGGTTTTATCAGTTTAATTTGAATTAACTGGGTTTGTCAGTAAGTTTGCTTGGTTGTGAATAACTTCATTGTACCGGTCTCTTTAAAGCTCCTTTTTTTTAAATATCAATAATAACAAACATACTGTGTCTATTAACTACAACGCTATTATTCCACTTGAAACATTTTCCTTTCTGAACTTTCCCTTTCTCCTTGTAATTTTTGAAAATAAGGGAGAGAGGCTCGTCTTGTGATCTCCAAAACAAAGAGACAGGTTTCTGCTTTGGATTGATCGACCCTGCTGTGAGACCAACAAATTGATGTTTTATAAATGAGGAGGCATCGCACCGTGGGCGCGGCTCGGCAGAGACCTCGCTTCAAAATATATAACAACCTCGGCATTGTTCCCCGCCGTTAAAACAAAACCCAAGGCAAAACAAAACATTTTCAAACTTTTGTTTATAATCGTTGTTTGCTTCAAATACGAGAAGCCAGCAGCACGAGGTCCCGGCAACTTAAGTTGATGCACATTCTGTTTATGAGAGGGAGAAAGGGAGGGGTAGCAGGAGCGGAGGACTGGGGCGGGGTGAGACGAGCAGATGAGATGGAGAGACTCTCCAAACTTCAGGAGAGAGAGTGAGGATGACAGTGATGGGTTCAAAGCAGTGACAGCCCGGAGGGTTGTGGCCTAGGATGGATAGACGCAGGAGGGATTAAGGACGGAGAGATGAGATGAGGGGCCCCCGGGGCTTGATGGATAGTGGATGGATGGGTGGATGGATGGATGGGGCAACAGGGGAAGGTGGTGCAGAGGTACTGTACTCAGGTTTATGGATGAATGGATATACAGTAGAGTGATTTGATGGGTGGAGCATCAAGGCAGTGTGTGGGGGAAGACAAATGAATTGAGCTGCTTGGATCCCCGCCATTCAATTTCATCATATTCTTCTTCCCCTCATTCTATTGTTTATGCCCGTTTTATTTTGCGTTCCTTCTCGTCTGTGTCGTTTTTTTTTTTTGGCGTGCATTGTGGCGTTGAAAAAAATGCAGCTTGAATTCAAACGGAAGGCAATTTTGTTTTGTGGGATTATGCATCTGTTTGACTTCACGTGAAAAATGAACAATTTGAATTTGCACCAACAAATCAAAAAGACCTAATGCACTGACCATGCCTTGGAAAATCCAGCATTTATTCCACTTCCCACGCGATCTTTCTCATTTGCCAGGATTCTTGGTATATCGGCATTATATGCCATGGCACCCTGGTAAAACACCAATCGCCTCGGTACTTTTCCTGTTTAGGAACTCTCCTTTTTAGGCAGCTTTTTTTGGGAGCTGTTTTGTCAAATGGTTAATTGAATCGAGTTAGGTTGCATCGTGTGACGAGGCCATCCAACCATTCAACCCAGTGCAATGGATCCAGTTGCCATGGTAACCTTAACCAAGCTGGTCATCTTGCCCAACTAACAAGCGGAACCCTAAATCCTAAACGAACTGTAAGCACTAGAACTATTCAACTGTAGCTCCGGATTGCCACTGAGAACTTCCGTTTGTATTTTGATGTATTCTTTCTTTCATTTTGTTCTTCTCAACGTAGCGGGCAAGCATCTAAGCAAATTAGACCCCCGCCCCCTCCCCCCCTCTTGTTCAACCACAAAGAGGAAAACCTTAATGACTAAACCCTTTCCTTCGGGTGGGCTCGGCAGCCTTGAACGATGAAAGGGCGTATAGATCGGGCGAGGTACTCGGGAGATGAGGGGGAAGAGGAAATTGAAAGAATGTATTAAATAAACGCAGGGGGAAGAGTGTGTGAAAGGATGCCGGGCATTGGGAAGGAGGGAGAGCGTCGTCGGACTCGGCTGTGCAATGGCTGATTACACAAAGATAACAATCTGATGTGGAGCCCCTGAGAGGGACGGGGACGAGCGGGGGGAAAAGAAACAATGAGATGAAGCGGGAAGTGGAGGGAGATGGAGGCCATCAGCGAGGTTTCGGAGGCGGCGAGATTTAGGGACTAAAAGGCTTCCTAATTTGGGCATTTAAGGCTTCGGCAAGAAGCATTATCAGCGTTCAGGGTCAATAACAGATGTTTGAATGCAAAATGAATCAGTGAGAATATGGAGGAAAGAAGGAGGGGTTGCTGAAAGGGGGGAAAGGAGGTCCAAAAAGGCGGGAAATTGTGTGTGTGTGTGTGTGTGTGTGTGTGTGTGTGTGTGTGTGTGCGTGTGTGCGTGTGTGCGTGTGTGCGTGTGTGCGTGTGTGCGTGTGTGCGCGTGTGCGCGTGTGCGCGTGCGTGCGTGTGTGTTGTGTCCGGGGATAATATGAATTCAACTCATTTCCTCTACGATCTCTTTGCTAGATATCCAGTGTACAATCCGTCCGAAAGGAAATGACATGTAATTAAAGAAATAAAATAAGTGATTTGTACGCGGCGCACCAGACACCTATCACCAGTGGAATGAGTAATTATGGCCTGCGAAGGGAAAAGGGGCTTCTTAGGAGACGACTAAAAGACATCTCGGAGCTTTGAATGACGGTTTGATGAAGCAAACGTAACACTGCCGTGCGGGACATACCACGATCCCTCTCTTTTACCAGTGAAACATTTATTTATTCGTAATATTTCAGATATATTTACTATATTTATGGCAACATTGTGACAATATCCTAATTTAATTTAATGATTTAAGCTCCATCCTACACTCGTGAAGCACATCATTTGTCATGAATAATAATCGTTCATTTATTTATGCAATAATTCCCTACACGTCAGTCTTAGTCGCCTCAGATCATCTGCACGTTTCTGGTTGTCTGGGTCCTGCCGTGTTTAAGTGTGTTGGCCCGTTTTAGGCTGCGCCTCGATTTCTTATCTGTTTTTATTTTTTTATTTATACGCTTTTATTCTTCTTTGCGTTTATAAAATGCATTTCATACCTGACGTGGAGCACGTTGGGTTGCCCTTGTCTATGAAATGTGCCGCGCAAGTAGACTCGCTTTTACAGGATTGAACCCGGCGTTATAACAGCGACAAGGCAGCAAAATCCACCTTTGCACCCCGCAAATGCTCCAGTCAAACGTCACCACGTAGGCAATTTTCCAACTTGCCTCTTGTGGTCAGGTGGAAAAAAAAAAAACATGTAAACGTCTCTCCCCAGCGGCCTCCATCAGAGCGTCCCCGGTCGGTCGGCGGCGTCACAAAACAAACAAACAATCGGCGTCTTTATGTTTGGCTTCAATGTCAAACACTTCATCTCATCCCTGTGTTATCTCCCTTCAGTCGTTTGGCGTCATCTTTTCCTTTCGTATAGCTCGTACAAAACAATGTCGCACACAGTTATTCGGGGGATATTTACGAATAGCAAAGCCGACAGTTGTATGAATATTTTATGAGAGAGATGCTTGAAAATCAGATCAAAAACTACCACCAAACACCAAACGATCGACTACAGCCTGTCCTCATAACCTTGTTGGTGTCGCCTACCAGATGAGAGAGGCGCTCTCACGCCTTGAGAGGATTTTTAATGCGAGTGACAATCCAGAAGATGTTAATTCAGGGCTTAATGTGACTCAACTCTGTTCCTTTGCGATGATGGAGCAGTGTATCACACTGTGTGTCATAATGTTTATCTAATAATGCACGGTGTTTATTAACCTTTCCTACTTCCACACTGTTCTTCCATCCCCCTAATCTATTTGGGCTTAATGGAATATTTGCAATTTGCCACATGCCTGAAACGCTAATCTTCTAATCTAATTTATTCAAAACCTCATATTGTTCCTGCGGTGATTGATTGTAAGTGCTTCTGGCCAGACCCCTCTCTCCGTCGCCACCGAAACCTTACGTTCCTCAGATCTCTGATATTAGCTTCTTTATCGCCTCGGGGTGTGGCCCTCCTACACATGTACGTACACCGGATGTTTTGTGTGTTGATACCTAAATCCTAGCCTCTCCCCCAGGCTACCGCTGCTTCAAGGCGGTGATGTTCCTGACGGGCCTGATGTTTGGCTCCGTGGTGATCTTCATGCTGTGCTACAAGGAGCGGGTGATGGACACCCACCTGAGCGTGGAGGCCTCGGTGGGCATCGGCCTGGGCATCGGGACGCTGTGTGGCCTGGTCACCATGCTGGTCCGTAGCGTGGGACTCTTCATGGTCGGCCTGCTGCTGGGCTTGCTGGTGGGCGTGGCCTCGCTGGTGGTGAGTGGACCGGTCGTTGTGCTGTTGTCCCGGTTGTGTGTGTTGACACACGGCCGCGTCTCATGAAGGGAGTATCGCAAATAGGGCGACGCCTTTCGTGTCTTATGTATTAGGGGTGTCACCATTCTCCAAATCCACGATTTGGGTCACAATTCGATTCGATTTTCGATTTAAAAATGTGTATTTTTTTTTTCTTGATTTGTAAAGAAATACACTTCAGTCCAGACACATCAAATTATTTATAAATAATGGGGTTTTTTTGGAGTGGAATTAATATATAAACAAAATATTTCATTCAATTTCAAAGATGAAAGAAATGCTTGGGAGCCGCAAGAGCCGGCTCTTTTCAGTGAACTGAAAAGAGAGGAACCTTTCAACACACTTCGAGTGCGTCACTTCTCCTCGGCGCCACCGCGTCCGTGTCCGCTCCGTACGTCTCTTGTCTCTCGTCTCTTATCAGACTTTTTTCCTCGTTCTACTCATCATATCACAGCATCATGTTCCGTTTAATATATTGATCTCATCTTTGATATCTCAATCCAAATCATATCCATAACATTAACTGCTGTTATTGAGCAGCACTCTGTACTCTGTTCCGCCCGCTCAAGTAGAATAATCAAGTGGACATATTGTAAAATATATCATATTTTATTGAATCGGAGCGCACTTTTCCTTTCAATTATTAACCATTTTCCAGCTCAGCTGCTCAGCAAGATCCATTTGGACAACATAACCCACCAGAATACGGGGAGCATCGCGAACCTGCTTGTGATTTCGAAGATCAAAATCGAACGCTCATTTGGATCGAATTTTGAGTAGGAATCGTGACACCCCTGTTATGTGAAGCACTTTGAATTGTATATGCATTTGTGTGTATAGAGTTAAAAAGTGCTTCGCAGAGAAATCATGACATAAAAGCAAACATAATAATATAAAGGGAAGAGATACAAGGAGAAAATATGAAGATACAATATAATGAGCAAGCGCATCAAAAACATTACCGTAATTTCTGGACTATAAGCCGCTACTTTTTTCCCATGCTTTGAACCTCGCGGCTTAAACAAGGACGCGGCTAATTTATGGATTTTTCCCGCTTTCACAAGCTTCATGCCGCCAAAAAACTGAGCAAAAAACACATTATGTGACGGTGCTCAGATTTTTGGCATGAAGCTTTCAGTAGACCAATGAAATTGCCGAACGGGTTAAGGTGAAACAATGTAACTGTTTAGTTTACTGTTTAGATTAAATCGAGCGCGCTCAAACTTCCCATAATTTACGGTAGTCATTTTGTCACCCTAATCATGGCAAAGACACAAAAAAATGCACATGATGCAGCTTTCAAGTTGAAGGCGATCGATTTGGCTGTTGGAAAAGGAAGTAGAGCTGCTGCACGGTAGCTTGGCCTTAATGAGTCGATGATAAGACGTTGGAAACAGCAGCGTGAGGAACTGACTCAGTGCAAAAAGACAACAAAAGCTTTCAGAGGGAAGAAAAGCAGATGGCCCGAACTAGAAAATGAGCTCGAAGACTGGGTCAACACACCGAGAGCAGACGGCCGAGGTGTTTCAACTGTGCAGATCCGACTGAAAGCCAAAACAATCGCCACCGCAATGAAGTTTGAGGATTATAGAGGTGGACGGTTGTGGTGTCTGCCAGTGGGTCCTGACAGCGTGGAGCATTGGCAAAAAATCCACCATCATCCACTGGTCTCAAAAGTCTGGACTGCTGCGTGTTGAAGAGGGCAGCATGAGCTCAGCGGGGAATTTGCCTCCGAATGAAAGTGACGAGAGCGACAATGAAAACGATCCAACATCGGATGAAGCAGTTCTGAGGCTATTCAACTCAGACACCGAAGGAGATGACTTCAGTGGTTTCAGTGCGCAGGAGGAGGAAGATAGTGACCAATGACTTTCTGGTAGGCTACTGTTTACCGCTAATTTTTTATTTTTGTTACAAGCCGTGTTTCGTTAAAGCCTGTGTTAAGTTAATTTGTTTCAATGTACTGGTAGGCACCTGCGGCTTATAGACATGTGCGGCTTATTTATGTTCAAAATAATTACTTTTAAAAAATTCAGTGGGTGCGGCTTATATTCAGGTGCGCTTAATAGTCCAGAAATTACGGTACAAGAATACAATTTGAGTTCACGACACCTCAGCTAAAATCATGATTGATTTACTTTGACTTTTATATTAAATTCAGGGGTAAAATGGTTGCAGATGTAGGTGAATGCCAGTTTATTTTGTGTATTATAGTTTTTACGATTGCTCTTATAAAATAGCAGGAGTGCTATTGAGACAAAACCTCTTACCTTGTTGCCATTTATCACTATTCTCTTAAACTCCTCTTTCTTTATCTTCCAATTGCAATTGTCCAAGATGATTCTCTCTCTCGCCCCTTCCTTGTCCTTCTTTCTCTCTGCCTCTCTCTCAAATAAATTGTTTTTTTTTTTTTGTTCTCTCCTGAGACGTATAGTGGTATTTGGTCAAAGATTGGCATTTACAAAGCATCACCTTTCTCTCCATCCACCCCCCCGTCTCCCAGGTGATGGAGGAGTTCTACCACCCCAAGACGGTGTGGGTCCCCCTGGGCATCCTGCTGGGCTCTGGGACGCTGTTCGCCGTCCTCACCCTCCAGTGGCAGCGCTGCTTCGTCACCTTCTCCACCGCCACCTTCGGTTCGGCCATCATCACTGTCACTGTGGATTACTTTATAGAGCTGTTTGCCTTGGTGCACTACATCTATGAAAGACTCAAGGTACAGGCACTCGTGTTGCTTGAGTGAGATAAATTGTGTATACACATACCTGAGCCTCACCCATAAGTGTGTGTTTATGAATATGTCTGTTTCATACATAATCGTCCTCTCTATAGATTGCATTATAAGGCTTTCATCTTAGGGCACTGTCTATAAGGCTCACCCATTATAGTGTGTGTGTGTGTGTGTGTGTGTGTGTGTGTGTGTGTGTGTGTGTGTGTGTGTGTGTGTGTGTGTGTGTGTGTGTGTGTGTGTGTGTGTGTGTGTGTGTGTGTGTGTGTGTGTGTGTGTGTGTGTGTGAGGGGGAGAGAGGGAGAGGGAGAGGGAGAGAGCTATCCTGTGGTGCAGTTGGCAAATTGGACTGGAAAACCAATTTACAATCATCAGACATACAACAATTTACAATTGATTGGAAAAGCAATTAAGATTAGAAGATTTGTCAATCTCCAAGCAAATTGTATGTCATTATTTTAATTTTGACTGGTTGGGAAAACATTCCCAAAAATTAATCAAGGAGTTTAGATTTGCCATAGCAGTTTGTGTCGATTTTAAAATCAGAGCTACCCAGAAGCAGATTATTTTCATTCCTATATCTCGTGTCTCGCTCTGTTGGAGGATTATTGTTTTAAAGCAATTATTCACCAAACCCATAATTGTGACCTTTGCTCTGTAGGTGGCGCCAAAGAGGCCGGTGTGCTGGTTCACCTGGGTCATCTTGGGGGTGTGGCCTGTCCTGACGCTCCTCGGTGTCCTGATCCAATGGAAAGTCACTGCGGAGGGATACTCCCACACTGAGCGTAAGTGATATTAGTGATATTACGTGTTTTTTTCTCTTGTCAAAGAATCTGTAAAGCAACCCGGAATTGACTTGCTTGCCTGGAAAGGTCCCCACCACCAACAATAGAAACGGCATTATAGAGGAGCATATTCCCACAAATACATACAGACAAAGTACATTAAATGGCGCAAGAAATAAAAGAAAGAAGAAAGAAAATCATTTTCAAGAGTTGGATTTTTTTAACAAAATAATCTTACGGATTACCACTTTAAAAATATCATTCCACTGCGATGCTTCACTGGTGAACATAGGGCATATCATTTTTCCAGCCTTTTTTAAAACTAATTTGCCATAATCCTCAAATTCCAAACATAAATATTTCAGGAGGAATACAAACTCTGAGAGGTGTTGGATGTGTGCTGGATGCTTGGGTTCCAGAGTAAAAGATTAAGGCATAATGCACTGCAGGCAGGCAGGCACGGGGTAGGTAATTGATGCAAATGCATTGCTGAGCGCTTCCAAACCCGGGAAGTAAATAGGTACTGTATGAATGAGTTACTGAGCCACTGTGTGTGTGTGTGTGTGTGTGTGTGTGTGTGTGTGTGTGTGTGTGTGTGTGTGTGTGTGTGCGTGTGCGTGTTGTTTTTTTAATCGGAACGCTGAGGTAAAACGAGAGCTCAAACCAATTTGATTCTGGAATAAATAGGCCGCCATTTCCCCACAAAATTGCTACTTGTTTATTTAAACTTGATATAAAAGAAAAAGCAAAATTGCATTTCTCTGGAGCTTTTATCAAAGAAGTGAACCTGTGTAGTCCAATACTGGCAACCTTTTATAACATTTTAATAAAAGAAAGAAATTGAAAAGAAAAAAGGTTATTTAATAAAAAAGGTTAAGCTTTATTGATCAATCGTATTTTTCTATAGGTTTATCTTAAAATGCCATGAAGCCAAGGAGGTGGGGTGTGTGTGTGTGTGTGTGTGTGTGTGTGTGTGTGTGTGTGTGTGTGTGTGTGTGTGTGTGTGTGTGTGTGTGTGTGTGTGTGTGTGTGTGTGTGTGTGTGTGTGTGTGTGTGTGTGTGTGTGTGTGTGTGCCAGTCTGTCTGTCCGTGCAAATGATTGTGTGTGAACCTGAAGACACAAGCAGTAGCCATGTCAGCTAAATGTTTTATTTCCAGAAACAGGCGTAGTCTGTTCTGGAAGCAGCCACAATACAGATGGCATCCAGACACACACACACACACACACACACACACACACCCACAGACACAAGTACAAATGCAAGGGAGGAAATGTGTATTATTTTATTTTGATTTTATTTTTTTATTTTTATTTGTATTTATTATTATTTATTATTATTTGCCCAATATATTTACACGTCATTATTTTTTTCTCGAAACAAGCAACTGGACAAGCTTTGAATGGCCACAAAAGAAAAGGGCGACGGCCATAAAGCTCAATCAGTCGATCATTCACTAAACCTCTCTGTCTGTCTAAATCCTCCCTCTCTCCCGCCCTCACTCACACTCACACATGTGCGTGATCGGTGTCGGGGTGTGTATGGTGTGTTGGACGATGCCTCAGAAGGAGTCACACATGGGCCTTTTTAATAGGATGAAATAGGAAGCCGCCATGGCTTCCAGTCAGAGTGTGTGGGCAAGGAGATAGAGGAGGCTTGTGTGTGTGTGCCTGCGTGCGTGCCTGCGTGCGCGCCTGCGTGCGCGCCTGCGTGCGTGCCTGCGTGCGCGCCTGCGTGCGTGCCTGCGTGCGTGCCTGCTTGCGTGTGAGAGAATGAAAGGGAGGGAGTGTAAGAGAGAGACTGACGGTAAACAGACCAATGGTGTATGTAAGCTCTTGGTCTTTGTCTGTACTATATGTTCTTGGTGTGTGTGTGGGAAAAGGAGAGAGTGAGTGTGTGTGTGTGTGTGTGTGTGTGTGTGTGTGTGTGTGTGTGTGTGTGTGTGTGTGTGTGTGTGTGTGTGTGTGTGTGTGTGCGTGTGCGCGCGCGTGCAGGTTTCTCCATAGGGGAACCTATTGTTCCCCTATTGTTATTGTAATTTGCATTGCACATATGGCCTGTGGTGGTCATCTTCTTGGGGGTGGGGTTTTCTCATTTAAAGGGGACCTACAGTTTTTGAAAAATTCACTTTTTCAGTGCTTGTGCACATGCATTTGGGTCTCTGATGGGCCTACTAACATACAGACTGTGAAATAAGAGAACCCAGTCAATTGTTGTGAGCTGTCTATTTCAGAAAATTTGTGGTGAAATAGGCCGTTCAGATTTGCAGCCCATATCCACATAATTTAGGGGTTCAGTAGAATTAGAACCGCCCTCCATCTTAGGGTAACGCCACCCTGGAGCGAGACCGGACCCGCTAGCATCGGAGCTAAGAGCTAAGCATGGGAAGTGCTCTGTTGGCTGCAGAGACCAGCACAAATCTTTTAAAAGAAAGCAGAATTAATACCGACTTTCCATTAAGAAACTGCTATGGAGGGATTCTTCTGTGTGTTTATTGTGTGCTGTGTGTTTCTTTCTTTCTAAAAAAAAAGTATGCAGTAGATAGACTGTAGGCTGTGGTACAGTATCCACTGTTTGTTTCTCCAAACAAAACCAATAAGAATAGTGTGCTTTTATTGTAGATGTATTTATTTTGTTTTATTTTATTTTCCGTCGTCTACTATAAACCAAAAAATCTCCGGTGGAATGTCCCGGTGCAGCGTCGGTACAAACTTTTAAAGTAGGTCTAATAAGATTCAGCAACTGGATTGGTTATTTCTCGCCTCAAATTTGTTCAGAAACATATTTTGATGGACGGATAAGGTGAAATCAGTGAAAGTTTAGGACTACCGGGGCATACAACGAAACCCGGCGTAAATCTCAAACCCCATTGGCTCAGAGACCTAGGGGCCTGGCAGCTTGTTTACATTTAAAGCTACACACACAGAAACAGGATGGGTAGGAGGCCTGTTGGAATGGCTGGAATGCATAGTCTGAGTGGTATTTCAGCAACAAAAACTCCATGTTTTGTTTTGGGGGCCTCAGATACCCATTAACTTGTTGAAAATAATTCCAGATTCAAGAGGTTATTTGTCACACACATATACGTACGGTCATACATATATACGAGCATAAAAGGTCCCCTTTAATAAATAACAACTGGGCTATATATATACCTTATATTATATACTGTGGTGCCAGGGTGGTGTGGTTTGAGCAGCCACCTTGATCCTGGGCCCTATTACCTTGTGGCAGGCCACACCACATATACATTTGCATATTTATATACATATAATACAGGATATAAACAGACTAGAAACACAGCTTCCCTGGTTTGTCTGAATAAAGGACCAAAACTGGAGGTGGAACAATGGGGGGGCAGGTGCCAGATAGAGGATAAGGGCGGGTTAAAGAGGAAACACTCTCTCACACACACACAAACACACACACACACACACACACAAACACACACACACATACACACAGAAATAAACATGCTTTTGCTGAGGCCCAGTTCAATAAAATGATTATTATTATGGAACACCACTATGAACAACATAAGCCCTGTGAGTTTAATGATAAACTAGGATTCAAGGAGGTAGAAATCACACTCTCCTGCGCTGCCCGGCATCTATGCAATACATCAGACACACGCCGGTGCACACGGATGCACAAATACACACACGTGCAACAACAAATCCACACACACACACACACACACACACACACACACACACACACACACACACACACACACACACACACACACACACACACACACACACACACACACAGAAAAACACACATAGACTGACCCCCCTCCCCCCACACATACACACACACACACACACACACACACACACACACACACTGGTGCACACATTTATAACAAACCACACAATCAATAACTGTGACGTGCGAACACACACACACGCACACACACACATAGACACACACATACATTGGTGAACATATTAATAACAAACCACACAAACGTCATCTGAGATGCAGACACACACACACACACACAGACACACACACGCACACACACACACACATACATTGGTGCACACATTTATAACAAACCACACAATCAATAACTGTGACGTGCGAACACACGCACACACACACATAGACACACATACATTGGTGCACACATTAATAACAAACCACACAAACGTCATCTGAGATGCGCACACACACACACACACACACACACACACACACACACACAATGGAGGGACACAAAAGGCTGGGGAGGGGGTGGGGGGGGTCCAAGGTGGGTGGTTGGAGCAGGAGGGGGGAGGAATATCATTACGTTGTCTCCCTGGCAGATGGTGCCTCGTTAGCCGCCCCCCCCGTGCCCACCCTGGCACAAAGAACCACGGACCCCCACGACACACACATACACACACAGAGCGGAGAATGCCCTTTTCCTGATGATACGCGCTAAATTACCCTTGTACTCGCAAGGACTTGGGGCTCAACAAAATTGTGCTAAAGTCTACACATAAAGACACCAACAGCTAATCCTGTAAACACACTAACACACACACACACACACACACACACACACACACACACACAGGGGTGGTTGATAATCAGTGGGCAGAGCGACAGACTGAATATTCTCATCTGTCATCTGTTTCTAAGGCGGGCGTGAAAATAAGTAAAAACACTCCCTCTCACACTCGCACAATATGTCAGCCGTGTCGGTATCCAGGCACGAGTACACGCCGCGAGGAAACCGTCCATCTGCCGAGCCAGTGAATACAGAGCAGGGGACGGACGGGGACGAAATGCTAAAAATGCGCCCGGAAGCCCGCCTCCTCCCATTGGGGTCGGAAGATAGCTTGTGAAACCACTTTAGAGAGTCGTGTCAATGTTTATTTTTCAGGTTTTCAAGTGTTCACAGAAGGGCCCATTGATATCTTTGTACAGGTCTATTTCAGTTTGTTTCCCTCTTTCTCGCACCATATTTCTCACTAGCTTGCTTGAGAACCGATCTCAAGCATCTAGATCGACCGTCTTAATCCAGTTCTCTTTTCATTTATCGACTCTTTTCGTGCTCTCTTAATCTTTCTTTCAACTCCTTCCATTGTATAAAAATGTTGGGAAAAAAAAATAGTTTTAGATAACCAACCACCGCATCTCTCTCTCTCTCCCTCTCCCTCTGCCTCTCTCTCTCTCTCTCTCTCTCTCGCCCCAGTCGTTCTGAGCCGGCAGCAGAGGCGGGTCCAGCTAATCCGCATCCGCCAGCGGGAGGAGAGGATGAAGAAGGAGAAGGAGAACAAGAAGAAGAAAAGGCGACAGAACCAGAAGCCCAACCCCAAGCAGAAGAGCCAGTCGCTCCACCACCACCACCACCACCACCACCAGCAGTACCACCACCCGTCCGCCTCCCACCCGCACCACCAGGGCTCCCAGGGATCCCACCCGCCCAAAGCCCCGCCTCCCCAGACCGAGCCGGGTTTCCACCGCAAGACCAACCCCATACGGCGCTTCGACGGGGACGTCCTGTCGCCGGTAAGTCCAAAAGAAGGGGGGGTAACCGATCGACGGTAGAGGTCTTGGTGGCATCACGGCAACAAGGTTCTGGGTTCGAAACCTGTCTTGGACCTTTTTGAATTGAGCTTACCTAACCCCAACCCCCTAATCCTAACCCTCCCAACGTGGGGTGGACAATATGGCAAAAATATCACATCACGATTTTTTTCAGACAGGATCACGATCCACGGTCTTATCACGATTCTCTTTCGTGTTGGTTTTTAAAAGGCGGAACTCCAAGCTTGAGCCGCAGTATTTTTTTGTTTTGTTTTTAATCAGATTTAATATACATCCAAAATAGGTAAACAAGGGATTTACGAGTTACTTCCATGGGAAATAACATTACACAAATTGATTTATTTAAATGTATTTACAGATTTTGATCGTGACAAAGGAGCCATCAAATTGAGCCCTTTTACGCGCCCTATGTAGAGACACGCCAATTAACCAATAAAAGCAAACATTAGGTAGTTTGGTTTTCCTTTTTAGGTTCTGTTACCTTGAAGGCTATATTTTTTCAAATAGGGAAATTAGTTTGGTTGTACTGTTCTGTCCTGATTTCAATTTGCGCTCCAAAGGGGAGACCATACCAAGTCTCACCATGCTTGGCTCTTAATGTTATTAACAAAGTGAGATGTTTCTGGGTTGTATTTAACAAATACAACAAAACAAAAGATCATCCTATTTTTCTGTCTCGTATTCATTTCCAAAAAAAAGTTTGGAAATCGCCTTTCAGACCAATTCCCGTCGTAAGCAGGAAGAGCTGACTCGTTCGCGTCCGCGTTCCGTGCTAGGAAATAGTATGTTCTGTTTTAGATATTAATTTTTTTTACCAATCTAATTAGACTAGACAAATGTGCCCCCACCCCCCGTGCACTCCATGCATACGTTCTGTCTTTATTTTTTTTTTTTTTTGCTACCGACCCGCCAGATCAGCAGCATTCTGACGCCTACAATGGACTAGTGAATAGTGTGATTCAAGATTTGGCTGAGAAAACAACTTTGGATGCGTGTATGAGCCATAGAACTGCAACTGATAGAATGTGCACTATAGCACGACACTAAACCTCTCTCTGTAAGGGCAGATCGTGGAGACGTAGTCGTTCGCAATCTAATATCGTCATATCGCACTCCCAATCCTAACCCCTAACCTTAACCCTAACCCCTAACCCCTAACCTTAACCCCTAACCCCAAACCTTAACCGTAACCCCTAACCCCTAGCCACTAACTTCTAACATTAACCCCTAGCCCCTAACCTCTAACCTTAACCTTAACCCCTACCCCC
>NC_137210.1:19713840-19718840 GCF_960531495.2 Zeus faber
CTCCTCCACTATCTCCACCTTCTTCTGGCCCCTCTCTTTGTGTCACTGCAGCCCCTTTGTCTGGTTATGCACGCACACGCACACACACACACACACACACACACACACACACACACACACACACACACACGCGTCTGTGTTGTTTTATCTCCGTTAACATTCTCAGCCCAGCAGCTTCAGACTCGCACTCAGTCGACGATAAATCTTGTTGCCCCGCTAATCTTCCCTCCACCGGAAACAAAGACGCGACTGGGGCCAAACTCATTAACCAGCTTCTGTTCGCTCCGCACCGCGGAGCCAGAGCCTGCGACCGATCGCTTTCCGACAGGGGGGGCCTCTCGACGTCGGCTCCTTCCAGAAGGAACGAATGGGGCAGAGGCTCGGCGCCATCGAAGCGGAGGGCGAAGCCACCTCAGAGTGGATGAAACTGGGGATTCCACCATGTCCACGTGAGGGACGTCCCAGGAAGGGTCTTTGCGATGCAGTCGTCTAATTGTGGGGGGGGGTTTTTTCGACTATGCAAATGCAATGGAATAAAAACAGGACTTGCGCTGAAACTGAATCGACTGAATATCCACACATCGATGTGAGGGGATGTAATGGCTGTAAAATACACTGTATCTATCATCATTTGAAATCAGAATGAAACCAGGCTTTATCGGAGTTTGAACCTCCATCTTTATTAGACAGAATTGAAATAGTTTATTCCACGACATCGGTTACGAGGCACACAGGACTATTGATATTTATTCGGAAAACACACGTACAGATACACCCAACACGTGCCGTAGTGAACTCCCGACTTTTTAAACATTCCCCGCCGGTTGAACGCCCAAAGGTCGACCTCTGTTACGCGCTCGCCATCGGTGAGAGTCACCGCTCGTCTTTCGCGTGAAAAGCAGTTTGTCGAATGGTCAAATGTGAGGAAATGAACGTGAAGACGATGCACAGACAAGTCGGACGGGGCGGGGCGGCGAGAAAACGCGCCACACACAAAATAACTTTCCTATAAAACGTTTTTTTCACCCGTTTCCGCATTTCTGACACCGGACGCATAAAAAAAAAAAAAATGGAGGAGTGGCCGGGCCGGACGCCCGCGCGTGTTTTCTCTCTCCCCTCGAAAGCTCCTCCCTCGCACCCTCAAATCTTCCGCTCAAAAACCTCAAACCTCACGACTGGCTCGTTTTCCGTTTTTATAGCCCCTACAAAAAGCCGAACGGTGCGTCTCTCAAAGAAGGGTTCCAAAAGGTCTCGCCGTGTCAGAGCGAGGCTGGCTGACGGGGATGGATCCTCGAGTCCCGGAATGGTCGGTTGGTTACCCGACGAAATCTGCTTGTGTTTCTTTCCCTTTCCCCTCGCTGTGAGCGGCTCCCTCTCTAGTCTCCTTCTGCTTTGAAATTTAAATAAAAAGTCTCGGTCGGCTTAGTTACGGTCGGGAGAATGTCCGCTGGTGCAGTTCACCAACTATTTTACGTCTTTATTTCATTCCGTTTCACGGGGGTGCGGGGGGGGGGGGGGGGGGGGGGTTGTGCAACGTGGCTTGGGCTCGGTTTTACATGATGTCCTGCTGGTGCTGCGTGGACTCGCTGACCACCTGCAGAGGAGGAAAAAAACAGAAACGAAACAAAAACGAAAGACGATTAAAAAAAACGGAGAGGCCTGAGGGGAGGCTCATAGGAATGGGTCAGAACGGGTGGTTTCAGGGCGGGACTGTTCCAGGGTTAGGAGAATCCTTTTTCAGGAGTTGGAACACCTTCGCCGATGGAGTTAGCACCGACCGCTCAGCGGGAATAAGAAGTTTAGACTTTTTAGAGCCGGGGCGGACGGGATGGTGGCTGACGGAGGGGGGTGGTGTTAGGGTGCTTTCGTGGGGGTAAGGGTGCCCCCGTGCACTCACTCACGACGAAATACAGCTTTCGGAGCAGTTGTTTTGTTTTTTTGGCCAGAGTTTGCAGTTCTACCCCCCCCCCCCACCCCGACACACAATTAGACTGGCGTCCTCCTCTCCTCCGGCCTCTTATTTATCTGTATGCTTCAAAAAAATAAAAAAGTGGGGGTCCGGGTAGGACGGAGCTGTCTTGGCAACCTCCCCGCGATGGCTCACCGCTCCAGGTGAGCCATCCGGCTTTGAAGGCCGGTTCTTCTTCTTCTTACCGATTTGCCCCGAGTCTCTGTTCTCCCTGTGCGTCGTCTGTGAGTCCAATGCTTTGTTTTGTTTTTTTTTTTAGACATGCAAAGTGCACAAGTGTCACCCAACTTAAAAAAAACAACTAAATTATGGCTTCATCCGCCAGTGTGCTCAAAAAATGTGAACAAGATGGTGGAACTGGACTTACACAATGGGCACTAGCGCCTTGGCTCATAGAATACTTCATCTGAATTAAAAAAAATATCGCGGTTAAGAGTTTCAGTCCATAAACCTAGAAATACTTCATGGGCATGACGGGGCCGCGGCGGTTTCCCTTCTGTTTGTGCGTATTCATGTTCGAGGGCGGGGAATTTGCTAGTGCGGGTGAGCCGTCTCACCTCTCCGTCGCGGGTCTCGATGGTCTTAATGAGTACAGTCTTTTTGGAGTGAACCTCTGGTGTCCTCTGCTGCTGCTGGGACTCAGGGCTGGTCTCTGGAGACAGAGGCAGACACAGGGTTCACAGACACTCCATGCTCATACGCAGAGCCAGTGAAGATATAAGAGAGTGAAATATAAAGGTACATAAATGAACAACAATCTATTATCTGATTTAGAAACGAATAATAATTGTTAGTATTATTGTTTATAATATTGTGTTTGTATATTATTAGAATATTATTATTATTATAAATGTAATAATAACATATATTTAATGGTGCTGTGTTATGGTATCACTGGTTGCTAGGCAGGACTGGTTACTGAAGAAGACTGATTGGAAGCTGTCAAAGTAGTCCTAGTTTATTCTTAATCACAGCTTCATTCAATTCACCCACACGAGCCACAAAGCATATCAACCCTTAGTTATTAATGTGGATCAATTCATTATGGGGATGATTATTATGTTAGCTTGATAGATAATTGAGATGTGGGTTTTAGATGATTGCCTCTGGGAAACAAGCAGTTGTTTATATACATATATCTCCACCTGCTGGACAAAGTACGGTATTGCAATAAACCCCAATCAGTATTTTCATTCCATACTTGTCCACACTATAGTTAGCTAATGTCTTGTAAATACTTAAATGTAACTTTGAATATTTGAATATAATTTGTTGGGGACCCCAGTGGGTCTGCAGACCCGACTGGAACGACTGCGTCATACAGCCAAGAGTTAAGATGGCAGCATTTATTTTGTGGACTCCATGTCATTGATTAATAGACATTTCCTGTGGAATCTTGATAAAAAGTGGAGTTTATCTTACCTCTAAATCCGATGGAGGAGAAAGCACTTTGCATAGGCATGGTGGTGGTGATTCTGCAACGTGAGGTAAGACACAAGGAATGATATTTACCATCCACAAAAACCGAATCATGAAGTAAAGATGTTTGATCCCTTAACACACACACACACACACACACACACACACACACACACACACACACACACACACAGACACACACCTGGTCTCCTCTCCCTCCAGCAGCTTGCGGTAAGTAGCAATCTCAATGTCCAGGGCCATTTTAACATTGAGGAGGTCCTGGTACTCCCTGAGGTGGCGGGCCATCTCATCCTAGTGAACAATGAGAAATATCAATAAGCATTGTAAAAACAATAATTGAGAAATGGATTCATTTGTAAAATGAAAACAAAGATTGGACCTCACAGTGCATCATACAGCTTTAGTCATGATGGGCGGTAATTGCTTTATAGTTGTCTTAAAATACTGAAGACCCCCTCAGAAACAACCCCGAGTGAGTTTCATCCAAACACCTTCATCTTGGCGATGTCTCCCTCCAGCCTGGTGATGCTGTCCTGGTAACCCGTAGCCTCGCGGCCCATGCGGTCCTCCATGTCCCTCATCTGGCGCAGCAGGGACTCGTTCTGGGGGCAGCGGGTGGAGCAAAGGGGGATCAAACAGGTGAGCGGAGCGCGTGAAGGGGCACCAGCCCCGATCGACGGGGAACAGAAAGCAGAAGGAGGGACGAGGAGGCGGCGGCGGCGGCGGCGGCGGCGGCGGCGGACTCACCGTGCCCTTGAGCGAGTCGATCTCGCAGGTGAAGGACTGGATCTGGTGTCTGTACTCCATGGTCTCCTGCTTGGACTGCCGCAGGGCGTCGTTGTTCTTGTTCACGGCCTGGTTGAGGTCGGTCACCTGGGGGGGTTGAATTCGGAACATGGATCTTCTCGCTTATTATCGTCTCATCGCTGGTTTCCAGTCTCAACGTAAACCCCGTATTTGGCGTTCTCGCCAACATACAAACCATGGACTTTCAATACCTTGACAGGAACCCATGTGTGCTTTGATAGGGCTAGCCTGTTTTTTTTTTTTTTAGCTCTACCTTGGACTTGTACCAGTCCTCGGCCTCGGCGATGTTCTTGGCGGCGATGCCCTCGTACTGCACGCGGATGTCCCTCAGCGCGGCGGTCAGGTCGGGCTTGGACATGTCCATCTGGACCTGGACCTGGGTGTCCTGCATCTGGTTCTGGAGCTCGTGGATCTCCTGCCCCGTCGGGTCGGAGGGAAAGCAAGGAAACGGAGGAGGTTAGAGGGAGGCGAGCGAGGGAGAAAGGAAGGAAGGTAGGAACCAGAAAAGGGAATGGGGGGTGAAGGGTGATATAGCGGTGATTTTGGAAACGGAGGGAAAACCTGGCGACCCATGAAATCGCTGTCATTGAATTGGGAAAAGGTAAGGGGCGCGAGAATTTTTACGACGAGAATACCCGGCTCTGTCGACCTCACGTCGGACTAATTTAGGAGTATGGAACCTGGTGCGGGCCGGGGCATGAACCGCGGTATGCTTTGGTCTCATTCAGCTGTCTGTCTCAGTAACATACAAATATAAATAGCTGTACATCTGTTCACACACACT
>NC_137210.1:19721340-19738840 GCF_960531495.2 Zeus faber
TTCTCGATTTAACTTTGATTTCGGTTGATTCCTTTTGTCATTTGTCTCCGTGCATCTCGTCCACTCCTACTTCGAATACGTTCCCGTACGTAAATTCCTCCTTTTCCCATTTTTTTTAATTGAGAAGATCGAGTCATTCCCTCCGACCTCGACCGCCTTCCTATTTCCCCTGCCCTTCCTGCCCACCCCTCCCTCAATCCGTCCTCAAGCCCGTCCTCCCAATCCGCAGTCGAAAGTAATGGGGAGCAATTCCGGCCAATTACACCACGCCGCTGGAGGAAAAGTTTCTCCGGCGACGCCCGTCTTCTTTCGCCCCACTTCTTTCTCTTCCCCCGGTCCCGTTTTCTCGCCGAGACGAACAACCGCCTCTCGCGTTTTCCCTTCTTCCGGCTAAATCTATTCTGAGTTCTCTAATTTTAGGTCTTGCCGGAAGAATCCCTCAACGCTGCCGGGCGGAACCGGCTCGGCGAAAAAAGGCATCGGGATTTTGAGCAATCTCGCGCGGACGTTTTCCGACGCCACGCGTCCCGCTCCTTGTTTATTCCGAACCACTAAGGGTACTACTTGCACTGTTTTTAACATCCTCCTTCCTCTGCCTTCGTCCTCCATAACTATTCAAAACATCCATTCAACCACCTTATATGGCCGTCGATTGCAACATTCAATATGGCATCCATCATTCATCAATCATCTGCCCACCCTCGCCGCCGCCCTCCCCGTCTCACCTCTGCTTGAGTTTCTGAAGGTCGTCCGCCAGGTTGTCCCTGTCCACCTCCACGCGGGCGCGCTGGTTGGTGACCGCCTCCACCTGCCTGCGCAGCTCCCTCATCTCCTCCTCGTAGAGCTCCGCCACCCGGCCGGGCCCCTCGCGGCCCCTCAGCCGCTCCACCTCCACGGTCAGCGCCGCGTTCTGCTGCTCCAGGAAGCGCACCTTCTCGATGTAGTTGGCGAAGCGGTCGTTGAGGTGCTGCAGCTCGGCCTTCTCGTTGGACCGCGTGTTCAGGAAGTCCTGGTTCATGGCGTCGGCGAGGTTGAAGTCCAGCTTGTCGCCGGAGTAGGCGCGCAGGGCCGAGGAGGAGCCGTAGCCGCCGCCGCCGGACGACAGCCGGGCGCCGGCGTAGGAGGGGGACGCGTTGGTCTTCACCTCGTAGACCCGGGAGGACATGTGGGAGGAGGCGGAGCGGCCTCCTCCCGCGGAGAACATGGAGGACATGGGGGAGGCACCGAGGCCCGAGCCGAAGGTGCGGCGGTACGAGGAGGCGGACTGGGCGGAGGCGGAGTAGGACTTGCTCATGGCTGGCTGCTGGGTTCTCTGGTGGTTTGGCTGGAGCTGGGGTTGCGGTGCGGAGGCCTGAGTGTCCCACCGGGCAGAGTGGACAGAGACTGAGTGAAGGGACGACGTGCACGGGACGCGGCTATTTGTAGCTTTGCCACGCCCACTATATCTCACCCAGCCCCTCGCCCCTTCGCTCTGCGCCCCCGCACATGCACCTCTGTCCTATTCACTCCGCCCCCGTTCACCCTGCGCCATTTCTCAGACTTCAAATCCCACTGATCCACCAGACTATAATTTTTCAGACCGGGCCCCAGAATACAGCAATTTTGCTTACATATCTGGAGAAGGTGAAGGTGACAAAAAAATGACCTTAAATTAAAGATCATGTCAGTCCACATACAGTACGTTGTGTTCACTCCATGTATGAAGTGCATTATAACACCAGCTCTTTTGTAATCAGATTACTGCTAATTACTTTCTGTACACGTAATCTATTACTCTCCATTTCATGCACATATCTACCCTCCCCCCTCCCTCTGTTGAGCCACTCATCTTTATTCTTACCCCCTCATCACTACTTGCCCACCACAACCCCACCCGACCCCACCCCACCACCACCACCACCACAACCCGCCTGCTTGCTGCCCACTTCAGCTGTCAATGGGGTCTGGTGTCAGGGGTCGGAATGGGTGGTGGCCTCAAGTGTGTGTGTGTGTGTGTGTGTGTGTGTGTGTGTGTGTGTGTGTGTGTTGAGGTGTGTGTGTGTGTGTGTGTGTGTGTGTGTGTGTGTGTGTGTGTGTGTGTGTGTGTGTGTGTGTGTGTGTGTGTGTGTGTGTGAGTGAGTTGAGTCTGTGAATGAGTCTTGGTGGGTTAGTTAATGAGCTACTGGAATAGCTCAGAGCTCTGAGACAGGGCCTTAGCATTTGTATGCATATGCGAGTGTTTCCTTGCTCGGCTACAAGTTTGTTTTGGGGAGAGTGTTTTGGGAAGTCAGAGATAGGATATGCTTGTTTTGTGTATTTATCTTCTGGGTTACATCGCCAGGAAGCTAGGATAGTGTGCCAACTGGGAGAGGCCGGAGTTCAGGATCTATGACAGAAGCCAAAAATAGACCACTTCCAGCTCTTGAGAGAAAGTATTTTTTAAATATAGAAGCTTTAAGATCGTTGGAATAGTTAAGTAATGCGCAAAGCAACTTCCGGGAAAAGTTAAAACGACCCAAAAGAGTCAAAGTGAGAGGACATATTAATAATTTATATATTATTTATACCGTATATACCCATAGTGGTCAAGTATGCTGCGCATAGTATCACATTTTGTAAATTCTGTATATTTTTGTATGTCTTACTATTGAAGTCATTTTTTTGCTATTTGTATACATTTGACAATTTTTATTTGTCCTTGTTTTTTTTTTTTACTTCACTTTTTATTCTATTGTATTCATCTGTAGTAAAATGCAGCAAACCTCACCTGGACATTCCTAGTTTATGTCAATGTAACTGGCGGAATAAACGTAATCCCTAAATCCAAATTGTTTTCAAAATGGGCTCTAAATCTGTTATGTAGACAATGTGACATTTGCCGTATGGGACCAGATTAGATTGCACTTTATTGTCGCCTGAGTTACATAAGAACAGAATACAGCTGCCGCCTGGAGGCTCGCAGGCTCGCCACTTCATCATAAGGACGCCACTCATACATCTGGCAGCTGACTCACACCCTCCGACGTGTGTGTGTGTGTGTGTGTGTGTGTGTGTGTGTGTGTGTGTGTGTGTGTGTGTGTGTGTGCGTGTGTGCGTGTGTGCGTGCGTGCGTGCGTGCGTGCGTGCGTGCGTGTGTGTTTGTCAGACATGCATGCAGCAACTCACAAGCGAATGGGTGAATTCATTCATTTTTAGATGAATCTACTTTTCACCAAATGATTGTGGTCCAGCGAACATCGAACAGCGAAACATTCAAAGATTGCTTTATTTTAAAACGAAAACATTTGAATAAGGTGGGGAGAGGAATGTGCGTTTTAGGATAAAAACTGCCGTATTTTGTCAATAATACGCCTGGGTTTAGGGTAAGTTTAAATATTTTTTTAAATATTACAGGATAAATAAAACCTAATTGAGGCAAAATGACAATCTGTAGCTTAAGAGTTTGGTTGAACTTGGCCAACCGCTCAGAGCGACAGGGTGCGCAAGTCTTGATCCATAGGAATCATCACCAAAATGACAGATATGTGGTCATTGTCTGTATTCTGCATGCGTTCTATATTCTTTTCAGAATTTGTAAATGAAAAAAATCGAAAACTTTAATTTTTACGGCATTTTGTGAATACGAATAGGAATATATTTTAACACATAATATAATATATGACATAATTTAACACACTATGACATCAGAATGTCCCCCATGTCCTACATTTTCAAGTGAGGAAACTGTATTGACGGGATTCAGTCACAGGATGCTGATGAACCTCTTGATCCTGTCCAGACCTCACACACCGTTTTAGCATCGTAACCGGAACTGTGTGAGGTCGAGAGTCCGGGAAAATACATGTCTGACTGTGGGAAAAATAAATACATGACTGAAGGCTGTATGAAGAACCAGCATGTTCTTTTGCACATTCACACACACACACACACGCGCACACACGCGCACGCACGCAAGCACACACGCGCACACACACACACACACACACACACACACACACAGAGACATGCACGCACACACACACACACACACACAGAGACACGCATGCACACACACACACACACACACACACACACACACAGACACGCACACACATAATGCAAATTACACCAAAGCATAAAATACCAAGTTCATCTCAAAGAAAAAAACAACATGCGCAATCTCTGAATACCTTTGGATAACCAGGATTGCACTACCCAACTGTGCACCCGGTCTCAATCAACTGTAAACAAAAATGATAAATGTTATACAATGACAGTAACTTAAAAAAATGAAAAAATCTGTTCTAATTAAGATAAATCCAATGGATATATTCATAAATAAATGGCTTCTGTTGCAAGTTGTTCTCTGTTGCGGCGTACCTACCTGTAAGGCACCTACAAGTCCTGGCTTGGTCTAACCCCACAAATGCTAAGCATAGAGGAAGCCTGCTTGCTTTTTCAGCTCGATAATTACAAACAATGCAGAAACATATAAAACATTGCATCACGAACAGTTCTGTTCAACAGAAAACGAACAGGGAATGTGGAGTTTGTGTGGGTTGCTATGGACTCCCGTCGCCATTTTTCGAAAGATCACGCCCGTTCAGTTGCCGAGAGAAATAGCTCAAATATACGAAATGTACAACAATGGAGAAAGGATGGGAGAAGAAAGAAGGGTTGAGGTTTCACACAAGATGATTTCAAGATTTTCCGTGGCAGTTTTTCACCCAACAAGACTTCCAAGTCGTCTCTGAACTCAAAAATGTGAGTGACATTTTAGGGGCTTGCTCCTTTTCCTAATGTGAAAATAAACAAATGTACAAAAATGCAAAATACATCAAATAAAATACAAATATTTCTTCACACAGCAGCCGAGTGGTGTTTTCGGGGCCCTCGGACACAGAGACACAGGCGATGGGGTTATAAACACACACACACACAATAACTGTTGCTCGGTGATTGCTCTAACGAGTAACAGGCGTACAGGCACCCTTATCCCGGGACCAATTACTGTACCTCGACAGACCACATTTCTCTATTGTATTCAGTTTTTCAGCTTTTCTAAAACTTCACAAATTGCTTTGGCCTGTTTAGTTTTTAAGGGATTCACAATGAAGTGGACTTTTTTTTGGAGATGTTTAATATTTAAATAATCTTGTACTCTTTCTCATTTCTACTTTTTAAGCCAACTAACTTCTTAGTCATGGCTGCAAGTGGGTCATATTAACGTGCTTTATGTGCATGTGCCTGTATGTGCGTGTGCCTGTATGTGTGTGTGTGTGTGTGTGTGTGTGTGTGTGTGTGTGTGTGTGTGTGTGTGTGCGTGTATGTGTGTGTGTATGTGTGTGTGTGTGTGCGTACATGCGTGTGTGTGTGCGTGTGTGTGTGGGGGTGTGCCCTGTCATCTTGTGTCAGCTGCTGTTGGTGTCAGCTTTATTTTTAGTTTTCCGCCGCCCCAAAGGATCATGGGAGCGCTGACAAGTCCAGACAAAATAATAATATTAATAATTAATAATTATTTTACTGTCATAATGTAGTTTAAATCTAGTCATGTTATAATCAATTCCACAATCAAATGTACAGTACAAACATATATTAAATAATACATAATGTGTATAATAACAGGACATCTGTATAGATGAATGACTAACAACTATAAAAATTAAGCAGTTCAATCCAAAATGTAGTGTAAATGCGAGTGTTTTAAAATTTCCCTGCACGGTGGGCCCTCCAAGGTGACTTTTTACAGAGTTACTTTCTTGACACTGACTGACCTCAACCTCTGCCCCCTCGCCCTGACCTCAACTTTCATAAACGTGTCACATGTCTGCACTGGGTGTGCTAAGTGTGCAATGATTCTGTGCACACTTAACACACAAGGGAGGCCTTTATATATATAGTGAAAATATATATATATTTTTTATTTTATATATATATATAGAGTATAATATATATATATATATAAAATAAAACATTTAAAAATTTTTCATATTTTCACTTATTTTGAAGAAGGGCAGAAGCTACGAACACGGTTTACGTCTGTTTATTTATTTATTTGTTTGTTTGTTTATTTATTTATTTGTTTGTTTATTTATTTATTTTTACCTGTGCTGTCAGCATGCTGGGTATATAACAGAGAGTATTTGTATGCTATTGCATCTAGGACAGTTAGTCTGCAAGTGGCGTTTAAGTTCTCAACCTGCAATGCAAATCTTTCTTCATTCTTAAATCATCAAGAACTGCTGCAATAACTCAATAAGGTTTTTTGTTGTGCAGAACCACCACCAATCCCCCGCTTCGGAGAATTATTTTACCATGTTTGGGTCGATAAGCAACTAATCGCTACTCCAAGAGGGGGAGAATTGGGTGAGACAAATAAACACAGAAACAAACAACAACATGTACACCGAAAAACATAAACATCATAATAACATAATTAGGTCCAGGAAAACTGGAACAGCATTTGGGCACGTGGCCTCTTCCTGTCATAGTTATGGCAGAAAATGAGGAAGGAAAGGAGAGGAAGCAAGTGCTGGTGACGTGTGTGTACCTGTGATGAGACCGCCTGTATTTGTGTGTGTGTGTGTGTGTGTGTGTGTGTGCGTGTAAGATATCAAACGATGAGTGTACAGGAATTCCCATCCCAATTGGCTCCGGTGTATAAGGTCGGTATTACGTCGTTGCGCCTCCAAGCAGCGGAAAGGCCCCGCAGCCGTACAGACACCCCACGGCCCCAGGAAAGCCCCGAGCACCCTGCCCTGCAGCAGGCGGCCCCCCAGGGCCCTGGAAGGGACCCGGCAGCACTGTCCGCAGCTCCGCCAGGGCGCGGCATGCCAGACTCCACCAGGCGCAAGCCGCCGGGACTCGAGCCCAGCCGGATGGCAGGGGGCCCACCCGCCCCCCGGCCAACCACGCCCCCACACCAACCCAACAGCAACCTACCACCCCGGAAAAACCCCAGTGCTCAGTGTGTTGTTTAACTGCAATTGCTGTTGGCAATTGCAGTTAAAATTGCGGGGTGTGGGGGTGCGAGTCCTCCAAGCAAGTCGAACCTGAATCGCTCGCATCCCTCCTGCCCGGCAGACCCTGGTCTGGTGGAGTGTTGTTGGGCGTAAGATTTGTGTGCGATTGTATGCGTTCTAAGCTGGAGCGTGACGGGTAAGATTGCAGCCGCCCGGCACATCCCCACCCACTTAGCTCGTGGGTGGTGTATGTGCTGAGTATGAGTTTTGGCACTGGGAGAGATAGGCGACGCGCAACCAGATCCACGCAGAGGCGCAGCAGGCCGGGGAGCGGCCACGCCGCGCCATAGCACGCCCACATCCCGTAGCCGGAGGCACCCAACCCACAGTGACCAGCCACGGCACAGAGCGGCCCACCCTGCACCTCCGCCATGCCAGGCAGCTCTGCGTGCCCATCAGGCCCCTGGCCAACCCCCGGCCAGCCCCCGGCCAGCCCCCGGCCAGCCCCCGGCCAGCCCCCGGCCGCCGCATGTGCGGACAACAGAACAGAGGGCGGCAGACGGCCCCCCGACCCAAGTAAAAAATAAAGGATATTTATTTATCCTTTTTAATGTAAAAAATAAACGTGTTTTTTTTAAGGAACGCCATGTATAAACAGTTTCCTACAGCTAAACGTAGCAGATTTAAATGAGAAGACAGAAAGTATTGACAAGTTCATCCATAATAATTCTAACACCAAATTAACATTAGAGTTCCATAAATGTCTGCATTACAATATAGACAAGTAATCTATTCAACTGAAATTTCTAATTGTAGATTATTCACAGAAAGAAATACAATAAATTAGTAATTACAAATAGCATGTTTTATTTTTATTTTTAAATTAAATGTATTTATTGTTACTGTTATGAAAAGCAATTACAGAAGTTATTTAGTTATTCTTACAGATGCCGAAAAATAGCCTAAAATGTAGGACAATAAAGAAGCCATTGTCCAAAAATCCAGTCGTCAAGGAAATAATAGTAAAAAATAACTACTGAAGAAAAATCTGATGAGAAAAACGCTAATGGAAAAACTTTCCATGTAGGTGATGATTCCCGATACATATCTGTGTTTAGAGGCTCATTTCACCAGGATGATTTACAATTTGGAAACTAAACCGTGTGCGTATGAGTTTAACGGCAGTTGTGAAAGATGCAGAATGTTTGCACTTGGACACAAAATGACCTTGAGGATGTTTTGATAAAAGGAAATAATCTTTATAGCGAGATGAAAAAGTCTGGTAGAATAAATGATAATGTTCCAGGAAGATATTATATTGCAATAACAGAATTGCCAACAAGACAAGTTATGTTTCGCACAGCATTCCATTCAAGGGTTGCGCCGCGTAACGGTTGCTCTGTGAGGTCCCGGTGAGCAACCGGGAGACGACAGACCAGGGGGAGGCCATGCTGCGTTCAAGTAAACTCGGAAAATCGCGCTGCGTTTCAGAGAACCCGGAAAACTGTAAAACGCACACAACACAACTAAACTGGGCCCCGTGAATTGCTGCCTGCGGTTATTATTATTGTTATTATTGCATCTATTGTGCACCTTTCTGCTCCCGGTAGCCTGTGTGAGTGGGCAATAAAAGCCACAAACGAATGTGACAGCTCGACCTGGTTTACTATCAACTATGGGGGGAGGAGGGGTGTGGGGGTCACGTCCTTGGGATTTGAATGCCACGGATGTACAAGGACACGTGTGCAGGTGAGGGTGTATTTATTTTGAGGTTCCACAGCGGAGGGGTTCATCTCTTTCTGGCTGATAGATCTCTTCTCCCACCGACAGGATTCCATCTTAAACCTGCTCAAAGGCCAAAGGCTCTGAGGGACCGTCTTACAGGGAGATAACCTGCAGGGAAAATACCAATAATACTGTGAATAATGTCATAAATAATAATTTGACATATGCTATCATGGGTGATGACAGTTTAATATGTGCCTCATGCCAGTGACCTTTCGGCGCTTCCATTGATCAGGAACTCAAGTGGGCCGATGAATCAATGATGAGATTCTCCGGCTGCCTCATTAAGTTGAATTCCAAATTTCCAATCTTTTTTTTTTTTTTTTTTAATAAATATTTAAAGTTTTATCTGACAATCCACGAATGTTAAACAAATGTTGTTCGCCCCGACACAGACTATGTTGCTGGTGCACGATGTGGGGACACGGTGTGATCTACACTGCGATGTGCGCTGATAAACCGGGAACTGAGCTTTTCCGGAGGAAAAAAAAAAAAAAAAAAGAAAACAACCGAGGGGGTTTGCCCGGCAACTTCAGACACAGAAGGCGAGTCGGACGTGTGGCCTAGATAAATGAATCTTAAATTAGCGACAAAGTCTCTGCACGGCTGAACAGTCATCACGTAGACACACACACACGTAGACACACACACACGTAGACACATATACGCACGCAGGCATGCACGCACGCACACACACACACACACACACACACACACACACACACACACACACACACACACACAGTGTGGTCTAATAGTCTAAATATATTAGTATTTATCAGCCAAGCACTACTCAGCAACAGAGATTAGTCTATTAGAAGCATGAAGATGATTTATAACGGTCGGAATATCAGTGACTCAGCTCACACACTGTTGGAAGAGCTTTCAGGAAGACGATTATTCATAGATTATTTTCTATAAGTACAAAAAAACCCCATTATTTTTATGTTAAAATGTAATTCAGTGGGTCTGTTATATGTTGCTACAAACAGTCAACGCATCATTCAAAACCTTTTCAGTGCTTTGTCCTAAGAAATCATTCAGAAAAACAAATAAAATAGGCAATAACACGAAATCAAACGGTTCTCCGAATCCATCCATGTATTTTTTTATTTAACCTCTCCCTCCTTTCATTTGGGAAGCGCTCTGCTTTTGATGTTGATGTTTGACAGAGACAGAGAATCCAGGTGAGAGAGACAGAGAATCCAAGTGAGAGAGAGAGAGAGAGAGAGAGAGAGACAGAAGAAGGGTTGAAGCGAGTGAAAGAGGAGGAAAATGCCGTGACATTTGAACCCGTGCATGAGACGGCGTGTCAGTGGCGGGTCGTGGTCGGTGACGCTGGTGGTCCCGGTCAGGATCATCTTTCATAAACATTTCAAGCGTCTCCCGGCAACCACCCAAACACACATACACACACACATATACACACACCTACACGTACACACATGCCAAGGGGGTGAGACACCAGGCAGCGGGGCTGTGCAACACAAGGAGGAAAGCTGCAAGGATGAGGGCAAAGAAAACGACAAATGATTGCCTGCTAGTGTGCAATATCATTACAAGAACATTTAATTTGATCTTCTCTCGCCACCAAAAATTCCAGATCTATATTTGGAGTATGACATCAACCTATGTCTGCAGCCCACTCCACCATAATAATGATAATAATAACAATAATAATAGACGTAGTAATAATAATAATAATAATAATAATAATAATAATATTAGATTCAGATTAGATTACAACTTTATTGTCACTAGCAGAGTACAGGTACAGAACCAATGAAATGCAGTTGATGTCTAACCAGAAGTGCAAAAGAAGCATTTAAATACTAAAGTGCAGTGTTTCTGTGCAGTTATGTAGGCAAAAGAGATGTAATAATATGTGTAATTTGTTATAATAATAATAATAATAATAATAATAATAATAATAATAATAATAATAATAATAATGATAATAGTATTAAATATATCTGCAGGCAGCAACACATAGGGTCCAGTTTAGTCGTGTTCGGTACAATTTTCCGTAATGCCGTGATCAGACTCTTACGTTATGACTCTACAACTAATTTGACTGGAATAATGTTTGTATTGTTGACTTAACTACAATTCAAGATGACATATTACCAGATTACTTGTCCATAATTTAATACAATATAACTTATTCAAATGGCAAGAAATAAACCTTTGACTGTGAACTATATCATTTGTTGTAGAATATCGTTACTAATATACATTTACGTAACCGTATTTATTGACTCAGCGTGACGCTTGTGTTAATTTCCTCTTATTCAAGCCGTTTTTTCCCCACGTCGTTCTCTCCCCATCATCAATTCCAAATGTGTTTTTCAAAAGCAGCCGTCTGCGTGTGGCTGCAAACCAGGGTTTGTCGTTGCTATAACTCACCGTGATGCTTGTGTTAATACAGCCGTACTCTCGGAGGCTGATATATGAGTCTCAGCGCATATTTTCCAGACTGTGATAAAAGATCTTGACGGCGCTGCAACGGTGATCCACTGTGTTCTCCTCTCGCTCCGGGGCCGTTCGCCGCCCAGAGCGGCCATTGTGTATGAATAAAGATATGATCAATTTATATGAAGCATCTAATTTTTCCTGTGTTTTTTCAGATTATAGTATAGAGTATTTCTCATGCTATCGGACCAATCACCGTGCACTCACGTCACTGAATGTTCCTCTTTGGTCGTTCATGTCCCACAGGAATGTTTTTTTTTTTTTTTTTTAATGAGGTTTGTTCCTGGATTGCGCAGTGCGGACACAAAAGAAAGGGACGGTTCCTCCAAAGGTTCTTAGAACTTCCTGCGGTACGAAGACGCCTTTTGAGGCCGATTATAGTTTTTGGGCTTTTGTCAAACACAGCACGAATTACAGTTTTGCGAGTTTCCTTTAAACGCAGCGTCCACTGAAGTTGTCTCTCAACATGTCGCAAATGGCTCGACGCGAATGAGTTCCGAGGGACGAAGCTTGGACCGCTCCTGAAACAAATCACAACGCCTCAAACGTTCTTCTACTTCGGGGTAAAATCACGACAGTTTTCCACTCCAAATGTGCATCAATATTGATAAAACTCGAAAGACGTCTGAACCATCCTGGTTCTAACGAGACCTCAACCATGTCTGTGCGTGCTGCGTTTTTCATGCTTTTAGCCCGAAAAACTTAAAAAAAAAAATAGAAGAAAATCCCAGCAATAACTATAGGGATCAGGGGCCCTGTGGGCTTGACCCCTAATACTACTACTACTACTAATAATAATAATAATAATAATAAAGCCAAATAAAAGAGTGTTGTTCTATGACAGAGCAGTAGTGTGACCAACATTTTGAATTTGAATCAATGGGACATATGAGCTGTCACTGTGAGTACAATTGTTGATTGTTGATTGTGTTTTCTGACTAAACCAAATTTCAAGTCATATTAAAACAATTCTACCGGACCCCATTCCGCCTTTGATCAAAGATGGCTGCCCTGGTTACTATAGAAGGCTATTGTTTCAAGCCCTGCCAAGAGGAATTGCAACAATTTATTGGACTCGTTTCTTTGTTTTTGTTTAGTTTATTTCTGTTTACTTGATTTCTGTCAACTTGATTTGATTTTTTATTCTTTTCTTAACTCAACACGTCTAGCTAAATCATCCACCTTTCCGTTCCCCCCTCCACCCCTCTGTCTTCGTTTTCTTTCCGAAGTCCATCCACTTACACGGTGGTGAGTGCTTTTACCAACCTGCCTTTGCAAACACAAGGGGGAGCAAAAGCACCACAGCTCTATATGACCCCACCACCCCCCCCTCCCTCTTCTTCATGCCTCCCTTCCGAGTTTTCCTCCTTCAACCCAGGGGTGGGAGTATTCTTAGACTGGGAATAAAACACTGCAGTGGAATGATTGCTTTTTTTTTAAAAAGGGGAAAATATCATGCTTACTGTCACAACTACTCAGCCAGAGGTAGGTAATAAGAAGGCCCCAAAATGGAACCCCGCTCCGTGCCTCCTGCAGAGAAGCCTACTATTATATCCTGGCTGCTGTTAAATCCAGGACTGCGCTGGCAGAGACGGAACCTCCTTTTGTTTTATGGTAACTTGCACTTTTACTCCTACACTGGTCGCACAATTTCCTGCCTTTCTCATAATGGGAATTGTTAATACCGAGGTGTATAGCTGGTTCTTAAACGATACACCTTTCGGTTTATTGTCGAGGCCTATTGCCAATATATTGAGAGTATATCATTATTATATCCAGGTTTCATCTCTGGGAAGTGCAGGGCTGCACGAGAAATCGGATTTTCATCATCATCGCGATAAAAACGTGTGCGATAAACACATTGCAAAAGACTGCCTGAAACACCATCCACAATCAATTAGTGGACTCCTTCTCTGTAGAAGACGCGGAGGCAGAGTGGACAACCGGCTCTCGGGATGAAAAGGGTTCCCAAAGCAGGAAGTGATGGTGCGTTCGCGGATCTTGGAAAATTCGGAAGTGATGCTGCATTCAGTGGAACTCATTTGGATAATGGATAACTCATTTGTGTTGTTTTCCCCCCAGATCTTTTTTCTTTTTCCAGGAGATGTTTATAGGAAAATCTTTTAAAAGGAGCAGGGGAAATTAAACTTTTATTAGGTATAGTTCTAATGTCTTATTTAAATGAGTGTTCTGTTTAATTGGTTAGTTATTCATGTGCAATTTGTTCAATAAAAGCATGTAAAATGATGATTTCATTTCTTAATTCAGTGTACCTAGGCTATTCAATGTTTGGGGTCTATGTTACAGTAGCAGTGTACTTATCAAAGCAGAAAGACACAGGAACTGTATAGCTAACATGCATACTTCAATATTTGTTTATTTATTGCAAGTCATATCGTCATCTCAGTATTTAACTATGTTATTGCACGTCACAGATTTCCCTGATATCGTGCAGGCCTAGCGCTGCGCTAGTGTACTGTAGACTCCATTGGTGTGTACTGTAGTGGTTGCTTCACGCAGGATTTGCACCGGAGCCGATGCTGTGTTCAAGGGAAACTCAAAAATTGTAACGCGTTATAACATTAATTGTAATATATTGTTGTCAAAGCATGGGTCTTTATGTGGAGTCATAACGCTATCGCAACAGTTAGAATAAATTGCACAGTGAAAGTGACATCTATTTTTTGTTTTTGTGTTTTGAAATAATTCTATTGTTTGTGTGTTCCAGATGCCAAAGAGAAGCCGAAAGTCGAAGACAATAAAAAAGGAGCGGGCAGAACATCTACCCTGCATTCCATGTGAACTCGGAAATTTGTAATTGGTGTCAGTAGAAAGTGATGCTCGGTTTCATGGGAACAAGGAAGACTGTTATTTGCATCTAAAACGACTAATCTGGATCCTGTGTATTGCTGCCTGCAGCTATAATTATTATTATGGGCCCATCCCCAAAGGAACAGGAGTCCTATTGTATTTGTCAATAAAAAACTGACTCCAGTGGTGTGTGGATCTTATGGCTCCGAGGCACTCACAGACAAGATGAATAAAATGTATATTCGGGGCACTTCCGACATGCCTTTGTCCAAGTTTGATCCGGATCAGTCCATTATTGTGGAGCATTGCATTGCAGTCTAGTGATTGGTCAACAATCGGGACCCCGCCAAGATGGCGGCACGTGCAGATAACTGATGTCAGAACTTTATGGATGTTATGGATCCCGACCCCACATACAAAATGAAAAGGATATGTATTTCGGGGCAGTTCCAACAAGTTTCATCCAGATCGATTCAGTATTGTGGAAGAAGTTTGTGATCAACAATCGCAACCCCACCGAGATAACGCCACGCACAGATGTATGCTGCAAGGAAGAAATAGGAGACAATTGGACTAAACAAAATGCAGCTTTTCAAACGTCATAAATATATATGCTTCTGAGGACAACTGGCACACACCAGAGTAAGTGCTACAAATAAAAACCCAATAACATCAGTGTCAGAATTGATATGTATTGTTCAGTCAGGCACCCTAGTGGCCTCTGTGATTAACCAGGTCATTTACTATTTTCCAGTTTATCAGGGGGTAATAGATTATCAGTTGCTTCTTCCAAATATACCAAATATTATTTTGACGGACCAAACATGTTGCCAATGTCTATGATCTGATGTTTAAATCCTTAATATAGGTGATCAAACTGTGCTTTACTCTTATTGACTTTTTATTTTACATTCATGTTGAGAGCAGCAGAGAGGACTTTGAGATTGATGCATTAGAAGCACAAATTTGTGCAAAAAATACACCCAGAACCCCACTTGATTTTGTGTGCCCGGGCATGGGGCCGCTGGCAAGGTGTCCTTTATTTTTCCTTTATTTATCCTTTATTTTATTTTATTTTTTTTATTGAAGGTGGCAACCATACGCCCAGAACGAATTAACTTTTTACAATTTAATGAAGGGCCGACTACCCTGGACCCTGACTATTGCTGCCTGCAGTTATATTTATTAGGGCCGGATAAACAGGTCCCCCCTGCGGACCCTTGGCCTTCTCTTCGAACTTTCAGAGCAACTTCACCAAATTTGCTTACCAGCAAACACCAGCCAAACTGGCACATTTTTTGTAAGAAGATTACAGTTTACATTATATAGTAATACGATGCTTGACCTTTTTTCAGTTTCACACTACCACAGTGAGTAATGATTACGGAGTTAAATAATCATACACGGTAATAATCTCACTCAGTACACTCAGTGTACACTTTCTTAGATGCGCCTGCATAATCAAATGTTGTCCAATACACCAGCACTGCCATACATTCTACTTTAGGAAATGTATAATATTCCATTTCTTTTAAAATACAGTCCAAAATATGTACATTCAATTCCATGATAATGACTAAGCACATAATTAACTGTGGTGCACTGAACTACATTACATTGAGAAGTGCTTCTAATTTTTTTGTCCTCGCTATTGACATACATGAGGGGGACATAGGTGACCCACTGCATACTTTAGGGTCATTTGACGGCTTTCGAAATTGACATTTATGATGTTTTAACACAACAGAAAAGCAGAAAATTCTCAGATTTGCGAACCTAAATCGTATCAATACATACCTAATAAATTAGATCGATTAATGAAATCGTACAGTTCAGAATCCTCCTTATTCCAGGAATATGCAGCAGACGTTTGTAATTATTTGCAGACCTGCGTGAAGAGTAAGTCCTTCAAGTTTCAAGGTCAAAGAGATCACATTTGGCGATGGCGTTATCTGACTTATTTGCTATGTTGAACTAGATTATACAGCCCGTTCAAACATAGACATTCACGAAATACTGGCTGCCTGAATCTATCATGGTATCCTCTCGGTGGTGGCCTGCTGGCAACAAACCTTTGCTCTTAAAATATCTCTGTCGCCTAGAGTATCCATCCATTATGCTTATTATTATATTATTATTATTATTATTATTATTATTATTATTATTATTTATATGTTGGAAAGCAATATCCCCTGTACTTTTCCTGCAAAGCACTCTTAAATTATATGTGTCTATATGTGTATATGTGTGTACATTTCTATGCGAGAGAGGGTCTACCATCGTCATCATCGTCTCCATCTCCGCTTTGAAGGAATCTCCTTAAGGAGGTGTAGTGACGTCACCGCCCGTAACGTCACTCTCCTCCTGCGGCGCTCCACGCACGCAGAGCGGGTGGGTGCAGCGGCGTCGGGACCCTGCTCCGTCCATCCATCCCGCGGATCGCACCTCCACGATCTTTCTTATCTTTTTTTTTTTTTTTTTAAATACTCTCTCTCTCTCTCTCGCCCTCCCTCCCTCCCTCCCTCTCGGTCCGGTCCGTGAGTCGATACTACGCCTCCCTCCCTCCCTTCCCTCCTTCCCTCCTTCCCTTCCTAGTTCCCAGTTGTCCTCCCAGCCCTCAGTCGTGCGCGCACAGGTGCCTGGCTCCTCGTTTGAGCCCCCTGCCGACGTCGGGATTGGATCAGCGCAGCATCATGGGGATTTAAACCCCCCCCAAAAAAAAAATTAACCCCCCCCCCCGAGGGAGGAAGACGAGGACTCTTTCCACATATGCATCTCCTCCCCGGCTGGATGAAGACCATGCACCGGCAGCAGATATGGCGAGCGGTGCTGCTCCTGCTGCTCTGCCAGCCCGGGAGCTCGGACAGATACGGTGAGAGGGACGGAGGGACGGAGGGACGGAGGGACGGAGGCAAACAGGGGGGGAGGATGGAGGGCGGGAGAGGACGGGAGGAAATGTCCGGTGCCTGTGCGTCGTGTTGCGCTGCGTTGTTTACCTGCCGTAGTTGAGAGAAGTTGGAGCTCGACGCGACACCACCTCTCTCCTTTGACACGAGCAACTCAATTTACCCCCCCTTTTTCATTCCAATGCAACAAGCAAAAAAGAAAGGAGCTTTTTTCAGTCTTATTATTTGATTAATGTAAAGTATTTTGAGCAACGTGTTGTATATGAAAGGTGATATAAAATTAAGGTTATTATTATATTATTATTATTATGATCATTATTATTATATGGTTCAAACTACTTTTTATGTTTTGAATGACAGGATAAGTGTTAAAAGATTAAAAAAAAAAAAGACAAGATAAACTAATATACGATAACACGGGTGTTATAGCAGCAAAACAAGTCAAGTCAAGAAAGAGATTTAAAAAAATCTAATATCATTGACTCGTCATCAAATCATATACATTATCGACGTATTTCATGTATTGCTAATTTCAGCCGTGATATATGCATATTTTTGTATTTTTGTATTGTTTTGTTAAGTATCTTGCTCACCTGCAGCCATGTC
>NC_137210.1:19743840-19746340 GCF_960531495.2 Zeus faber
AATCGTCGCTAAACCATGAGTTTTGAAGAGATAATTGTCCTGAAATTGATAAATCATATTAAATGACCGTAGATAAAGGAGTATTTAAATTTCTTAAAAGTTTGGGTTAACAGTTATTATATCAGTTTCATATATAAAAATATGTGCAGACAAATATTTCAAATGAGGAAAGACCAGGTGTAGATTCTTCTCTACTGGTGTCATCTATTCCTGTCCTCTTTCCTTTGAATGCTGCAATCATGCAGTCAGAGTCCATCAGAGCAAAGGTCCTGATGTGCACCACCAACCTGGCTGGAGACTGAGCTGGATGAGGATTTCACATCCATGTCACTGTTTGAAAACCACCAATTTTCTAAGGAAGGACCCCCCCCCCCTCCCCACCCCCCAGATAACAGGTCCCCCTCCAGCCTGTGACTCACTCTTTTGCCCTTGATTCTGCTTTTCTGTGACTTTTCTGCCGCTGTTGTCGTGGTGATACATTCTCCTGCTGTCGGAGAGAAATAGCAGGAGAATGATGCCGACACACGGAGCTGTACATGAATAATAAACCACAGTTCGTAAAGTTCATAATCCCTTCGATTGATTCATAATCCGCAATGTTCTACAATATCAACTTACAGAAGGGAATAATAAAATGTTACACATGATATAATGAAGTATGCATGAAGAAAATAAGCTTACAAATTTTCTATAAACGATTGATAGTGGTCATCCGGTTGGATTCAGTTGATGATTAAATATCAATTTTACGAGCTTCACTTTTTCTTTTCTTTTGTCTTTTTCTTCTCGTTATTAAGTATTATTTACCATCTTTATTATTAACTTTTATTATTATTTACTAGATTATTATCATTGTTATTATTGGTAGTGGTAGTAGAAGTAGTAGTAGTAAGAAGGGTATTATTATTATTATTACTATTATTATTATTATTATTATTATTATTATTATTATTATTATTATTATTATTATTATTATTATTATCATAATCATAATTAATACATAAATACAAATAATTACACTAAATTAAATTATTTAATCAAATAAAAAATAATCACATTAGATGAAGATGTCCACAGAAAACTCACAGCTATCCAAGTAGGGCCCAGCTAGTTATTTAGTTTCCTGTCTCCTTTCCATTCATCTTCCAGTCTCCTCCTCGCGTCACACACCCCCCCCCTCCCCCATTCTCCCCCATTCTCTCCCTATTCTAAGTCCCGAGTCAGCCTCGCATCGGAGCCGGGGGAGCCGGGGAGGAGAGACGGAGTGTGTTTGGACTCGAGCAACTACTTTGCCAGAGTGATACAGTGATGAGTCACTCGCTTAAATAATTGACTCGTGTTGTTGTGACTTAACTTAACTTTTAGAGTTGCCGGGGTGAAAGCGAGCGTGTGGACGAGCGGATGCTCTGGAGAGGCCCAATCTCATTAAGAATCTCGATCGCACTGTGTGTGTGTGTGAGAGAGAGAGAGAGAGAGAGAGAGAGAGTGAGAGAGGGAGAGGGAGGGGGGGGAGGGAAAGAGAGGGGGATGGGATGCATAAAAATAAGGGAGAAAGAGAAGCGGAGGCTGCGCCCTAACCCCATTCCCACGTAGCTGCCCGCGGAGAAACCACATATCAGCTGTGTGATTTATATTGAATTTACGGCTATAAAAAGACGCTAATCTCCGAGTGGAACAATTCGCAGGCAGCGCAGAGGCTGTTAAGCCGGCGGTGATTCATCCATGCACCAAAAAGACTTTTCCCTGCGCCGCTCTCTCCCCCTTTTCCCAATTTGATGTCTTATTATTATATATATATATATTTTTTTTTTTTAAGGCTCCCATTACGAGAAGGCACGCTCGAGCTGTCTGATTTAGAGGCCTCTTCTGGGGTCGGCTGCCGTACGTCTTCCATCTGTTCCCTCCTTTTATAAAAGACTCAACGTCACAAAAGAAATACAACGAGCAGCTTTAAAAAAAATAAAAATAAATGGATGCTTGACCTTTTTCGACTGAAATAAGGCGGTACAGAGGCCGACACGCGCCGTCGTCATTTCGGCCATTTCTAAGAAAACCGTTCTCTTTGTGTGTGTTTGCATCAGAGTCGCTTGTCAAATGACTCGTTTACTTCAGCATCTGTTATTGAGAGGCGGTGCTTCTGGGACTGTGGTTTTCATCTAGTTCAGTCAAGCCTGAACAAGTGGGAAGTGAAAATTGCCCCAAATCCTTAATCTGTGACCTGGTCCTAGTTTAGCCCTGTGTGGCTCCGATGAGGTTGTAGACTGAATGACAATGAAATGTACGTACAGATAAAATATAAATGCTCTTTCTAATCGACACCTTAGGTGGAGAATCTCCTTCAGGTTCAGCTGGGTTGCTGGTTCATAGATCAAAAAGACCATTTTGGCAGATTTTATATTAATATTATTAATATAGTATTAACATTCTTCTTCTTCTTGATTGTTAATTTTCCTTTTAACTTACTTCTTATGTGTGTGTGTGTGTGTGTGTGTGTGTGTGT
>NC_137210.1:19748840-19831340 GCF_960531495.2 Zeus faber
ACATGATCGTGGAGCCTCCTCAGTCGCCGCTCCGCATGCAGACCGCCTCCATGGACCCGTTTCCATATCACCAGGTAAGGAAATGCATTCCCAAACCCTGTCATATCATCTGGGAATGGATATAAGAGCCACAATATCTCTTGCTTGTTCTTGCGTGTAATAACGTTTCAGGGTTTTTCTGCGATGAGACTCCCTCTGTCACAACAAAAACAACAAAAAAAAGAATAAAAAAAAAAAAACCTCACCACCATTAGTGACGTTTGCTATGAATATTTTCTGATAATATTTTTTTTAAAGATAATAATTTTGCCGTGGATTCCTGGCAATTAGTTCAAAGACCCTTAGAGGGCCGTGGTCCCAAGGCTGGGAAGCCCTGACACTGAAGTGCTTTGTGTGTTTGTTTTCTGGGCCAGGCCACATGTGAAAAAGGAGGTTTTTATTCTGTTGAGAGTAGACTGGTCAAATAAAGGACAAAACAAGTACGATTTAAAAAAAATAACATTGGATGAATTTACTCTTACATATAATATTGTTATTAATAATTTAGCAGACGCTTTTGACCAAAGCAACTTACATTAGAGGTTAGAAACAATCAAAGCACACACCGACCATTGGAACAACCACAAATCTAAGTGCCTGAGCACCTGTTTCTAAATTCAACCAGATACAAGTGCAAAATAGCTGTAAGGAATCATAATAAAATGAAAAAAGTGTTTTTTTCTTTGGATTTTTTTTTAAATATATGTTATATGCAATAAGTACTCATATGTTGTTAATGCGATATGTCGATACAACAAATTAGAATTACTAACTGGGTCTAATTGAGTCGACATCAGCAAGTCATAGCTAAGTCATAGCAAAGATAGGATCAGGTATTAAGGTGTTCCCGACAGAGCAAGGTCGTCAGGTTTTTTTGTTTAAGTTGTCGTGGCAAGCTGGGGAGTTCGTTCCATAAAATGCATAAAATGAACAGGAGCGTGTGCCCGTAGAAAAGCAAATGTGAAACAAAATCTTGGTTTTGGTTGGATTGTGGTTAGAATATCAGGAATATTACGTTCATGCTGCATGAAAACCGGGGTGTCCTTACTTCTCATGCGCAGTATGTTCTGTTGCCATGGTGCATGAATACAATACGAGTCAGTCAATAAACCTGGAGGCCCCTCCGAATAACAGCACAGGTACACAGGCGAGGTGGAGAGATCCCTGCACCCCGTCGGTGGAGGCATCGGCTACGCCCGGCCGCCCTCGCGCTCCCAGGCCAGTCAGAGGGAGCGGGAGCGCGACCGGCAGCTGCTGCAGGAAGCCGTGTCGCTGTACCTGGCGTCCGCACAGCCCTCGTACCGACACAGAGGGGCCGCGCCCATGGCACCCGCAGGTAGAGGATCAAAACATCCCTGAGACCCAATTTGCGAAGTCAACAATAATGTTTAGGGTGGCGCAGATACAGCTGCAAAAATGCAATGGGAGCAAAGTGCAATTTCACTTGACCTAAGCGGTTGCGTAAGAATATCCCAATAATCACAATAATAATGCCTTATTATGGGAAACAGGTCTGCCTTACTATGAGGACCTGGACCTGGAGATTCCATTCGACTATTTAGAAGACTACACCGTGGAGCAGAGAGTCGGTGTTGCCGCCAGGCCGCAGCCACAGCTGGAGCCGCAGCCGCAGCCGCAGCAGAAGAAAAAGGTTCCTCAGGACTACAGCATGCTGGCGGGAGTCAACGGTGAGGCATACGAGTAGGTAACCCACTCTGCCGAGACGAGTTCCCCCAGATATGAACGTTGACTTGATGTCTGGATCTAGATGGATTGCTCCAGAGATTGTCTGGCGTGTTGGAGAGGTACGGAGTCGACCCCAGAGAGCTGAGTCCTCAGCAGCTCTACCGGCTGGCCCTCATCCTGCAGCTGATGCAGGCGGAGGACAACAAAGGCACAGGTCAGAGAACCAAATGAGAATGGTGACGGGAAAATAATGTCTTCATCCGAATCCTGGCATTGCCTGGCAAAAAATAAATGCAAGGGAGAACAGCCGATTCATCAAATTTGGAATTTGATCTAACCGCTGAGGTTCAGTGGGTTCGGGCGCATGGATGCATCCAGACCCGAGACAACTGTGTGTTGTGTTGTGAATGAATACAAGGTACATTGGGATCAAACAGTATTCTTCTGGCATCCTTCGGTGATGCCGTCTGTCTGCACTTTATTTTTCAGATCCTTTTGAGAAAGATCTCATCGCTCTCAAGGAAGTACGTGAGCATCCGTCTTCAACGCATTTACTGGCGGCTTCCTTTTCTCTTCTTCAAAATCACTTTTTAACGCTGACGTCGCTCTCTCCCTCTCTCTCCTTTCTCCGTAGACTCAGCTGTTGAAGGAGGACAGAGTGTCAGCCAAGCCCGAGAAGCCTGCCCCTGCCCCTGCCCCTGCCCCTGCCACTGCCCCTGGCCCCGGCCCCGGTCCCGGTCCCCGTCCCGGTCCTGGTCCCGGTCCTGCCCCAGCCACTTCCACCGCCACAGCAAAGAGCCCCGCCCTCCCACCTCCTCCTCCCACCCTCCCCCGCCAGCCGGCCCCTGCAGAGGAGGACCAGGGGCCGCCGCTGGACCAGGAAAGCGGGGCCAAGGAGGAGTATGGCTACATCGTCACCAACCAGAGGTCTGCAGACAGTCAGTCACAAACAGATCAAAATATTGATTTAGTAAATGCAAATGCTTTTCTGTTTACTAATGATGATGATGATGAGAAGGAGGAGGAGGAAGAGGAGGAAATGAAAGGGAAATCTTATGTCCTCCTTTTAGTCCGCTGAGTCTGTACAACGGAGTGAAGCTGGTGGAGCTGTTGGCCGATAAAATACACCTGGCGACCAGTAGCTTTATCAACATTAGGTAATATGGTCTATTTGTGTGTGTGTGTGTGTGTGTGTGTGTGTGTGTGTGTGTGTGTGTGTGTGTGTGTGTGTGTGTGAGTGTGTGTGTGCGCGCGTGTGTGCGCGCGTACGAGAAGGACAAAGAGACAAGAGAGAATGTGTGTGTGTGTCTGTTTCAAGTCTTAAAATCCTATTGTACTGTATGTGTGTGTGTGTGCACGCGTGTGTGTTTCCAGCGTGGTGGGCCGTGCGTTGACGTTCCGTATCCGTCAGAATGAACAGAACAGGACGGCAGCGGAGGTGGCCGCAAAAGCAGGTGCGTTACACAAACACAAACTATTTCCAAATGAATTGCGACAATGAGATGATGAGCAGGAGGGACTGAGCTGAACAACATCCTCTGCCGGGTGTTTCACGGAAATAAAGGTTTCAGGAAAGTTGTTTCCTCTCCGTCTGTTTGGCTTTGACAGTTTCGGAGAAAGATTTCCTGGAGAGTGAGACGGGACTGAAGATCTTACAGACAGGAGTGGGAGAGGTATATACACACAAACTCTGAATCTCCCTCTCTCTCGCTCTCTCTCTCTATCGCTCTATCGCTCTCTGTCATTTTTAATTCACATTTTAGTTTTCTTTTAAGTACCACGTGGAGGCGGAATTCAATTATTTGAGTAGATAGATAGATAGATAGATAGATAGATAGATAGATAGATAGATAGAACATAACAAAAATGAAAATAAAAGCAGTTAAAATTTATATATATATATATATATATATATATATATATATATATATATATATATATATATATATATAATAAATAAATATAGAATAAACAACAAGCCTGAAAATAAACAATGACCTCTGTATCAGCCAAGTGCAAAAGCAGTATATGGGACGTGATCTGCATAAACATGCGTACAATCTGTGAATTAGACGAAATTCTGCTCCGTGTAACCACATGCACTTCACCTTCCAGTCCCATCAGTGTGTGTTGTCACCTGAAGGACTCATGGCCGTGAAACATTGTCACGGCAACACCTCATAACACCAAGCACTCTGCCTGTTGCCATGGCGTCTGATCTCCTCCAGCCTCGCCGTGGCTCCCGGGCGCTATGGCAACAGTCGCAGTCATCATTACTACCATTATCAAATCTATTCATGCTCACACACCTACGCTCGGCTTTCATGCCGCATGGCAGAGGGAGAATAAGGTTTAGTAATTGTATCCAGCCCCATGTGTGTGTTTGGGTCTGTTTCTTATCCCCCCCACAACCCCCCCCCCCTCTCTCTGTCTATTATTGTCTTTTCATCACCCATTCTGCCATGCGCGCGTTTTGCGTTTAAAGGGCTTCATGAATAAACGTGACTCAACTCAACCCAATATGTGACATTTTAATGGGGCAAATTGTTCCAGATGGAGAGGACAGGGGGAGAGAGAGAGAGAGAGAGAGAGAGAGAGAGTTCCTGGGTCGCCATTAAAGTGACAAAGTACAAAGCTAAATTCTAATATGGATCTCAGCACCTCCATTCCTCACCGAAAAACACTGCACTGTCAGCACGCGCAAAGTTTAACATATTTATTTTTATTTACTATCACGCCGGCCTTCTCTACTACTCACTCCATCAGGCTATTGGGCTGGTTTAAAGGGACGCGGGCGCCTGATGTTTTGTTAATATCAATTTTTAACTCTCTCAACAGAGGACGGATGTGCGGGGTCTCCCCCAGGTCACCAAGGTCTCCCAGGGCACCAGTGGGACGGTCATCACGCTGGTGTCCATGGCGGTCGTCGGCGGTGTGCTGGTGCTGGCCATGGCGGTGGCTTGTCTCAGACACCACGCCCAGCAGATGGCCAACGGGAAGCTGGGCCTGGGGCCGGAGGCGGGCCCCGAAACGCACTTTGACTACCAGGTAGAGCCGCATGGGTCCGGGAGTCTATATCATATCAACAATCCCAAATTGTTTGTGTTCGTCTTGAGAATTGCCATGTGGGCGTTGTACCACAGTTGACGCCGTATTTGATTCTGCTTTTAAAGTTGTTACCATCATGTACTCTACTACACTTAGAATGGAAATGTTATTTTACTGCCTACTAATTACTTTACTGCTCACTAATCTCTGCAAGTGGACGTTGTACCCATGTTTGATTATTCTGTTACCAGCCATTTAGATATTGCTTTGTTGAATGCACTTCAGTGCATGAAATTCCATTCTTTATTAACCTTATAAGTATGTAAATGCATTGAGCCATTGGTGGGTTCGAAAAGACACTGGAAGCATTTCTATATTTGTTCTGTTATTTGTTTTATACCATAACTGGGGAATTATTATGCAAATATTATATTATATTATATTATATTATATTATAGTATAGTATAGTATAGTATAGTATAGTATATTATATTATGAATCTTGAATCTATATTATGTTATATTATACTATATTAATGAAATTATATTATATTATATTATATTATATTATATTATATTACATTTTAAACAACTATATTTATACTGTATATAGATGTTTTTAGGGGGGATTGAATTGATTTTCTATGGGGGAAACAGGGGCCACGGTATCTTTAGTGGATGCAAAAGGTATAGCAAGGGTTGGCTCATTAGTTATGCACTGTATGCGCATGCGGTATTCTGATAATTCAGAATAAGATTATTGAGGATTTATCAGATTAATATGCAGTTTATATGCATGGTTTTTATTTGTTATTAGTCATGACTCTGTAGTTACTTTCAAATTCTTAAGTTACCTCCTCTCTCTTCAGGAGTTATGTCGGCAGCACATGGCGTCCAAAACCTCGCGGCAGGACTGCGCGAGCGGGATGGGGGGCAGCATGGCGGGGTCCGCCATCGCGGCGGGCGCGGGGGGACGAAGGGGTACGGACACCTCCCGCGTCAGCAGCGTCTCCTCCCAGTTCAGCGACGGACCCCAGCACAGCCCCTCCTCCACCCACAGCTCCACCCCGTCCTGGAGCGAAGAGCCCGCCCAGTCCAACATGGATATCTCCACCGGTCACATGATACTGGTGAGAGAGAGACGGGAGCAGGCGCAGGAGGCAAAATCCACTGTTCATCCCTGCAACCGAGGAATAAAATGGCTTCCATAACCAGACAAGGGGGTTTTGGCACATATTCTCTAGGGTCTAGGGTCGCAGGGACTTTTCTAAGATTCATATATTGATATTTGGTTTATATGTGTTTAAAAAAATAAAATAAAATAAAATAAGTTTAAAATATAATGCTTCCTAGTAATGCAATTTGGAATATCTGCACTTGGAACAGCAATGTCCTGTCAGTTTTAAAAGTAGAGTCACAAAAATTCTTACTTCGCCTCAATCTGTTGATTATTGGCCGAATTAGATTAGTGGCGCTGGCTCCAAAATAGTGAAAAAAACATGGTCATGGGCCAAAAAAGGTTACGAACCCCCTTGGATCTGGGATCATAGGGATGGGTAGAAGGGGGTAAACCAAGGTGAGTCACTCGGATGGCTGCCAAGCAATCGGTCGAGTCGCCAGGACAACGAGCGTTGTTTCGATGAACAGGCACGGCAATTAGGCGGGGTGAACAGAGTTCGGTACACGGTGTGCTCTCCCTCCCCCAGGCGTACATGGAGGATCACCTGCGCAACAAGGACCGTCTGCAGAAGGAGTGGGAGGCGCTGTGCTCCTACCAGGCCGAGCCCAGCTCCGCCTCCGTCGCCCAGAGCCAGGGCAACATGGTGAAAAACAGACACGTCGAGTCCCTGCCCTGTAAGCAAAGGCTCCAGGACCGGTCCTTCTCTCTGTCCGTCCGTCCGTCTGCCTGTCTTTCTGCCTGTCTGCCCGTCTGTCCGTCTGTCCAATTATCCTGTCCCATCATTTTCTATTTTCTTTTTTAATTACGTACCTATTCGTTCTGCGTGTGGTGCATGCTCCTGCAACACCAGCGTGCGGTTCCTCTGCGGGGATGACTAAACCTATTAATTCAAAATCCAAACAAACCCCCAATTATCCAAATCAGATCTTATCGAATGTTATTAAACCAGGGGTTCCATGACTGGGGTCCACGCCCCCTAGGGGTAACCAAATAAATTGCACGGGGTCTGCAGAAAAATTATTATTTTGTTGTTTTGTTAAACGTTTTTCGAAATACATTTTGTAATTATGTTATATGTTAATAATGTTGTATTACGTAATTATACTCAACCTCTCTAATGTGTTTTCCTTTTTAGCTTTGCACTGTCTGTGGGTCTGACTGACTGTGCCATGTTGTTAAATGTTAAACAACATGGCAGATATATGGTGTACACTTTTTTTTTTGCTTGTAAATATTTTATGCACCACGAGGAAAAACATAGTCACCGTCGATTCACATGTCTTCTCTCCTCTTCCGCTCGTGTTTCGTTTCACAGACGATCACTCTCGGGTGAAGCTGAAGACGGAGCTGAACCACAACAAGGAGGACTACATAAACGCCAGCACCATTGTGAGAACATTGAAATGTTATCCACGGGAAGTTTCTGTTCGTGCTCGTGTTACATCTAGTCGATCCAAAATCAATAATTCAGTTGCAATTAGTGTTCATGTATTTGCTGCAGGGCTGCTGCACGAGGAATCAGTGTCGAGACAATTAACCTTTTTGTTGGTGCAGGAGGAGTTAATTACTGTTATTGTAAATATCACATGAGAGCATCCTGAAATGCATTTTGCTCTCTATCACCCTGTGTTTGATTTATTTGCGGTTGAGATCCCTCCAGTGAAGTGACTTCATTATTACATCCCATAGCTTCATCCATACAGGATCGAAAAACCGAAATGTTATTCTAACTTGTCTTTTCCACACAGATCGACCATGACCCGCGTCTGCCTGCGTACATCGCCACGCAGGGCCCCCTGGCTCACACCATCGCTGATTTCTGGCAGGTCTGTACTAGTGGTCCGACTATTTTATTTTTATTTTTTTCTAGTTTATGATGACCCCACCACTTCCATTTCCTACTCTCTCGCTCACATTTTGTCAATCATTGTTTAGGGTTTTTCCCTCGCTCTAGTTGTCAAATACACCGTAAAAAACTAAGTTCCCTGTTCAGGAAATCATCCTTTTTAGTGCCGGACCACAGACCTCCACTGCACCTAAACTCACATCTGTGTGTGTGTGTGTGTTTGTGTGTGTGTGTGTGTGTGTGTCTGTGTATGAGTGTGTGCATGTGTGTGTGTGCATGTGTGTGTGTGTGTGTGTGTCTCTTCCCAGATGGTGTGGGAGAACGGTTGCACAGTGATAGTGATGATGACGGCTCTAGCGGAGGCGGGAGAGAAGCAGTGTGAGCGCTACTGGCCCGACGAGGGATCCTCTCTCTACAACATCTACGAGGTAAGTCCCCCCACTGTACATCATCGTCATTCTCATTTTGGGTTTGGAAAATATTGACACATGTGGTTAACACAAAAAACAAAAGTTACTTTGTCAAAGTTACTTAATCGTGTTTTACATTTATTTGTTCACTACAAATGTACAAAATTCAACAATATATATGTGTGTGTGAAAATAGTGACTGAATTTTTTTCTCTTTTTTGCATGTTTTTTGCAAATTTTTAGATACAAAAACTATAATATATTAAATAATATACAAAAAAAAAAAGATTTTCCTCGTAACACATTTCCCCCTCTTTCCTCGCCTCCTTTTCTGTTTCTGTTCATCAGGTGAATCTGGTGTCGGAGCACATCTGGTGCAAGGACTTCCTGGTGCGGAGCTTCTACCTGAAGAACGTCCAGACGCAGGAGACCCGGACGCTGACGCAGTTCCACCTGCTGAGCTGGCCCGCGGACGGCATCCCCACCTCCACCAGACCCCTGCTGGACTTCCGCAGGTACGGTATAGCTGCTGCCGCTGCCGCACGCACGCACACACACACACAGGAGCCCATGCACACACACACGCACATACTTTTCAATACCTGGCAATTTCTATTCTATTTGAATTTATTTTATTTTACTTTTTATTATCAGATTTTTTATTTTATTTTATTTTATTTTTATCTATTGTGTTTAATGTGTAATATAAAAGGAGATAAATGTAGAGCAACATAATGATTTATTTTATTATTATATAATAACATATCTGCCTGCCAGGAAGTAAATAAAGAGGGATGAAGAACTACACAGACCCTTAGTTAACTGGTAACATGGACAAAAGTCACACTTTGACTTTTACTGTGATGGTGGACTGACACGAGTGCAAAAGGTGTTGAATTTGACCTCCCCTGTCCTGGTGGCGGCCTTTACCCCAAACACGGTTGTTGAGACGGGAAGGTGCGGACGACATGCCTCATTTCTTTCCGCCACATCTCACCCCCCCCCCACCCCCCTTTCCGCTGCTCAACCCTCCACCCTTCTCTGCTCCGTGGCCTTCCCTCGACCGCCTCTCCCCTCTCTGCGTCGCTCTCTCTCTCGCTCTCTCTCTCGCTCTCTCTCTTTCTCTCTGTCCGTGCGTAGGTTGGTGGCTTTAAAAATTTTAACATCTCCCAGTGTCATTTTTGTGGTTTGCAGCTAGTACTCTGGCTCCAGTTGCATAGTCACAAAAATGAGCATTGGCAGGTGTGACTGGCTACTGCAGGAGGCACAGGGAACCCATGGCTCCTCCTCCTCCTCCTCCTCCTCCTCCTCCTCCTCAAGTGCACTTTTCTGTTCTCCTCGCTTTTTTCGTTATTTATTTCCGCGTTTTCCTTCGCTCGCCGCCTTCCAACCATTTTTTATCCCGCTTCCTTTTTATTCCATTTTCTCACTGGACTTATTATTATTATTACTATATTTTTGCCCCCATCTCTTTCTCGTGCGAGTTGTTCTGAGTTTTTCGTAGACTTCGGCACCAAGATGAAACACCACGCGCGGGCCGTTGTCAAAGCGCGTTGATGTCGATTTGCAGACAAGCTGAGTTTTGAGTTGTGATCTATGCTTTCTCTCTCCCCACCTCCTCCTCCGCCCGTCCCTCGCTGTCTTTTCAGGAAGGTGAATAAGTGCTACAGAGGTCGATCCTGCCCCATCATCGTTCACTGCAGGTAAACCCCTCGGCAGCCGCTATTGCAGGTTCACTCTGAAGCTTTATATGCGTTATATTTTAATGTAATATGTGATTTAGCGTTTCAAATGGCGGATCATTTTTACTCCTGAAAAATAATGTTTTGCATCGATCTTGGCTTTTTTTTTTTAGAACAACCTTTATTTGTACATTATCTGATCCAATAGGCACCTGTAATGTGCTTTAGCCCCGCGCCAACCATCTTAGTCCAGGACATCACAGCATCTTTTTCCCCGCTTGGTTAATTGTAGAAATCTCATTCATTAAAAAATTCATTCATTTTCATCCAGTTAAAAAAAAAAATATATATATTTGAATCTTTAATTTGTGCCATGGTGAACTTTTTAAAAGTTACCATTTAAATGGAATTTCTTTGGGTAAATTCCTCTCTGACATCATAAATACACCAGTTTATTTTGCTGATAGCCGTGTTCCTCCCTCACGTTTTTCACAGTGACGGCACAGGCAGAACTGGGACGTACATTCTCATCGACATGGTGCTAAACCGCATGGCCAAGGGTGAGACGCTCCACACGCGCACGCCTAAATAAATCATTGTGGTTTAATGCAAAATGGCACAGGCCTTCCCAAACAGACCCTCCCCGGCAACAGTTAGTAGCATTTTGGCTCGTGTCCCTTTAACGGAGCTGCTATGTCCAAAACAAAGTAATCGTCATGGAGCTGGAGGACATGAGATGGCTGCTTGGCTTTTGCTGCTTACTCAAGACAAAATACCGATTTCTGCCAACAAGGGGCGATATTGTCGCAATGTGGTCTATGGCCTTTTATTTAAAAGTGCATACTGAATATTAATGTATATATCTATCTATGAAATTCTCCCCATAGATAGATGGATAGATAGATAGATAGATAGATAGATAGATAGATAGATAGATAGATAGATAGATAGATAGATAGATAGTGGGGGCCTGATAATGACCCCCCCAAAAAATTGCATGCACGGTGTTAAATATGGCAAAGCAGACTGGGTGGTAAAAGCCACATGAAAAAAAAAATAGAATCAAAATGTGTTTTAACAACATCAGCTTTGCTGATTTTTAATCAGGAGTGAAGGAGATCGACATCGCAGCCGCATTGGAACACATCAGAGACCAGAGACCCGGCCTGGTCCGCACCAAGGTAACGTGTGTGCGTGTGTGTGTGTGCCTTCGTGTGTCTGTGTGTGTGTGCCTGAGCATGACGCAGACTCGATCCACTTGAATAATAATAGGAACTCGGCGCGATCTGTGCTTCTGAACGTGCGCGGCCGTTTGAGTCAGACACTTTCATCCTGGGCGCTCGTCTGGGTTTGAAAACATTACGATTTCAGCTGGATCCGTCCATTAACCCCTCCTTCTCCCCCGAACTCTACCATTTAGGATCAGTTTGAGTTTGCCTTGACGGCGGTGGCGGAGGAGGTGAACGCCATCCTGAAGGCCCTTCCACAGTGAGCTACAGCAGCACCTGAGGGGGCACACACACACATATACACATATACACACACACGCACACGCTCACAACCCATGACCATACATACGGTCGACTGCACACACTTACGCGTATCCAAACAAGGAGGCTGGGATTTTCCTGTAAATAAGAAATTCTGCACAACAGAAGAACGGGACAGGCTTTTACCACACCCCTCATTTCCCGTCTCTCCTTTCAAGTCTGTGGGGTGGTTGTTGTTTTTTTTTTATGAGTTTCGCCGCTTAGCGGTTATTTCGGGAGTCATTACATATTGTTTGCAGGCGGTAAATAGCAACAAAGGTCGAACCTTTTTAACGACCGTTTATCAGAGATTCCCAGGTTCCAGTCCAATCGGCTCTGTGTTTGGACAGCGGTGATGGAGCACGCTTTCCCTGCATCGTCCTCATGTTAATATCAACATTTGCACTCATACAGAAAAGGGATTTGTGTGTTTGTGTGTTCACAGAATTATAATAGATAGGCTGACGGAAAGGACGGGAGTATAATGGAATTAGAAGAAAAAATAAGAGAGAAATGGTGCAAGGTTGTGTTAAATTTGAACCATTCTAAGAGTTCTAAGTGTACTGTTTACATCTGTAAAAATGTACCAAAACAATTGTTGATGATGCGCCGGGAACTTCCTGTCCATTCTAATTCTGTGTGTGGTGTCGTGCAGCCGCTCAACCGATGCGACGTGTCCTCTGGTGTTTCCGTCTAATTAAAACAAATTTCTATGGAGGAGTCTTGTTCTTTGACAACATGGCTGTTTGTTTGGGTATGGGCCGTTTTGTTCACACACACACACACACACACACACACACACACACACACACACACACACACACACACACACACACACACACACACACACACACACACACACACACACACACACACACACACACACACACCATTGGGGTTCTTTTTGAGTCTTATTCAGTGTGTAACATTGTGATTAATGTAAATAATTCACCCAGATAAATGTGTTTATTTCATGTAGCAGACTCATAGAAAATTACTATAAAAAATGTATTTTGGACTTGAATAAATTTGTGATGTGATGCAGCATACAACGAGCTTGGTGTGTTTTACAGTTTTAAGTGAATTTAGAGATACAGTTGTCCAGTGTCCAGCTACATTTGGAAGCGTTGTGATGCATAACCCTTTATCACCGCCTATAAAACCCTACGTGTTGGTGGAGTGGGGTTGCCAGCTCAGTCAGCTGAGTTTTGTTGACGGTAATGTTCTCGGCATTGCGGTTCATACCTGGCAACCGCCAGCTTACTCAAAGCGGTGCTCCACAGCTGATAATCATGGATGGATCAATAGCTCTGAATGTAGCTGCATTTTTAAACAACTACGTTTTTATGCTTTTAATCGTACTCGTAATCCAGCTCACATCAGGCAACCCCGTCGTCGCCGGACTGAAGCGAGTGTTTAGTGAGGTAATAAACCATGGAAATGACGTTCTACCTTGCATAATAAATTAGTGCCAAAACTGTGTCTGAAACACAAACATTTCACAATAAATGAATTTCTTTTTTTTTTAGGATTGAAACATAGTTCAAATATCATTGTTTAATCGGCATTGGAAGTGTCTCTAAGAGAAAGATTCCAGTCATCAGTCAGTATATACACGTACAATACATAACTTACACACACACACGCACGCACGCAGAAAAAAAACCATGAGAGAACTATGATTCGGCTTATTTTCTTTTCTTTTTCAAATAAAACTTTGAAAAGTGTTGTCGGCAGGTAGAGAACACTATGTTGAGCTCAGACATGTGCATCATGGGAAAATGACCATTGACCTGTAGATGTAAAGGGATACATGTCATACAAGCAGGAAAACACATTATAGCACACAAAAAAAAAAAAAAAAAAAAGCATAAACACATCTGTGAAGGTGTCTGAAGCATCATCCATAAGGACATAAATCAGCAGTGTCCTACGAGAAATCAAGGCGACTTTGGTTTTGTTTTTTTTACCTTGAGGCATGGGTTCTGACGAGCCAGTCTGCTCAGCCTGTGAAGGCCTGGAAGTCTGAGTCTGAAACAGGAATCAGGAAGTGTAAGGAAGAAAACATAGGAAGGAGATATCTTGGTCATTATTATTAGAATAACTGCTTAATCCCATTGATTGAGACTGGATGGCCAATGCTTTAGAGTTAGAGAGAGAGAGAGAGAGAGAGAGAGAGAGAGAGAGAGAGAGAGAGAGAGAGAGAGAGAGAGAGAGAGAGAGAGAGAGAGAGAGAGAGAGAGAGAGAGAGAGAGAGAGAGAGAGAGAGAGAGAGAGAGAGAGAGAGAGAGAGAGAGAGAGAGAGAGAGAGAGAGAGAGAGAGGAGGCAAAGAACAGGACAAACAACACTTTTTCTCCGATAAAATATCGATGGAAAATGGATATTCATAACAAAAATAATAATGATAACAAAACCTATTTTTGTGAGAAGTAATAACAAATTCGCCACACTCCTTTTTAAAAGAATTCAAATTTCTCGGCTCTCTTTTTGGCTGTGCATTTTATTTCTGTCAACTCCCTTTTAACAATTTGAGATAAAGAGAATAAACAATGAAACAAGGCAGTTCAATATAGTACAATAACAATTTGAGGAAATGTTGTCAGGAGAACTCAGCCTCTATTCCTCTGTCTCTCTCTCTCTCCCTCTCACTATTGTTTTCCCCAATTTCTCACTGCATTCACACCTGATGGTTTAAAGGAGTTGTTTCAGGTTGTTTCCTGCGCTAAATTCATTTGAAATGGCTGGACAATTGTGAGCTTCAATTTTCAGCATGCAACCATCCAAATCTGCTGCAATAAAACATTTCAAGTGACTTATTTAGCAGGGTCTTTAAACAGTGAAACATCAATAATAGTACAGGGGGGAAAAAAAAAACTTTGCTATAAAATATAGTGTGAATGCATTTTCAGTCGACACATCCTTTTACAATGGCACAAACGGCAGAAAAGCAGGCGACACCGCCATCGCGGTAATATCTCATTTATATCTCGCACAACCTCCATATTGTCTTTTCAATGACCCGTACTCCAGTCCCATCAGAGCTTTAATGAACTTCATATGTAATTTGCTGAATACTGTAAAATACGTCTCCAGTGAAATCATAAACTGAAGTTGTATCATCTATTTCGGTGTCATTCAATGTAACAGCTGTGAGTGTTCCATTGTGCTCTGTGTGTGTGTGTGTGTGTGTGTGTGTGTGTGTGTGTGTGTGTGTGTGTGTGTGTGTGTGTGTGTGTGTGTGTGTGTGTATTTGTGTCTGTAGTGTTCGACAATCTGGGATCCCTCCAAAAGCACCATGGTAACACTCCCTAAACACTCATCGAGGTCAAAGAGTTTGCCCTCCCCAATTTGTGACGCTGGGGGATAAGAAGGCAGAGGACAGTTCCAAAGCCCGGCATTTGGCATAAAGTCATAGATCTATAAAATTTGATCCAACAGGTTAACAATCAAAATATCTGTTTCTCTTATTACTCAGTCAATTTTGTGTGGCACTGCAAAGCGTAAAAAAGTGCGGTGATGTGTAAAGGCACAGGAATAGTTACACTGAAAATGTATAAATTATTGCAGATGAAAGTTCGATCATCAATTATAATCCTGTTTATAATCTATTATAAATCAGTTATCATCACACACGTCCCTGTGCGCAGTGCTCCGCTGCAATTCGCGCTTGTTTTGGGCGAAGGCCTGTCTGCGGGCGTCTTCTGCCGCGCCTCCCCAAACTAAGTCAGCGTCATCAGAGAGTAAGCGGCTTTTCGCGGCTGAACTGCTACGCTTTCTTATCAGAGTTCTGTGAGCGACGATGATCCCCGGTTCTGATCCTTTGTTTTTTTGTGAAGCGGAGCTGAGCCGATGCTAAACCGCTGCGGCGCAACTGCGGCATAACTCTGCAAAAGAGAACAAGGGCAGAGCCTGTGCGGGAAAATTCCACAGTAGCTTCCGAACTGGCCAAAAAAGGGCCGCGCGCGCATGCAAACACACAGAGATACGCACTGACACAGACGGACGGACGGACGGACGGGCGCGCGCGCACACACACACACACACACACACACACACACACACACACACACACACACACACACACACACACACACACACACACACACACACACACACACACACACACACACACACACACGCACACGCACACACACGCACACACACACGCACACACACACACACCTTAACTTTTTTCATCCCCTATTCGACCGGGCCGATTCGATAAAGTATCCCACATCAGTTATATCTAGATCCCTTCTCATCCAATTGAATCTCTGTTTAGACATCTGTACATTAAATATTATAATTTATAACGTAAAAAATAATAACTTTTAGGTGTTAATGCAGCATTTGTGGAAATCTGTTCACTTTGGCAAGGCAGTCGCAATGTCAGTACAATTGTAATACATTCCCTTTTCACACCCAGTAAACATTCCCTTTTAATGTATAGAAGTCTGAAGTATATTTATTAATACTGATTAATCAATAGCATTATTTAATGTAGGCACCACCCTAAATATGAAAACCCGACAAAAAACAATCGGGTGAACTTGGGTGGTGATGTAGAAAGTACCCCGCAAGCACTCGCCCCTCACAGCGTGTTGCGCTCACACACCTGCATCTCATCAGCACACGACACAAGCACATTTCTTTTTCTTTTTCGCACCGCTTTCATGTTGCGCGTTGCCGGGTTCCCCTTCCTCACTGTAACGATTTAGCGGCACGGCACCGGCGGCGGAGGGCGTCCCCGGGGCGGACGGCTCCCCAGACCGAGAGCCAGGTGTCCCGGGCGCACCTACAGCTACCTCCCTCTCCTCTTCGCCCCAATCTGCTCCAGGACCGGAGCCAACCTTTCCCTTCGCGTTCTCAATAATCTGCTCCTCTCTAGCCTCTCCTTCCGCGACACCTTTTGTATCGTGGGCGCTCGGGTTTTTACAATTCTTAATAACTCCACCACCTCTGTGGCCCCCGGTCCTGTCCCCGACCCCGGCACCTGAGATGAAGTCAGTTGCTGTGGCGGCCGCCGCTCTCTGCTGGGCCTCCATTTCCGACAGGCTGCAGGCCAGCGCCATCTGCAGCTCTTCGTCGTCGTCCTCCTCCTGGCCGCCTCTCACGCCGCCGTAATGGAAATAGGGGGCGGAGCTAAACGAGCGCTGTGCGGCCCCGGAGCGGGGACTGGGGCGGGGCCTGTCTGGCTCGGCGGGCGGTCGACCCGGCGGGAGGTGTGGCTTGTGGGCCGGCTGACGGGAGGAGGGCTGCTGCTCCCTTTTGCTCAGCTCCAGCGCGAGGGCCATCTCGTCCTCCACGCCTGGAGACGGCACACGCACAGGGGTGTACGCGCAACATGAACAAAACATTTTCTGCATTTGCTTTTACGTCTTGAAAGTTTTCCAGCTCATCACATCGCCCGCGAACATACCGTTAATAAGAACAGTCTTCAGTAGCCCATCCTCCTCAATCTCTGTCCTCTCCTGCCCGTTCTCTTTGATCCTGTGAGCAAGCCACAGACAGACAGACAGACAGACAGACAGACACAGACACACACAGGCAAATTCATCAAATTCATGGAACATCAGCATGTCGATGTATTATTTCATATCATTTCAGATATGAGAAGGATTTCACGTATCATAATGACGGATCAAAACTGATTGAATGCATGTGTATACTGTATGTAACAGCTGTGGTGGCCGTGCGTACTTTTTAGTCGTGGTGCGTTTCCCGTTGACGACGCGAGTGGAGGTGGAGACGGATTTAAAGCTGCCCATCCCTCCTCCCATGCTGTCCATCCCATTGAGACCACCCATGGAGGAAGAGAAGGAGCTGAACTCCACTGGAAGAGAGGGCGAGCGAGGAGGAGATGTACCAGGAGAAGAATTCAACACGGAAATTGTTTTTTTTTTTGATATTGACAGACTGTTTACCTCCTGCCGATGGGAAAGAGAAGAAGCGACTGGGGCCGAGACGGGAGGAGGAAGAGGAGCCATGGTGGTCGTGGAAACCGTGACTATGCATTCCTCCAAATGATGAGAAGTCGTCTGAGTGAGAGAGAAAGACAAAAAAATAAAACATAATAAAATTTATTTGAGAGAAGAGCTGAATAAGTTAGGAAGTCACACAGCAAAGGGAATAAGTAAATTATTGGCGAGGCTGGATTATTAGCGAGACAATATTTTCCGTACCACAAGGGAGCGTTAGAAATTCTATCAGAGGTTCCCATAAAAAAAAGTTTGATTTACGTCAACGGCATCATAATACAGGAAGAAAATAAACACCATCATCTGCTGAAAATGGTTGATTCTAGATGGTGGTAATGTATTGGGTGTCTCCAATCCCCAAACACACATGGGGCTGGCTCACCAAAAAAGCCAGGGAAAGGATCCTGGCCGCCAAAAAACTCTCGGAACACCTCGTCTGGGCTGCGGAATGTGAAGGTGAACCCTGGAGAATCTGATGATGGGAAATCAGTGGAAGAACTGGAAGAACCTGAGGGGTGGAGCGTAGCGAGGGTGGAGGGGGCGGGAAGAGGGAAGACATGTGTAATACATTAGTACAGCGGGAATTTTCTTACACTATATTGTATTTGATAAAATGAAAAAAATGAACGTCTCTAATAGTAAAAAAAAGTACATAAGTTATGATTACGATTTAAAAAAATAATAATAATAATAAATAAAATATTAAGATTAAGACTTTAAAGTCATTGCATTTTACCTCTATGTCGCATCCTGTCATTTCCATAGTTGTGATACGCCTCACGTTTGCTCTCTGTACGACAAAAACAAAGTACGACTCAATCATTATTTATTCTATTTATTTTCAATTTATCATATTTTATAACTCAGGTTATTACGCACAGACATCCCACAACAGTTTATCAAAACACACACGGACAATTAAAGGTCTCTAAAAAATATAATTCTTCATCGAAGAGCTTTGGTTTCTAAGTCATGTCTCGCGGGGTCAACAACCGCAGTTCATCTGGAAAAAGACACAAGATCAAACGCCCAAATTTTCCACACACCATTTGACTACTTCCCAACCTTCTCGCCCACTTAAAAACACCCGTCTCCTTCTCATCTTGCACTTTTACTCAACGGAACATCTCTCGTCTCACACACTCACTGTCAGACAGGACTTCATAGGCTTCAGACAGCTCTTTGAATTTCTTTTCTGCTTCTTCCTTGTTGTCTGGGTTCTTGTCTGGATGCCATCTCAGCGCTTGCTTCCTGTACCTGAGGACGGACGGAGCGGACGGACGGACGCACACACGCGCGCACACACACACACACACACACACACTCTTTGTACTTGACTAATTATTTTCATATATACTTGTTATCCACCAATCTGCTCTGCATTGTGTATTCACAAGTGGCGGGTAGAGTTTGTTTCACAGGCATACTCCATAGCTTATCACAATTGACCTTACACATAGAGTAGCTGTTATATTATATATATATTTTATTCTCTTCTTATTACTCATAATTTATTTATTAACATGCACATTTAAAACACAGTGACATTGATAGATGAGGGAGCTAGGAGAACCATGGCATACGCACGCCTTTTTGATGTCTTCCTGAGAGGCTGTTTTAGGAACGCCCAGGATCTCATAGTAGTCCACCATGACCCCGCTTCTCCCTCCTTGCAGCACTCCACGAAACAGAAACTGACAAAAAAAAAAACACAAAAAAAAAACATCAAACCACGGTCTCAGCTTGGGAACCCAATATGAACACGCTCTGACTCAAAATTCCCCCCCAAAAAAAGGAAAGCAAAGGGACCAGCAATGTGCTCAATATTTACAAGCAAAATACTCAAGCAAAGGAACGCTGTCTGGGGAGCGCTTCCTGTCTCATAAACAAACAGCTATATGAAAAAAATAAATAAAAAATACGAGCATAATAAAGGCAGGGGTATTTTTCAACTGCCTTGTTAACTCAAAACAACAACATGGGAATGATGGGTTACGGCGGCGGCGCTTATGGAACAGTGGAAGTCAAAAATAAGGGATTGAGGAAAACGAAATAAAATGTGTGCAAACAGAAGTAAACATGGAGCAGCAGCTGTACATCTGACGACGATCTTACAGTGAGCTTAATATGCGCAGATAATGGTAAAGGGAGGTGCAAACAGTATATAGCAACAGTGCGTAGCAATACAATGCAATGATACTAAATATGTGTACAGCTGTATTGTATAAAATACATCTATCTATAGTGTGGGGAAGTAGCAGAGTAGTAAAAATGGCATTATAATAGTGCTAACAGCATTACTATTAATAACAATAATAATAACAGGACAATAGTAGTAATTCGTGCGCATTCTTTCCAAATAACCTATTTGTATTTCCAGTTGGCTCCCCAGTGTACGTCCTACTCCGGTGTGTGTGTGTACTTGAGCACGCAGGGGGCGGCATGCCGCTGTTCATTACAACATGTCCGTCGCATGTCGACAATAACGTCTTTTGACCGCGGGCGCGTCAGCACTTTGGCGTCGCCCGCAGCGCACCAGCCAGCCTCCAAATGCCGGACAGAAGCCCCGCGTGTCCGGCTCATTAGCGCACTGAGTCGTTACCTGGGTGCGTCGTTTCGGTTCAGACTGAGCCGGACCCCAACGAATTAGATCGCGATCATCCCGGATTATCCCGGAATTATCCCGGTATTCCCTGTGCTGGTGTGGGTGTGTGTGTGTGGGCGGCGGCGGCGGCGGCGGCGGCTAGGACCGGGATCGGCTTCGGTTGATTCCAAACCAGACCGCGCTGATCCCGGTCATTCCCCTGCGTGTTCTTTTTTGTTTTGTTTTGTTTGGGGGTTTTTTTGTTGGTTGGGGGGGGGGGGGGGGGGGGGCTCGGACCCCACGTTATTTCCAGCGCGAGCGCTCTCCGTCACGGCGCGTGACAGCTGCCGCCGTGACACACAAACTTAGACACGCGCTGAATGCACAGGCGCGCGCCCGCTCGCTCGCGTGCGCGCGGCCGACCCGGGGGCCGCTTAGTTTGTTTGTGGCGGAATCAACTCCGCTCAGAACGTAGGTTTTTCAAACAACATATAATGATATTATTAATAACAACAATAATAATAATTATAACGTGGTAGGCGAAATTCCAAATACGGTCAGATACAAACAACACTATTAAAATACAACTGTGGATGTTTCTTGTACGTTTGGACTCGTACCTCAGAGCACAGCACAGAAGTTGCGTGGAACGGAGTGTTACGGTCGTGTCGCCCGCTCTTCTCTCCGCCGACGCCACGACAGAGCCCGTCTGTGTTTCTCGAACGCAAGGTATGTCCGTCGACTTGGAAATAAACAACCCCCGACGGGCTATTCCCAGATATCCATCCGCGGCCCGTCCTCGGAGCGTGCAGCGTGACAGTGGCTTCTCTCCGCCCTTCGGCTGGGTTCAGCTGGGCGCTACGTCACAGTCAGCTGGGAGAGTCGAGCGCTGGACAGAATTTGGAACTCGGAAAAAAAAAATCCCCCCCCCCGCCGTTTAAAGCGCAAACAAACCGGGGGTGAGGCTACGTGAGTCGCAATTCAACGTCGGGATTTAGGGGGCGGATCGCTCGGACCCGACACGGCCGTGACGACGGACCCGAAGTCACAACAGCTCAGCGGCGCACGCTCGTCAAACGGCGGAGAAAGTTCCCTTCGCGCGGGTTCTTAACTTGAAAGCACGCCCGACTTGGATATAAACTGCTCTGTCGGTTCAGCTCCCGACGCGTTGTACAAAACACGCGTTCGCTGCGGGTGTCTGCGTCTCCCCGGCGGCAGCGGGGCTCACTTAGCTCGGGAGAGTGGCGGCGAGAAACCCCGGAAATACCGAGTTCCCGGTTGAGCTCGAACCTAGCATCGAACATGCTGGTGTTTTGAGACGTCACTCGACGCGCCCGGCCTGCGTGCCTGTTGCTCGGTGGCTTTTCAATGCATTCAAAATACACGCCATTGGCTCCGCTGGACGATGGCATGGCCGAACCACCTTCAGTGACAGGGTGAATTACCTTAATAATAATTTGAGGGGCCAGTGGATGGTGGTTTACTCACATGATATGTAAACCGTATATATATATATTTTTTTTAATCTAATGTGCAAGCCTCAGGGCAGTGTGACAGAACTGTGGTGAGTTATGGTGAATCGGGGCTGAACGACTTATCGAATTGCAAATGGACTTTTTCTTTTTCTTTTTTTCCTCCTTTTTTAAATCTGAATGGGTTGATGAAGGCCACCGGAGGAGTGTCAATGCCTTTGGCTTTCCTTTGAAAGCAGTTTCTGTGGTTGACTTTTATGCTTCATAATATAATGCTGGTAGGCGAAGCAGGGCTGCCATTGTCTTAACACTATTCAGCATATCATATCACATATATATATATATATATAAATTACAAAAACGTTTTTAAATGTCGGGAAAAAAAAAAAATCATTTCATGGTATTTTTTCTTTAAAACATTCAAAAATGCGTCATCACTCATAAATGGGAACTTTACTACGTTCGTACTACGTCCAAGCCGGACCACGATCGACGTGCACCTGTACATTTTTGAACTTGCGGTGATAATCAAAAATGGATGGTTGGCCGGCATCAGGCACACTGAAAAGGAGAGAAGCCTTTGGTCGATCATCCACAAGTGACGTCCGTGGGACAGTCCCGCCTGTCAGGCAAAACAGAAAGGTTCGGAGAAAGTAAAGCGCTGAATATTTGTCATTCTGATTTTTTTGGACAGGCAAGGAAGACAAACCGTTACTGCTGGTGCGTGGTGTGTTCCGAGATTTTATCAAACAAAGCTCTGAATTCTCCATTTTCTGCGCCGTCGCCTCAAGAGAAAACACCAACAGTACATCTCCAAGTCACTTGAAATCTTTGATATTAAACTCAAGGAGTATCAGGGCGAGAAGAAAATCATCGAAACGTCATGTACGGGCACCGAGAACACGAAGGCAGAGGAAGCATCCTATCGGGTCGCCCGACTCAAAGCCATCCTGGTAAGCCGAATACAATCAGGGATAATTTAATTCTTCCTGCCACAAAAGAGCTGGTGGGGGGTGATGTTGGGAGAGAAGGCGTGCGAGCCAATCAGCCTCGCCTCATTGTCTGATAACTCAAGTCAGACGCATCCGTCAAACCTGCTTGCCTATGTAAGGTATGAAAACAATGGAGAGATAAAAGAAGAGTTCCTGTTCTGCAAATCCTCGCCGACGCGTTCAACCGCTGAGGCCATTTTTGGCATTCTGAACGCGTTCGTAGTTTCAAACAGGACTGATCGGTCCAAATGTGTGGGAGTGGGCGCTGATGCAGCGCGTGCGATGCTGGGGCCGGCACAGTGGAGTCATCACCCCGGTGAAAGCCGTGGCTCAACTTGTAGCGTCCATCCACTGCAGTACACACAGAGCAGCACTGGCTGTAAAGAAAATGATGCAGATCTAAATACTGTTCTAGATGAGGCTCTCGGAGGATTCAACTTCATCAAAAGCCGCCCACTGCAATCACCTTTATTTTCCGTTTTACGTGACAAGATGGGCAGTGACCATAATCAGCTTCTGTTACACACCGAATGCCGGTGGCTCTCAAGGGGGAAGGTACTGATGCGACTTTTTGAATTGCGTGATGAGGTGGGGGGTGTTTTTTTCTCGAGACAAAGTTTGAACTCGCTCACATCGCTTCAGTGATTTTGAGGGGTTGGCTAAATTGGGATACCTGGCCGACATTTTCAGCCACTTAAAATGGACTCAACCTCAGTCGCCAAGGAAAAGCAGTGACCCTGTTCAATGTCCAGAATAAAATAGAAGTGACTGAGAAAAATTTCGATGTGGGCCAGGCGAGTTGACCGGTCAAACTTGACCCGTTAGAGAACCTGTCTGAGTTTTTGACGAAGGAAGAAATGTGGCTTCCCGTCACCGTGATCAATCGTGTCAAAGAGCACCTGCATTGTTTGAGGACCAAGCTGCACGAATCCTTCTCCATCACAGATGTGCAGTGCAGCCGGATGGAAACCCCCTTTCGCCAGCCAGAGTAACGAGACCCTCGCAGGCCTGAGCGCGAAAGAGAAGGACAGTCTTGTGGATCTGTCCTGCGACAGCGGATTGAAACTGGCTTTCTCCCAGAAGTACCTGGCAAACGTTTGGCTTCATGTTGCCTCTGAGTATCCCGATCCCGGCGGCGTATCTCTGTGAGACTGGATCTTTCGGCGCCGGTGACATTGAAGACTAAATACAGAAATAAACTGAATGTTGAGATGGATTTTCGCCTGAGACTGTCGTCCCTTTAGCCAGACACTAAGCATTTGGTGTCTGCGAGGCAACATCAGCCTTCTCATGAGGTGAGTCCATATTAATGTGCTCCTGTTATTGTTGGTTTTACGTTACGCAAAAGTTCCCTAGATATAAGGTGATTTTTAACCCACCTCTTTCTTGTTTTACCACTCCTGCACTGTATGTATGGAAATGCATATAATTGTTAAAATCTACATCCTCTGAGAACGCACTGTTTGGCTCCTGTATTACTTCTGGTCGGATGTGGACCGCGAACACTTCTGAGGTTTTCAAGTGTTCCGTGAGTCCGAAAAGGTTGGGAACCACTGCTCTATATTCTCACACACACACACACACACACTATGGGCTTGTTATTATAATATAGTCCAGGTTTGACAGCTATTACTACAGTTTGACTACTATTAGTACAGATCTAGACTGTTTTAGCTGGTCTGTGTGGAGAAAAAAGGAAAAGAAAATCAGAGGAATTTGAATGCACCATGAAAACAGGCGCTGTGAATCAGCTCCTCACTTCAGCATTAAATTGACTCGGAAGCGACCTTCAGCCTTACAGTTCCTTTAACTGCCGAATTGGAAGCCAACAGACGCAATCTTGGGTCTACAAAACAAATTCCAATTAGATTTTCCCAAATAGTTCTGCCCTACGGTGAATTATTCCAGGATGATTGAGAACTGGGTCCAGATGTGTAATATTGCTGCCATCTGGTGGCAGCACTAAAACTCAGACGGGAAGAGAGAACGCAGTTATTGTGCTAAAGTAACGTGTCACCTGGTATAGGTGTTAAATCAAGTATTATTGTGAATTTGGAATAGCCATAAAGCTCAGTGGTCCAGGGGTGGACAACTAAACAATTTCAACCAAAGCAATTTAGATACATAGCATATTGGAGTCTGAAACAATTGTATAATACAATCATGTTCACATATCTTATATCCCCAGCAGTTCACTACCTAAAGCTGTCTAATAGCTATCCACAACCATGCTACTCTAAAGCCCTTTAACCAGAATTATAAACTAGGAGCAAAAATATAATGGAGGTTCAGCATATCATGACCAATTTATTCTTGGACAAAATGATCACCCATTAGAATTTCAATTCAGAGTTTTATTGATAATACTGTCGGATGAGCGTCACAGAATAAAATGTGGCTAGCATGTCGAGAACTCTTGGAACAGATGGTGGCAAGAACTGTTACCATGACACGATCCTTTGGAATGCATGGTGGCAAGTACCATGGAATTTAGCCTTTTAATATTCTTCACCCTCTTCATCATCGTCTCCAACGGTGTCTGTGCCCACTTCTTCGTAATCCTTCTCCAGGGCAGCCATATCTTCTCTGGCCTCTGAGAACTCCCCTTCCTCCATACCCTCTCCTACATACCAGTGGACAAAGGCCCTCTTGGCGTACATCAGGTCGAACTTGTGGTCCAGCCGAGCCCAAGCCTCAGCGATGGCCGTGGTGTTGCTCAGCATACACACGGCCCTCTGGACCTTGGCCAGGTCTCCTCCAGGAACCACCGTAGGGGGCTGGTAGTTGATGCCCACCTTGAAGCCTGTGGGGCACCAGTCCACAAACTGGATGGTGCGCTTGGTCTTGATTGCGGCAATGGCGGAGTTGACGTCTTTGGGGACCACGTCACCGCGATACAGAAGGCAGCAGGCCATGTATTTGCCGTGACGAGGATCGCACTTCACCATCTGGTTTGCCGGCTCAAAGCAGGCGTTGGTTATGTCGGCAACTGACAGCTGCTCGTGATAGGCCTTCTCAGCAGAGATGACGGGGGCGTAAGTGGCCAGTGGGAAGTGGATACGAGGGTAGGGCACCAAGTTGGTCTGGAACTCTGTCAGGTCCACGTTCAGGGCGCCGTCGAAGCGAAGTGAGGCGGTGATCGAAGACACAATCTGACCAATCAGCCGGTTGAGATTGGTGTAGGTGGGCCTGTCAATGTCCAGGTTCCTGCGGCAGATGTCATAGATGGCCTCATTGTCCACCATGAAGGCACAGTCGGAGTGTTCCAGGGTGGTGTGGGTGGTCAGGATGGAGTTGTAGGGCTCTACCACAGCTGTGGATACCTGGGGTGCCGGGTAAATGGCAAACTCCAACTTGGACTTCTTTCCAAAGTCAACAGAGAGTCTCTCCATCAGCAAGGAGGTGAAACCAGAGCCAGTGCCGCCACCGAATGAGTGAAAAATGAGGAATCCCTGGAGGCCAGTGCACTGGTCAGCCTGGGGAGGGGGTAAATGTAAACAGACATTGGTTCTCTAAACTAATAATCACACACACAAAAACATATGCCAACCAAATCAAAGAAACAGACCAGTTTGCGAGTCCTGTCGAGAACGAGGTCGATGATCTCCTTGCCGATGGTGTAGTGCCCTCGAGCGTAGTTATTGGCTGCGTCCTCCTTTCCGGTAATAAGCTGCTCAGGGTGGAACAGCTGCCTGTATATTCCTGTACGCACCTCGTCTGTAAATGAGAAGATGGAATATATAGAAGGCTATAGTATTAAAATATCTCTCTCTCTCTCTCTCTCTCTCTCTCTCTCTCTCGCCAGAGTTATCATTAAAATACTGACTATTTTAGGCGAACATGTTACTCCTTTACAGTTTGAGTCAGATGCAAAATGTAGTAAGTCACCCGGATTAATATACACGCATTCAGTGATTTTAACCCAGAAATAGTTGTCTCTGACAATAGAACATAACTGAGGATCTAACAGTCTACTGACCAATGACTGTGGGTTCCAGGTCAACAAAGATGGCTCTGGGGACGTGCTTTCCTGCTCCAGTCTCGCTGAAGAAGGTGTTGAAGGAGTCGTCGCCTCCACCGATAGTTTTGTCGCTGGGCATTTGGCCGTCCGGCTGGATGCCGTGCTCCAGACAGTACAGCTCCCAGCAGGCGTTGCCCATCTGGGCTCCGGCTTGGCCGACATGCATAGAAATACACTCACGCTAAACAGAGAAAGGACAGAAGAACAGAAGGGAGATGAGCACATTTAAGTAAATTATCAGAACCCCACACAATTATTATTTTTTATTAGATACCATGGTGTCACAGCAAAGCCATCACCACATACAAGGATATTGGCTAGTTAAATTCCTCCTCCATTTGTTTGGACCAAATTACGCCCCGTTCATATTAAATATATGGATTTCTGTCCATGTTCTGAGTGATCTCACCACCATCCCGGGGAAGATGACCAGTTTGCAACAGATTTGGAATTGAGACCTCCCATTTTGGATGACTTCCAACATATTACCAATAAGAACGTTTGAAAATTTGGTAAAGCCCAAATAAAAAAAAAAAAAGGGACTATATTGGAAATTCAAATGCAGTTAAAAAAAAAAAAAAAAAAAAAAAGAGAAAGGCCTTTGTCTACTAGTTAGGAGCCTAAAGTGGAGGCAAGCATATACAGACACCTCAACAAGGTACGAGGTGTTTTGTTCCAATGGTTTTTTTTTTCTTTTTGGGGGGGGGGGGGACAAAAAAAAAACTAAAAACGACATTTAACCCAACAGCATATGGCCAGGGTGTGCCCCAGCTCAGCGGAGAGGCCTCTCCCCTCCTATCCACGCTGCCTCACTCTCCTCCCCTTCCCCTGTCTCTCCTCCCCCTCCCCCTGTCTCTCCTCCCCCATCCTGTCCAGCGGCAGCGCAGTGTGAGCAGAGATGTCTCCAACTCTCTCTGGTGGAAAACTCCAACAGCTGCAAAATGGCTGCCCACCTATTCAAATTCTAGGGGTTTTCTTGGCGTGGGAACAGCACGTTTCCACCGCCGGGGCAGATGTAGAACAAAATAAACATAGTACATATATAAAGAAATACGTGAAAATCGCCTACAGCGTAATCGTAAAATAGGGAGATAGACCATAATATAGGAAAACATTTTTATTTATTTATTATTATTATTTTTTTTTAAAGGTTTAAAGTCCAGTACCATCCACTGACAGCGGCCTATCCAGACCACTCCTGTGTCCACCCCCACCCCGCCGTCCCCCCGCACTGCCACGCTTTACCCCATCGGCCCCTTCTCGGTGCCAAAACTCGTTCTTATTCTACCAGCGCACGTTTAACACCTCATTATTTTTTCATTTTCACCCGTTTAAACGTAATCAAAAAGTGTTGTCCCTGCCCTCAGCACGCCAGCGAGCTCAAACTTGAGACAATGACGAAGCGCGCTGCTCCAGGAAGTGCCTGTCATCTGACCCGCAGGCGACGTGCCCGACCCCCGCCCGCCATCCCGCGTTAAACCGTTCGGTCCCCCAGTCCACACCTCACGCCCCCCCCCCCCCCCAGAAAAAAGGATGCGACGTTCCGGCATTAATACTTTATAAAAAAAAATATATACCCTCCGTGAATTACTCAAATAAAAATTATAATAATTAAGAGGGAAAAAAAAAGTTCGTATTTATAGCGACGAGCTCCGCACGTCAAATGAAATGCCGGGCATAGTTTCGGACTCGGAGCGGTCGCGCTGCGGCGAGGAGGCCGGCGCTCGGTCCGGGGCGGGGAGCGGCGTTTCCACGCTACGTCAGCAGCTACTCACCATTTTGAAACGCTTGTCCTTCGGCTGACGTTATGTGTTCAGAGGGAAGGCAGAAAGTGCCGCCGAGGCGGGCGAGTGTGTTTATATAGGGCGGCGGGGGAGGCGGGAGTAAGCGGAGGGGGTGGGGGGGGGGGGGGAGCGCCCGTTTGGCTTGGTTTTTTTTAAAAAGGGGTCCTCAGAAGAACAAGTCATGGCGGGCGTGTCCCGTTGTCCGCCTGTCGGGCCGTCTCATTCGGTTACCGACGTTGAATCCGTTATGGGCCGACACGGGACGGCGGTGTTTTGTCGACTGTGTTTTGTGGGATTTTGTCGTTGCTGGCGTTTGTAATGGTTGCGCTTCGTTTTAGATTTCCGAAATTAGTTTCATTTTTGTATCGTGACGTGTGCCGCGTGAACCAGACGGATTTGATTCGTTTTATGTTTTTGGAAAAATAAATAGTTTGGGGTTTTTTTTAACTTTAATTTACTAAAAAATAACCTTTATAAAATAGGTGTTTATCAAAATAAACCGGGGGGAAATAGCCCTGTCTTCCCACTAACGGTTTTGAATACAAGTAACTTGACGCTACATGCCGTGGAGCGTTTGTAAACAGTTCCACATCTTTCTGTAATGTTGTGTTTATGTGTCGTTAAAAACACATCAGGCTAAAACAAAGGAAGCGTGAGGGGGCCGGGGCATGGCGGACGAGGCGTGGCACATCAATATGCCTGTACTGAATGCGTTAACCCTTTCACCAATTCTAACGATTCACAGATCATTGGAACCCTTTTGATTAGAGATTCATGAACCCAAACTCCACTCTACTGTATTCCACAAGGGCTTTCCCCCCCTGACACATACAATTATAAATGCAGGAAGACAATTCTACTCACTTAAAATACCGTTTATTGTTACTTATTATTATTTCTGTTGACAAACGATGACCGAAACGTAACTTGGGATGACATTTGTTGTTAACATGATGCCTTTTCAATTACCCTTTAAAAATACAAACCCAATACAAATGTGACCACACTTTAATTTCTTTCTTTCTTTCTTTCTTTCTTTCTTTCTTTTCCCTGTGTTTCAATGAGGCATCTGGGTTGCACCTGAGTGTTTTCTCTCACACACACATGCTCACACACGCACACACACACCAGCCATTTCACTGACGCAAACACTTAGACACACTCCAGCCACTCTGCTGACACACACACAAACACACCCACACACACACACACACACACACACGATAAAGGACTGCATTATTCTACCAATTAAGAGCTGTGTAAAAAAGGTCTTTGACATCCTTTATTGGGAATCAACAAAGTTATTGCAGCTTTTACACAAAGGAGGGACATTGGGCGGAGTAAGGATGCGTGAAATGAGCGTGAGCCCCCTAATAACAAACAGCGATGCCTCTGTCTCTTTCTGTTTGCCAGTGGATACGTAACGCCGGAATGGCAGAGACGGCCGGACAGTTACCTACCGAGACCTCTGAACGAGCTCAGAACAGCAGTCCTGTTGTTGCTTCCGTAAGCGTCTGACTCTGATGAGCTACACAAAACAACTGAGCCTGTCAGTGACTCTCTGTCCTCTCCCTCTTTTTCTCTTCTCTCCATCATGGACAGCTGAATGGTATGTAGGAACTGACACTGGAGCCCTTTCATAACTTACATTCCAAGAGGGAGAGGACAGTGGGGGAAGGGGGACAATCAAGAGAGCGTAGTGAATGTTGGGCGCCGTCTATCATAATGTAATATATGCTCTCCAAAATACCCTAACTCAAGGATGTTAACGTTGATGTGTATTGTAGCCCCCGCATGACTCCAATGTTTTTAGGCCTCCATATCTTTATATATTTTTTTTCTGATCGAGTAGTTCACTTGTTTATTCTTAACTGTAATTTGCATTTTTTTAACGAGATAACCGAGGCCATACTTCTTCAATTATTAAAAAAAAAAAAAAATCCTGTCTCTCTCGCTTTCTATGAGACAGATTCAGGTCAGTACTCATCTCCCTCATCTTCTTCAACGGTGTCTGTGCCCACTTCTTCGTAATCCTTCTCCAGGGCAGCCATATCTTCTCTGGCCTCTGAGAACTCCCCTTCCTCCATACCCTCTCCTACATACCAGTGGACAAAGGCCCTCTTGGCGTACATCAGGTCGAACTTGTGGTCCAGCCGAGCCCAAGCCTCAGCGATGGCCGTGGTGTTGCTCAGCATACACACGGCCCTCTGGACCTTGGCCAGGTCTCCTCCAGGAACCACCGTAGGGGGCTGGTAGTTGATGCCCACCTTGAAGCCTGTGGGGCACCAGTCCACAAACTGGATGGTGCGCTTGGTTTTGATCGCCGCAATGGCGGAGTTGACGTCTTTTGGGACCACGTCACCGCGATACAGAAGGCAGCAGGCCATGTATTTGCCGTGACGAGGATCGCACTTCACCATCTGGTTTGCCGGCTCAAAGCAAGTATTGGTTATGTCGGCAACTGACAGCTGCTCGTGATAGGCCTTCTCAGCAGAGATGACCGGGGCGTAAGTGGCCAGTGGGAAGTGGATACGAGGGTAGGGCACCAAGTTGGTCTGGAACTCTGTCAGGTCCACGTTCAGGGCGCCGTCGAAGCGAAGTGAGGCGGTGATCGAAGACACAATCTGACCAATCAGCCTGTTGAGATTGGTGTAGGTGGGCCTGTCAATGTCCAGGTTCCTGCGGCAGATGTCATAGATGGCCTCATTGTCCACCATGAAGGCACAGTCGGAGTGTTCCAGGGTGGTGTGGGTGGTCAGGATGGAGTTGTAGGGCTCTACTACAGCTGTGGATACCTGGGGTGCCGGGTAAATGGCAAACTCCAACTTGGACTTCTTTCCATAGTCAACAGAAAGACGTTCCATCAGCAAGGAGGTGAAACCAGAGCCAGTGCCTCCACCGAATGAGTGAAAAATTAGGAATCCCTGGAGGCCAGTGCACTGGTCAGCCTTTAAAATGTATTATAAAATAAGAGGGAAGTCATTAAGTCATAATACATTTTATATCAGTGTATAATATTGTATTATTCACCACAGACACCACAGACATATTTTCATCGTTGGTTACCACCAAAGCCCTCTCAGATATTCTCACCAGTTTGCGAGTCCTGTCGAGAACGAGGTCGATGATCTCCTTGCCGATGGTGTAGTGCCCTCGAGCGTAGTTATTGGCTGCGTCCTCCTTTCCAGTAATAAGCTGCTCAGGGTGGAACAGCTGCCTGTATATTCCTGTACGCACCTCGTCTGGAGAGAGAACATGAACACGCATCATGCATAGAAAAGGCTCAGAAAAAATCAATCTGCGCCACCTGTATCAGGTCGGAACAGAAACGGAGTTAGTATCTAGTTTGTGTTTTCCCTGTGATTGTGATCGCCCCTAGACTATGTTCTGACCGATGACTGTGGGTTCCAGGTCAACAAAGATGGCTCTGGGGACGTGCTTCCCTGCTCCCGTCTCGCTGAAGAAGGTGTTGAAGGAGTCGTCGCCTCCACCGGTAGCTTTGTCGCCGGGCATGTGGCCGTCGGGCTGGATGCCGTGCTCCAGACAGTACAGCTCCCAGCAGGCATTGCCCATCTGAGCCCCGGCTTGACCCACGTGGACGGAGATGCACTCACGCTGCAGGGAGGAGATCCACGCGGCTCATCGATCACAACATGAATTTCTCAATTCAAAGAAGTTTGCCGCACAGAATTTCTCTCGATGGTAAGGAAATATTCTTGGGCATAAATGGGGGTATACTGTAATAATCTAAAGTCTGGATTCTAGACTTTACACCCAGAAATGGCAAGATGTCCTCACTGTCCGAAATGTCCGAAAACCGGCCGAAAAGTCTGAAATCTTCATCGAGGGCCAATTTTGATGAATACCGAACAAAATACCCTCTTAAAAGTAGGTCAAGCTAATCAAAAGGAATGCTCAACTTGCCCTACTTTTAAGAGGGTATTTTTTTCAAACCTTTTAATGAGGTAATAAACACCTTTCTTGAACCAATCTATTAAAGTTATCGCTCACTTCACGAAAAATCAACATCAAATATAAAGGTAAGATAACAACAAAACAACAAAATATTCCCTGTTAGTCTCACCCGGATGTCGTAGCACTGACATTGGAATAATTCTGTATATTTGGGGAAAACAGCCTGTCCTATTCATCCGAGTGTCTCTTACCATGTTGTCGCTGTCTGCTGTGTCTTCTCTCCGATGTCCAGGTACCGGTGGGAGGATGTTGTGCTGCAGTGGGGGCTGTGACTCAGCTCTTATAGCGCCGGGCAGAGACCCGATCGCAGCTGTAATCAGAGAGCAAACCGATGGGAGGATTATAACATCCCCTCCACCAGCCTCCACACAATGTGAAACCAGGTCACCACCCCACTTATTGTGTTTGTGTGTGGATTAGTGAGCATCTGTATGTGCGTGTGTGGGTGCACGTGTGTGTGTGTGTGCGTGGCTGTGTGTGTGCGTGCGTGTGTGCGTGTGTCTGTGTGTGTGTGTGTGTGTGTGGGTGTGGGTGTGTATGTTATCAGGTTCAGAAACCTTGAGAGGAGAGCAAGGCATGATGTTGATTAATTGCCTTGGCATGATTTCATGCTTTATGATGGTACTGTATATGTGAAGCTGCCGTTACTGGAGAACGGCCTCATCCTCGGGTTTGTAATGAGTGTTATTCTATGATTCCATGATTGTTAGAGAGATGAGAATATCACAAGAGAGCAATTAGGAATTGAAGTATATTGTCATCTATGGTCAAAAGTGCACTGGTGTTATTTGTTGTGACCTCCACTTCAGTGACTTTTATTTTAGATTTTGGTTTATGATGAAATTATTTTTATTCTTTATTTTTTTCTTATTTTTTGTGGAATCTGAGAGGATTTTCAGTCCGATCCTGCAAGAATATATATATATATATATATAATCATACTTAGAATTTTTTTACATTTTTAAAGGAAAGGACATGTTTTAGAGGCTGTTTATTCCTAATACTATAATTAATTTTTAAACCTCCACTATCAATGACCGGCTCTGTTAAAATGGAAGACGTTGTTTGTCTAATGGTCCAAACTATTGACCTATCTTCTTTCCCACACTCATCCCTGAGATTGAGAGAGCTGTCTTTACAAATCAGTACAATGTAGTGAGTATAGGACCGGTTCCTGTTTGTCTGCGGGTTCTTTAACCCATTGGAGAGTATAGAAACTGAATCCAGGCGAATCCTTCAAAAGGTGTCACCTGCTGAATTGTGTAAAGACAATGGCAGCCCTGCTTCGCCTACCAGCATTATATTATGAAGCATGAAAGTCAACCACGGAAACTGCATCCAAAGGAAACCCAAAGGCATTGATACTCCTCCAGTGGCCTTCATCGTCCCATTTAGATTCACAAAAAATAAAAAATAAATTCATATAAAATCCATTTCCAAACCAGGAGAGGTTGATGTGAGTAGCAGCAGAATTGGGAGGAGGAGGAGAAGCAATTTACTCTGGAAATTGAAAGATATTTGTAAGATGAGCATGTTGTGTAGATATATCGTACGTTGCGTGTTGTGACCTGGAGTGAGGAATAACTTTTCCACACATGAATAATGGCTTGAGAAATATATATATATATATATATATATATATATATAAATAGACTATCTACTCACAGTCTGTCTCTGTGCCTCTTTCTCTCTCCATCTCCATCTTTCTTCATCCCTCTGCCTTACAACTTCCAGCACAACCCTGTCTCTTATTAGCCTCATCAACAAGGCCCGGGACCCCCACTGAAACAGACCCTCAGCCCCCCACCGCCCCCGCCATAAACACTACACAGACTTGTACGCCTTGAATTGAACGGTCATGTCAATGTGTTACATTAATATTCTTCATTCTTCTGGACTATTATCCGTGCACATTGCAGATACTGTTATACTTCATACTCTGAACACTTGCACATCCCTGCACAAACTGTACAGATCTTTATTAAAAAAAAAAAAAATCCTTATTTTACATATTCTTATATATTTAGAGATTGTTTTCCTATTCTTCTATTTAACATTTATGTTTCCTGTATACACTGAACGCCAGGACAAATTCCTCGTCGATACTGATTCTGAATCTACAAAAACACCTAACATGGAGTATGGGAGTTTAAAGACAAAGGGAGAGACAGCTTCTCCATGGGGTTACGCCTCACGTGATAGGGCTGGTGGTGTTTACTTTTTAAATAAGCTGTGTGCCGTCGACTTTGCGCCTGTAAAAGTTGATTGATAGTTATTCAAACTGGACTGACTCACTTCCTCACCAGACGAGACGAATGCAACATGAGTATAATAATGACTCATACACACTTCTCAAGTTCAAGTTCAAGTTCAAATTCAAAAGATTATTTGTCAGGTACACCTCCCAAAAGTGTGATATTGAGTTTTATTTTTTTATTTTTGTCCAACATATTATTCATCACAACTCAAGCACTGCCATTGTACTGAATTAAAGGCTGTACGGTAAATGATGACCACACAAAGCAGACCGGGGCAGGTGGTTGATTTGCCTATGTTATATTATATGATCATGTTATTGGCATATTCCTTCCATGCCCAAATATATTTGCAAATAACTGACCTGATGGAGCTTCAAATGACATTATCTGTGACTCAAAAAGCTGCAGCTGCCTCTTAAACTAGAACCTAAACACTTAGCAGCAATTCATGGTGAAGTATTGCATTTTCATTGTAGTTAGTTTTGGATTTGGTATCATTTGGCCTCAAAGCCCTGAGGTGCTCAGCAAGATCACCTCAGACGCCGAGATCCATTGCAGAACCGGGCTCTGTGCACACTTCCTTGCCATGTTGACAGTATATCCACTGCAGTGTGTATTGTGGGATGGCATTTCAATAATAAACACCACCACCCCTGCCATGTGACGCGTAAACCACTTGTGAAGTTGTCTCTCCCGTTGAGCTGGGATGCATTCTTTTTAATATCATAAATATGAGTGATGTCCGTAAACTCCCACTCTCCATATTACGTATTGTGTCGGCTAATAAGAGCCTGGATTGTGCTGGTAAGACAGAGGAATGGAGAAGGATGGAGTGGGAGATGGATATAGGGAAATTGCCCAGAGACAGATTGTAAATAGTATGTGACTCTTTTAGGTCACAATAAATTAATTTGGTGGGGGAAAAAAATGTAAGAGTACCATAGGTGGTGATAAGAATAATAATCCTAATAATGTAAACGATAATCAAAATAATCATAATCATATTAAGTAATTATTGCATCCTGAAGAGTGGAATAAAGAGAAGACGGCGAAAGACAGCTTTTGTAACAGGATCTACAGTGGTGCCACCACGAAGTACAGTTGTCGCAGGAAAAGTTCCCAGTCTTGTCGAGCAACCACGCAGGAATGTTTGACTCACCCAAATAAGAGTCACTGTCCCCCCCCCTAGCGTTCACACTGCAGCTTATTTTTTACTGCAAGATCCTACTCACTGCAGCGCTGCACCCAAAGTGTCCATTGAGTGAAAACATTGAAATAAAATATATTCAATATATTATATTCTATATATAATAAAACACCTCAAATGTAAGTATTATTATTATTATTATTATTATTATTATTATTATTATTAATACGTATTTAACAATACCATTCTGAAAATGGATCTAAGCTTAAACTGTTCAAACAACTGGCTTCCCACAGGTTTATGTTTAAAACTCAACTGGACGCGCTGCCCTCTAGTGGTATATAATGGCAGTACGCCGATCAGCCTACCGGGTACTGGGTGTGTAAAGAAAAGGAGAATTAACTTTATTTGATTGAGTTACGCCAACTAACCAGCTCGAAACTATGAAAAACAAAAAAAGGCTGCTATGCCAAGAACACTTTTTTGGCCATTATTTTGCAGCTTAGTGGTTTCAATGCAAAAAAAAAAAAAAAAGTAATACACACCATTTAAAGTCACAAATCGCCGTTTGTTTTAACATTAAACGTTTCCTGACCAAAAAAAAAGTGCGTATCTCAGAAAGAAAAAAAAATCAACTTACATGGAAAACAAAAACGAAATAAAAACATCTTTAAAAAAAAGAGAATAATAATTTTGCTGCGATTCCCCTGAAGACCCCTAGGGGGAGCGGCAGACCCCCCCCCCCCCCCCCCGACCGCGCACAAAACGGACGTGGCGTGGCGACGTCACCACGTGTGTTTCCGTGGAGACGTTTGGAGGCCGCGCCCCCCCCCCCCTCCCAAAAAAAAAATACGCCCCCGTGGTTTTGAGCGACACCCGTGTGGAAGTGAGGCGGGAGGGTGTGGCCCCAAAGGGCGAGAAGCGCCGAGGTGGAAGCAGAGGGAACCGCCGCAGCTCCTCGTTTTCTTCCTTTATTTTGAAAGAAGTTTCCATTCCCGGTGCGAAGAAAAAATGGTAAGTTCACGTTTTTTGGTTTTTTTTTTATCACGTCGTTATCGATTTTCGTCTCTTTTATTGTTTTTCAACATACGTGTATCTTTTATTTATGTTTTGTAAATCTAACGTCAACGTTTCCCCTTCCCTCCCCATGTTTTTTTTTTTATATAAATAGAAACAAAAAAAAAAGCGATTTTCCCATAATGCTACGATTTATTTTTTATTTAATTTAAATGTATTGTCGGGCGCTTTCTCTCTATTTTTTTTCATGGCATTAACTTTATTAGCGCCGATGTCAACATCTCCAAAAACTCGGCCAAATTCGAGCGCATTGCAGCACGGCTCCGGGCCCCCCCTCCCTCTGGCCCGGTTTCTCAAGCTTGGGCCCTCACTCACCAAAAATAGATTCCACTGACTGACATTGGACCTGCGCTATATTTGGCCAACGGCCCGAATGAGCAGGTGTGAAACTATTGACAGAGAGCATCAGTGTAGGAAAGTCGTTTTGTTCACATTCCCCACTGCTGTTGTTTTTTAGACGTTTCCTCAGGCGAACAAGTGGGAATGTGGGGCCTTTTAGAGATTATTATAGTCATTATATTATGTGGGGCTAGTTTGTTGGAAGGGAGTTTAGTTGGGTTCAAAATATATTTTTTTTTAGTATTCCATTTTCATCCCCTTTTGATAAAGCTTTGTCTCCAGGGCTCCAATCTAACTATTTATACTTTTGCTGGCGACCCCCTGGAACAACCTGAAGGACCCCATGGGGGTCCCCGGACCCCACATTGGGGACCACTATTCAACAGTACTACTGATTTGTCTGCTGAATATCGGACCGTCCAGGTGAGGGGGAAACTGCCGATCATTTGGGGCGTGCCTTATTTGAATTTGGGTGCGTCAATCAGCTGAGTCAAGAGCAGGCATGCACTTCCTGAAGGCAGGAATTTACACTTTAAAAGTTTCAGGTTTGGGCCAAAAGTCGATCTATGAAAGTTTGAGATAGAAATATTCAGGTCGAAAATCGGTTGATTAATACTGTATATTCAGTACATTAACGTAAAGTAATTTAACGACAAAATAACAGAAAATACAGGTATACGCCGAACGAGCCAAGGTCTAAATAGAAGTCGGTTGCTCAGTTATTCCCGAATGGACAAAATCAGAATGTCAATGCACCTGAAGTCATGAAGTCATGAAGTCATGAAGTTATGCCTTGTAATGATGTTTAAATGATGAGACGCTGAAATGCAGGATTCTGCGCATCGGACGAAGGTGCTGGTCACAAGTTTTTCCATTCCACAGGACCTAGAACAGTGTTTTAAGACACACACACACACACACACACACACACACACACACACACACACTAAATAGTGGCTTGTTGTGCACATAGTTTTCTGAAAACGAGCCTGCTTGTGTCAGAGCACTATCCACCAAATCACCGTCTGTCACCAACCCCAAATTTTTCTACATAATGGTATATTCCGAGTACACTATAAGCAGAATGTTTCTGCCTTAGATATACTGTATATTAAGGTCTCTTCTGTCCCTTTCTCCAAATAGCCAATGGCCTGAAAAGCTTTAAAGAAAGTGCTCTCTCTCTCTCTCTCTCTCTCTCTCTCTCTCTCTCTCTCTCTCTCTCTCTCTCTCTCTCCCTCCCCCTCCCTCCCTCCCTCGCGCAGAAAGTACAGTCGTTATATCACCAAAGTTATAGCCGCACGCGGGACTGCAATTCCAACGCCTTGCGGTTGAAAGTCCAGAGACACGCCCTCACTCTCCCCAGCTGCACAAGCTGGAGGTTGGAATATACTGTATGGGACCATTCAAGCGTCTGAATCTCCGAAAGAAAAAAAAAACAAAAAAAAAAAACCCCTTGGCCACCGCGAGTCAAAGTTGGGCAGGACAGCGATTTCTTTCAGATCTCCGGGAGGGAGGTCACGCAGCCTCGCCCAACTTTGAATTCCCCCGCGTCCAACGGCGCCGCCGCCCCAGAAGCCCCGCGCGCTGCGCTTATGATACTGTTATTGTGGCACAAATCCCGGCCACCGTTTACACCGGCGACTGGGAGGCGTCAGGCCGGCAGGTGGGACGTCCCCGGCCGAAAATAACGTCTGTTGTTCTACGGCTGTTTTCCCCGCTTGGAGGTAATCAAAAACAACAGGACGGAAGCGCCGTGAAGCGGTTAAACCGTCAGAAAGAGAGCGTCGCGCTGCTGAGCTCAAAGGAAACGTGTCCGCGTGGGATGCTGCCGCGTTGGGCGGCGACATCGTCCGTCAGTCGTATCAGAACAACATGTTCATTTTCTACCTCCTCCGCCTCACGCTGCACCACCACCACCCAGCAGCGGGGATCCCGACTCATCCGATCCCTTCTCGCTCCTCCACCACCGTACCTGTCCTCTTTGAACCCCCTCCCCTCCCCTCCCCTTCCCCTCCCTCCCTCGCCTGTCATCCACATATGTGGTGCGGGCGGTGTGGCCTGAGGCGAAAATAGCTCCTGGACATGAGCAGAGGTTGGAATGGGAATGTAAGGTGCGGGGCGGGCTCCGGGCGGCGGTCGGGTGGGTTGGGGGTTGTTTGTGTGGTCGTATGATATGGAGCAGGTTTTTATGGCATCACCACAGCTATAATAATAATAATAATAATAATAATAATAATAATATCCCAGGTACAACAACTCAGAGTCTGAGCCTGTAGGACTGGAACTGTAACCCTTGTGCAGGGCAACTGCTACTGTCAAAGTTGTTTTACTCGAATCTATTCTAGCTGCTCGACACCAGTTCTGATATCCTAGGTAAACACCCTTAATAAACCAGTAGTGCCGGTACATCATATTTACTGCAGTGTGTACTGTGACTGAGTTTACTCCTAATGAGCTCCTTGGCAGATACACGTGAAGAGGATGTAATTGATCCTAAACGTTGTTGACACTGTCACATTGTTGTGCATGTATGTATGTATGTATGTATGTATGTATGTATGTATGTATGTATGTATGTGTGTGTGTGTGTGTGTGTGTGTGTGTGTGTGTGTGTGTGTGTGTGTGTGTGTGTGTGTGTGTGTGTGTGTGTGTGTGTGTGTGTGTGTGTGTGTGTGTGTGTGTGTGTGTGTGTGTGTATGTATGTATGTATGTATGTATGTATGTATGTATGTATGTATGTATGTATGTATGTATATTTAAAAATATTACTTTTCACACCCAAGGAGCCTGAAGGGGGATGCTTAAAAAACATGGCAGTCATCCAGTGACCCAGCTGTGCTCACCCTGCTCCATGTTGCTGTGAGGTGTTGATGGTTTAAAACTAGTATGACCTACAGTGTGTGTGTGTGTGTGTGTGTGTGTGTGTGTGTGTGTGTGTGTGTGTGTGTGTGTGTGTGTGTGTGTGTGTGTGTATGTGTATGTGTGTGTGTGTGTGTGTGTGTGTGCGCGCGCGCGCGCGCGCCGTTGTCCTAGTTGTCCCTGTCCTCGTGTCCTTCACGCAGGTGCACTCTTTGTCTCGACTTAATGTGCAGAGCTGCACTAAAGCAAGGATTATATTGTCTTATCGGTATATATATATATATATATATAATTGCACCTTTTTCATTTTCCTGCACGGTGCCGAACCCAGTTGCCTCTATCTGTTGGATATTTTCTGTGTCGATATGTACTGTATGTACATGACTGACGTCGAATGAGAACCTGTAAAGCCTGAAAGTTACCTTGTTAAGATGCTATTCCTTTTCCATACTTACAGAAGATTTCATGAAGCGATAAAGCTCAACACTATTCTGCCTAGCAACAATCCCAAATCCTCTTGAGAATGGATCACCCTCGGTGCTAATAAAATGTATCAAGATTAAGAAATCGTTGCGGGGTCTTTACGATACAGTTGTAGGTGTTCTCACTGTTTTATTTATTTATTATTATTCTACTTTAATGTTGCTATCTGTTAAACTTTAGAATTCCATTTTCATAGGATACCTGGACTACCATCATAACATACGCACACAGCAAACAACATTCATCTTAGAGTTACAGTTCTTCTCACTCAACAGCTTTCCGAGCCTGTCTGCTCACTTTCTGTGTTGTTTTCCCAGTCACCATGTCACTAGTCAAATCCGACTTTCTGTGTTTACACAAGCAGAGCAATAGGATGTTTGCGCTTGGGTCTTTTCCTTCTGCTAAACACATTTTCACCACATTCAAACTTCAAAAACTTGCATTTATTAATGGAAATTGAGTGAACCTTTATTATGCAAGGCACGTTTATTTGTGAAGCACATTTCATACGCAAAGGCAATTCAAAGGATTTTACACAAGTCATAAAAGGGGTCAAAAGACATAAAACAAGGTGGTTAGAGAGAATGTTCTTCTAAAATGTACGAGAAGGAAACTTGCACGGAGCGGACACACTCAAGTTTCAAGGTTTTGCGGAGTTTTCAAGAATTTATATACATGTTTTGATTTTGAGTTCCCCCTTGATTATATTTCTAATCTAGACGGTGTTTGCACAGTCATTCACACAAAAAAATATCTTGGTTTGTCACGAGCGCCTACTCCATTTTGTCATACTGACATGTTCTTTGAGCACAATGTAATCTGAAACCCACTGACAGCTGCAGCAGTCTATTTTGACTGGACACCTTCCTTTAACTCTGTTTCTACCGTCGACCCGCTGCCTCCCCCTGCTGGCACCGCCGCGGAATCACAATTAATATTTGAACTGAAATATTAAATTCCAACTATTGGCTATAAGAGAAGGTGTGGGTGTGACTGTGCTTCATTTTCTTCTCATTTCTGTTTGCCTCCGGCCTTATAGACTTTTGCATTTCTCCTTTACCCTCCCTATAACCTCTCCCCTTTTCCATTCCATCCCACCGCCCCCTCCCTCTCTTCCAGCGTGAGTGTATATCTGTGCACGTGGGCCAGGCTGGCGTCCAGATGGGGAACACCTGCTGGGAGCTGTACTGTCTGGAGCACGGCATCCAGCCGGAGGGCCAGATGCCCAACCGCAGAGCCATAGGAGGCCACGATGACTCCTTCACCACCTTCTTTAGCGAGACCGGGGCCGGGAAGTACGTGCCCAGGGCCATCTTCGTCGACCTCGAACCCAGTGTCATTGGTCAGTGAAGTTTCGTACGTGAATTCATCATTCGTTTGAGATGATTATTTGGTTTCGTCCAGGCGCTCACGTCTTCAAATTCCATTCTAGACGAGGTGCGTACGGGAACTTACCGCCAGCTCTTTCACCCTGAGCAGCTGATCTCGGGGAAGGAGGACGCGGCCAATAACTACGCTCGCGGACACTACACCATCGGCAAAGAGATCATTGACTCTGTCCTGGACAGGATCCGCAAACTGGTACGAGATGACAGCCGCTATCAAATAAAAGTGCTTTTGTTTTCTGCACACCATTGTTTGTGTGTCTGATTGTCTCTCCCTATGTCCAAAGGCGGATCAATGCACTGGTCTCCAAGGCTTCCTGGTCTTCCACAGCTTTGGTGGCGGCACTGGCTCTGGTTTCACCTCCTTGCTGATGGAGAGACTCTCTGTTGACTTTGGCAAGAAGTCCAAGTTGGAGTTTGCCATTTACCCGGCACCCCAGGTATCCACAGCTGTGGTAGAGCCCTACAACTCCATCCTGACCACCCACACCACCCTGGAACACTCCGACTGTGCCTTCATGGTGGACAATGAGGCCATCTATGACATCTGCCGCAGGAACCTCGACATTGAGCGCCCATCTTACACCAATCTCAACAGGCTGATTAGTCAGATTGTGTCTTCGATCACCGCCTCACTTCGCTTCGACGGCGCCCTGAACGTGGACCTGACAGAGTTCCAGACCAACTTGGTGCCCTACCCTCGTATCCACTTCCCACTGGCCACTTACGCCCCGGTCATCTCTGCTGAGAAGGCCTATCACGAGCAGCTGTCCGTGGCCGAGATCACCAACGCCTGCTTTGAGCCGGCAAACCAGATGGTGAAGTGCGATCCTCGTCACGGCAAATACATGGCCTGCTGCCTTCTGTATCGCGGTGACGTGGTCCCCAAAGACGTCAACGTGGCTATCGCTGCCATCAAGACCAAGCGCACCATCCAGTTTGTGGACTGGTGCCCCACAGGCTTCAAGGTGGGCATCAACTACCAGCCCCCTACGGTGGTTCCTGGAGGAGACCTGGCCAAGGTCCAGAGGGCCGTGTGTATGCTGAGCAACACCACGGCCATCGCTGAGGCTTGGGCTCGGCTGGACCACAAGTTCGACCTGATGTACGCCAAGAGGGCCTTTGTCCACTGGTATGTAGGAGAGGGTATGGAGGAAGGGGAGTTCTCAGAGGCCAGAGAAGATATGGCTGCCCTGGAGAAGGATTACGAAGAAGTGGGCATCGACTCATTTGAGGAGGATGAAGTGGGAGAGGAATATTAGGCAAGCTCAGTTCATCTGCTTAACAGATTTTTGTTTAGTAGCAAATAAATTATATTCTAATTATGTCAAATTATACTTTAACATGTTTTGAAACTAATTGAGTGTCCCCCATTTCTGACAGTGATGTCTTGCTTTATTTCACCTGTATTTTTACTAACTTCATTTTTGTTGAAGATATTGATGAAAATGCCAAAAGCCTGTCGATTTTTGTGTGATGCTGTGCTCTCCCATTGTGATGTATAATAATAAATAGATTTAAAAAAACTACCCGAATGTATTCTCAGTTTATTAATGAACTGGTGTTGATACGCACACAATTTATTTGTTAAATGGGAAAACCTCAATATCCAAATGTTTATGCGATTTATTTTGTCTTTTTTTTTTCATTATTATTATTTTTTTGTGTTGTTTTGTTTTATTGTTGGGACGTATTGAGGTTAAGGACTGAGGCATAGCTTTAGTTTAATGTCATTCAAACATGTTAAAAACATGAAGGAACGAAATTCGTTATATTAACTGTAGTTCCGAATTATTGCCACAAGGTGTCAGCAAAATGTAGTTTAATGCCTTATAGTTGGTTATCCAACTATAAATGTAGAGCAGCATTAACCAAATAAGTTACTGTGCCTTGTTTTATGTTTTGTATGTAAGCAATTGCAGTTCTATAGTAGGTATATAGTATATATAGTGGGTTCTATAGGTATGATCTTCTCAGATCAGGGAATAAAATGACATATCAGGAGCTACAAAGCGGCTCTTGATATGACTTGTGTAGTGATTGACGTCTTCAGGGTTCAAGCACAACTGTGTGTTGTCTTTACAGGTTTTAGTATTTTAACAGTGTAGTTCTTATCCGGCTTCCTGCTTTGAGACCATCTCGTTGTTGCCTTCATACGCGGGGGAAAATTGCAATGTTCTGAAACCCGAAAGCATCATGTTGTTATCTTCACTGCTAACGAAGGCAATGAAATTAAAGCTGACTTGATTTAGAATTACAAATTAATATAACCCCCCAACACATAAAAGAAAAATATATATTATTATTTATTTTAATTAATAAAATTAGAACGTAAAGCTTATCGAGTTAAAGTTGAACTGTTTAAAATCTGCATCCGTTGAATATTCAAACTATGCCTAATTACAACAATTGAGGGCAGTCATGTGCCTCATTATTAATATTGATGAAATCCACACCCCCTCATGCAATACTATAAAAAAAACAACAACTAATTTGTTCCAAAAACGTTTCGGGTTTTGGCACGAAAGCTGCAGAACTGACACAGGCCTGCTTTGTGAGCGTGCTGTTAGTTGATTATATTGACCTGCATTGATCCGCCCCAGTGTCAAGGCTGATTTCATTATGGAGTGTGTGTGTGTGTGTGTGTGTGTGTGTGTGTGTCGACACATTGGCCGCCAACAAGGTGATTTACGCCGGCATAAATCTAGTGATGAAATGAAGAACACACCTCCTGACCGTAAGAAAAACACAATCTCCTGTTTATGGGAAATCAATTTGTTCAAACTTATCAAGAAATCTAATTATTTTAGTTTTCCCTCTTTCACTTTTGTTTCCCGTGTTTTAAAACGCCAGCCTCACTAACGGCCCAGTGAGGCACACTTTAAATAAATATTATTTTTGCTGTGAGTCAGGAGCAATTTAATATATGTATTTTTAATGATATATTTTAGGAATAAAAACAGAGGAATAATTGTGTCTAATTATCCTGACTTTCAAATTTACATTCACCTTAAGTGTGAAATGTTGTTTTCCATGATTGCTGTTAGTTTTCAAGCCTCCTCAGGATTTATGAATAAGAATGCTTCAATAATGTAATTTACTTAACATAATAAATCCAATTCACCCTTTGTTGGCATTTGACCTTGTGCCGCTTTTTCTCCCCTATAATAAACTCTGTGTACATAGATTTTCTAAGTCATCAAAACTCTGTTTGCGGAGTGTCTATATCATGGAGATGCAGAAACACTTGAGCGGGATAAAAAAAAATATATAATAAATAAAGAAGAAGAACAAAATGGGAAGAGGGAAAGGGGAGAGAAACAGGGAGGCAGGGAGCGTTTCCTCGCCGCTGACGGTGTGTCCGCCTGGAAGCCATGATGAGGGCGTGCGTGTAAAGATGTGATTAATGGGTGTTGCTGGGTGGCAGCGAGTTTGTGTCCCCTCTTACCCTCGTGTCACCAGCGCACTCAATGGCTTCATCAATTTGTCGACATTACCATGTCAATAGGCCAGAACGGAGGGAGGGAGGGAGAGGAGAAAGGAAGGAGAGGGAAGAGCTGCATGGGCTTCTGCTGCACCATTCGTGATTCAATTAATAAAGTTATATGGTTACATGCACTTACGGACACAAGAAACAAATGTGCCCATTAATGGCGCGGGTTGCTGACGGTGACTCAAAATGTGTGTTGCATATGTTTTCAATATGGACATATGTTTTCCCTTTATTTGTGTTTGTGTGTATTCACAACATTGATAACATTTTATACAATATCCCAGGTCCTTGATGAGATAATTGCATCTACTTGCAATTATTAAGTCAATCTGTTGAAACATTTTAAAACAAATTTTTTAAATAAGCTTTAGAAAATCTCCACACACACTCCGACAGCATTAACTTATTCATGGATCACTTCCAAAAATGAATGCATGGCAAACCAAAATGGAGAATCTGATTTGGCAAAAACAAAGATATATGTTGATGATTTACAATAAAATAAAATAAAATAAAATAAAATTAAATAAAATTAAATAAAAATATAACATTTGAGTCTTGAGACTTGAACTCCTACTTTGGACCAGGTGACCTCTCCGTCGTGCACTGTCTATCTAATCACACCTCAGACATTCCCTGTTTGGGTGCATGAGAACACATGCAGCTGTGGGACTGATATGGATAAGGAAATAGCTGCACACGGCTCATTAGGAGCTCATTACAGGGAAGCAAAAGCAGCTCCGAAGCGGTACAGGTTTGAGTGTCTGTGTGTGTACATGGGTGTGTGTGCGTGTATGCATGCGCGTGTGCGTGTGTGTGTGTGTGCACAAGTGCGTGCGTGCCTGTGTGTGTGTGTGCATGTGCATGGATGCGCATGCGTGTGTGTGTGTGTCTGACACCCTTTCTTGTGACCTTGGGAGAGATATTACCCATGTGGGACGTTTTTTTCTTTTTTGTTCCTCCCTAACATCTGCAACCTTCTTCCTCCCTCCTCTTAATAATACCTTTATCTGCTGTTTTTCAAGGCCGAGCCGCGTGGAAAAGCGAATGTTTTCCCACGCCGTGCATTCTGGAGTCACCCCAGGTTTATTTAAAATCCTAATCTATATTGAAGGGCAATTTGACCAGTCGGCTCTAATATTAACTTGAGGATTCCAGCCTCATACTGTATCGGTCACCGTTTGGGGAGATAAGCCTTAACAGAACCAGTTAGCCATTACAAAGCAGCACTGGCTAATGCCGACGAAAAAGAGGTGTCGCGGGTTGTAATGTTTTTAATTTAGAACTAAGCGTGGCGTAAAAGGCCCATTTTAAAAAAACAAACAAAAAAAAAGACCCTCTGGGGAGGTACAGTGACCGCACTAATCATTTGGTGGCGTTGTATAAACAGATCGCTGGCCATTAACGCCGATAATTAAAAACTACAGTGATCGGCCACTCGTTGATTCAGCTCATTCATTTTGTGTTGTCACTGGACGGCTCGACGAGAGGGGGATGGCGGGAAGGGAGGAGGCATGAGGGGGGGCACTGAGGAGAAAGTGGACGGAGGGATTCTAATTAGGGAAATGAAAGCTCATATGACATAAATCAACAAGTGACACCGCCCCTCCTCTCAGCCTGTCCCCCCCCCCCCCCCCCCCGCTGTTAAAACGACCAATTACAGCAAAACTAATTCCTCCGCTAACCCCCCCCGCCCCCGGGATCAGCGATTTCTCAACCGGTGGGTCCTGGTCCAAATCCGTGCCACGGGTCGGTTTCGACTAGACAAGGCTATTTCATAAAGGCTATAATCCACTTATATCTATGGAACCATATATCACTTTATATGTGTTTTTTTTTACTGAATTTCTACCAAAGTTCAGATGCCGTGCTTTTATTTTGATACAACCATCCCGACTGTGCCGTGTGGCTATGATGACCCTATAATGTCCCCATATCGCCAACGTCCCACAGCGTCACACCACCATACAGCAATTCAAATCCTAAATGGAAGACGTTGGAAAAAGTATTGCAAAATGTTCATTTGAACTTAATCAGCTGTGGTTCAGTATTCTGGCTGAACGTCCATCGACTAACCCTGGCTTTTTTTCCGCAATTTTTTTCATGTCTACATATTGAAATTTAAGTATAAAAGTGTATGAGTACGCATGGAAATGTTAGATAGGAACAGCCCCGTGGTGTGGTTGTCCAACAAGTTGCTGCATTTACTGCACTTGGGTTTAATGAAAATTGGGTTACAACCATATATCACGTCGTGACTGATAACCTGCTCGGCGCAATGACACCAATAAGCTCGTAAGGTAAACAACACAGAGATCAGATTTCGCTTGTTAAACGTCCGGGGATCCGATCCGGTCTATTTAGGAATTCCATAACTTTCCAGGTGACGGAGCAATAAAACACAGGCAAGGGGAGAGGAGAGAGAGGCGGCGGAACGGCGGGGTCAAGTGAGGTGCCGATGAATTATGTATCCCACACACACACACACACACACACACACACGCACACACAAGCACAGACACACCCACACACACGCACACACACGCACGCACACACACACACACACACACATGCACACACGCACACGCACACACACACACACACGCACCTCTGATTAAACCCGGCAAACAGGAATTGGTGGGAGTTCCAGTTGACCACGGGGCTAATTGAACTGTCACATTTAATGTCTTTCCCTCTCTCTCCGCGGTGGAGAAGATGAAGGGATATGGAGCAAATGATTAGGGCTGGATTAAAAACACAGGAGTCGTAGTCAGAGAAAGATGGGATGAGGGAGGAGGAGGAGGAGGAAGAGGAGGAGGAGGAGAGAAGTTGATTATGAGAGGAGTCGCCATCGCTCAGCCGTCCGCTCTGTCCCACCGGCTTCATGTTTGGGTCTGGACTCTCCGGGTTAAAAGAAGACGAAGCGAGGAAAAGTAAAAATCTCAGGGTGTTCACGGTGTCACCGCTGTCTGGGCGGTGACGAGGCTCGTTGTGACGCCGAGGCCTCGATAGCGGACGGAAAACGTCACCAACGCGTACGTGTCCGGGCTCTGGACTCGTGAAAGCCATTTCAAAGGACATGCTCAAACTTCGAGAAATGCACGTACATAAGTAACTGGACACTCACACATTTTGGCTCGTTTTGGCTCTGTACTCTAAATGTTCATATAAACAATCAAACAACTAATAGGAGCTCAAAGTTCATAGAAGGATATATAAAATACAGTATATATAGGATTTTTTTTCATGGATGGTCCCATTTTTCAGGTAACATTTGGACGGATCACAATTATTATTATTCCAAATATTATTATTATATATTGTGTGTGAAGTGACTTCCTGTATCGACATCAGCAGACCTCCAATACCGCTCCGCAAAAAAGCTCTTTTTAGTGGATCTCCATGGGAACTGTAAAATACCCAAACCCTCTGTGGGAGGCATGGTTGGCTCAACGAGGGGAAGTCAAGCAGAAGTTAAGGTGCGAAAGGAGCCACTGGTCCTCAAGGTCAAGCCAGAAACGAGGGCGTTATGATCATATTATTTCAGAGTAATTGTCTCAATGTCTCAATCTACTCAAAGTCTGTGTGAGAACAAGTCTATTAGCCTCCACTTAGAAAAAAAAAAGTTTCCAAAACGTCAATAATCCGCCATTTCACGCTTCGTTCGACTCAGAGGGACCTGAATAGCGTCACAACAGCGTTTCACATTCATGTGCCGGTGTAGGACATGTTTCGGGGGCCGCCGGGTCGGGTTCCCATCGAGCCGGCGCTCGGGGTCTCCCACGGAGCGACAGATGTCTAACTGCTCCGTCCCGCCGCCGGCCCCGACACCACCCGACCACCGCCCCGCCGCCTCCGGCGCCGCCCCGCCCTTTGTGTCCCCGCCGGCCCTACGTGTGTCCGTCCCCTCCTCTCATTCACGGAGGACTAATTAGCTGTGTCACCTCATCTGACCCCACCCACCCCCGCCCACCCCCGCCCCCCGTGTTCCTCCTCCCCCCACCTCCCACTCCTGCCCCGGAGCCTGATCTCATTGTGTCGCCGTCCGACTGTTTACCGTGCTAAGTAGTAATCTCCCAATCTCTCGCCCCTCAGCCCCCTCCCCGGCCCCTCCCAGTCCTCTGTCCCCCCGCACTGCGCCCCTGTCTCGGCGGTGACAGCCGCCATCAATCAGAGCGTTTCCTCGACGGGTTCGAAAGCCCCGCCGCGCTGCACGCCCATTGCCGCTCCGACCAGGAAGTGCTCTTCTCCACCGCGCTCCATTAGGCCGATCAGGGGGCCCAGGCGGCGGCGCCGAGACAATGGAGGACGATACGGACAGATATGAGAATAGCTGCGACAATAGGACACGGGAGACAGGAGGGGAACAACAGGCCTAATGACGGCCTATCTGTCAGCCGTTTGGGGGGGATTCTGTGTCTCCGGGGGCTATATAGGCTCAAAGATAACCAGGTTCACACATCGGGCCTCCTAAGCATCTCATTATATGTGAGCAAAAAAAAAAAAAAAAAAAAGCATTTGAGCATTATTTACTGTATAATTTCAATTAAGTGTGTGTGTGTGTGTGTGTGTGTGTGCCATTCTGTTGTATTAAATTTTATTATATTATATACATACATACATACAAATATGCATACATACATACATACATACATACATACATACATACATACATACATACATACATACATACATACATACATACATGCATATACAGTACTGTATATATCCATGATGGAAGGTAAATAAATCACCATTTTAAGTCTGCAGGCATTTTGACTTTTGGTTTTCCCAATTTTACACAATTGATGGCAAGTGCCTTCATTAGGGAAAGTGCTCTGGTTTTGATTTAGCCGCCCGGCTTTTCCACGGGCGCGGTGGCGTAAAACGGTGCGACCCCGAGCGCCTGTTAACTGGAGGTCAGACGGAATCACCCACAGGGTTAACTGCTGTGTCACATTTGTGTATGAATGGAGGCAAAGTGAATGGTTTTTTTATGGCCACAAAAAAACACAAGAGGGGATTGGAGCCAAGGCTGGCTCTTGTGTATTTTGTGCATAATAAGACTTGTGCTCTGCTGTGTGTGTGTGTCATGCGTGCGTGTGTGTGTGTGTGTGTGTGTGTGTGTGTGTGTGTGTGTGCATGCGTGTGCGTGGGTGTGTGTGTGTGTGTGCATGTGCGCGCTTGTGTGTGTGTTTTTTCCAAAAGCCTTTTGGAAAACACTCCTGGGCCGCCAATACACAATACTCCAACTTTTGTGATTGGGGCAGCATCTGTGCCTTCTTCGTCCTATCTCCCCAGAGTACGTCCTCACAGCAGAAGCGAAGGAGGAAGCGCCATTAACACCAAATTAAAACTAACAAAGGGGTTGAATAAGTGAAGTGTTTTTACGCATCAAAGTTAACTCTTGGTGTAAATATGCATATGCTGTTAATAACAAACTCATACAAAACAAGCAATAATCGGTGCATTTTCAGATCATTGATCCCTGGAGACAAATGCCGTGTCAAGCGCATGAACCCTCTGTGTTTGTCTCCTCATAACCTGATAATTGACACGTGTACTATGTGCGGTGTCGTTTAACACAAAGGCTCCTTTGTTCTTGTCTCTTTAATAAGGCTGTAACCATAAATTACAATGCAACCGCTATTATCGACCGCCTTATCTCTCACGGGTGTGAAACTTGTTCCTTAATACTGACACTGTACCCTCGAAATTGATAGAGAAGGTTGTTTGCTCCGGCGACATCTGGGACTGATCCCGACTTATCTCAAATGATGTGATTTGGGCACGGTTATCGCGCCGCCATCGGCCCACTTTATTAAATCGTATAACGAGCGCCCTTTCTCTCTCCTATCTGTTGGAGCCGGGATCAGAGGGGTTTAATCATTTTATTGGGCCGTTTTTTTTTTTACGGCCTCCGGGACGGAGCCGTTATAACCGGGTTCCATCCTGAGTGCCTCGCTCGTTACCGCCCCGGCAGCGAACAAGGTCGACAAGTTAAGGAGTTCAAATGTCGTGAAGAAAGACACAATTTATTGCTAATTAAATTCAGAGGGATTCATTCAGCCTCAACGCGCAGGGCGGTTGTTCCGCGCGGCGCCTCGTGGACGGCGTCGGCGGTTCATTCGTAACCCTTCGCCAAAAGCCGTTCCGTTAAAACGACAGCGCCCGCAGCGATACGGGTCCATGCCTTGTCACCTGGGAGACACCCCCCCCCCCCCCCCCCGCCCCCCCACCGCGCGGTTTTGAAACCAGGCTAAAAAAAAAAAAAGGGAGTCATTCTACGCGGGGCGTCGTCGCGATGTTCGCCGCGAAGAATATTTGGCGATGTTGTGCTGCGTAGATGTGTGCCGGGTGTTCAGTTGGTGGCGATCTGCAACGTCGCTGCTGAGATGCCACTAAATCCTACGCCCTGCACCTTTAACTGTGGACGGTATAAGACCTTTAGATAAAAACAAATATTTTGCTTGCAAACCTCCTGCCGTGTGTGTCGTGGGAGGAGCGGCACCTCCGAGCGGCCGTGGGCCGCAGGTGGTTGGGGGCGCCGCCTTTTTACTGCCCCCGTGTTTGCACCGCCGCGTCCTGATGACCAGTAATTGAGCTCGTCAGCCGCCGCACGCGCCCAGTTCCTGTCGACTCCGGACGGACAATAAAAACGTAATGAAGAGGGCGTCGTAAACCGCCGGTGATGGGTTTTTATCGTCCCTTAAAGTGATATTAATTAAGGTTCGGTCGCCAGGGACGGAGGAACAATACGCCTGTGCGCAGGCGCGTGTTTACCTGGGAGAAACGAGGCGGGAGAGACGGAGAGAGAACAGAAAGATAAGAGAAGAGAGAGAGAGAGAGAGAGAGAGAGAGAGAGAGAGAGAGGGGGAGAGAGAGGTAGAAAGAGCTTTGTTTACATTTGGAAAAAAAAAATTCTGATTTACAATTTTTTTGCAGTTCGACCCCCAACCCACACATATGTATAGACAGACAGACAGACAGATAGACAGACAGACAGACAGACAGACAACCCAAACAATGTGATACACATTTGGCCACTGACCCCATTTGACAGGGTTTTGTCTCCTGGATCCCAATGCCAAACCTCCATAACGGTCTATAACAGTTAAACCTGGGTCAAAAAAGTCATTATTGAACATTTTCTCACGGTGCCAACGTTGTGTAAACAAAATGATGGTGAAGCTTGGACCCCCTGGAACCTCTCGAAGGACCCACTGGGTGGGGGGGGGGTTGGCCGGACCCCTCCTTGCATACAGGCTACTAACGTCACTTAACTTCAAAAGTTGCTCTTGTTCTCCGTCAGTGACCGAACTGAACTTTTTATTGCTATCGCTATTATTTTTTTCTTCGGTTTCCCTCGGGTCCGCGGGAGTGAAGGAAGCAGATGTGGTTGGTGTTAATGGCCCGCAAGGCGTGTGTGTCTGGGTGTCCTGACCTTGTGGCCCCTGGCTCCGTCCAATCGGTGCAGAGGAGGCTGAGCTGCAGCGACTCCCACTCGCGCCGAGGGAGGCTCGGGGAGGAATGAACAGTAGAGGACGCATGCTTGCACAGGAGAGGTGCACAACACTACCCCGCACGGTTGTTTTTTTGTAATTTACATGTATTTATTTAGACTGTGTTTTTTTGGTTTTGATTCAGTTTTATTATTATTTAAAATCTAATTATATATATATATATATTTTTTTTTTAATTTTAAAGGACGTTGTCATATAATTTTTTTAAATATTATTATTTGTTTGCTGTTTTTGTAAGTCTCGAATATGACAACTGGCATGGAGAACTCCAAAAACTTCCGCATCGACGCGCTCCTAGCGCACGACCTGGGGCCGCGGGCCGACAGGGACGACGGATCGCCGGAGTCGTACAGCAGGAGCCCCGGGGCCAGTCCCCTGTCCTGCCCCGGGTCCGAGACGCCCTCCCCGAGGCGCACACCCGTCAGCCAGGTGCCGGTCCAGACCGGGATCCACGTCGGGATCCAGGCCGGGATCCTCTCCAAGTCCCCGCTCTTCCACTTCTCCCAGTCGGGGTTCCCCGGTCTGCCCCAGGCCCTTCTCTCGGGACTCTGCCCGGGCTCCATGTATCCCCTGGCGGCTCTTGGAGGCCAGCATCCCGCCTTCCTCTACTCGGGCTTCACGCACTTGGCCCAGCCCTGTCCCGAGCAGCTGAAGGGGGCCGTGGAGCCCTGGATCCGAGCCGGGGTGATGCCCAGACTGGGAGACTATGGAGGTACAGTAGGAGGCAATGTTTTACCTTCATCTGAACTTTATGACTGGAGCAAAACAAACACAAAAAGGCAGGAATGCAGGAATTCTCAAATATTTAATCACAATCCCTCATGGTGACAAGTAGTACTTACGCTGGATTGCAATACAATTTTTTAGGGTTTGATAAAGGATCATTATCAGAAATTACTCTTAGGGCATGTAGTAAAGGCAGCAGTTTTTATGGTTGTATTTGTTTTTTTATATAATATGGTATACCCTCTCTGTTCTTTATATAGTACGTTTTTTTATTTTTGGAGTTGTCGTTTTTTTTTTAATAGCGGTGGCTTTTTGTTTCGTTAACGGTAGTTTTTAGTTTTTCATAATATTTATCGTTTTAATCGTTGACTTTTTCTGATAAGTGTTTTTTTCAGAGTAGCAGGTTCTTTTTTCGTTATAGTAGTATTTATGTACTCGGCCTCCTGGTCGTATGGCCTATGCACCGCCTTGGAAGTTTTAAGCAATTGAATGGCTCGATCGATGATATAGTTAAGGTATTAGTATCACCTCTTTGTGCGGTATTGAATTTTCGTTGAGTGGAGTTTTGCAAAAAAAAACAAACAAAAAAAACCCAATACACATGAACGTGTCATGACAGCACAGTGATTATTTTGTGATATTTCAGATTTAAAAATATGAAAATCTTCTGGGTTCCACTGTTCAGCATACAACATTGAAGTGGTGTAGAACATTCTTTTGATATTACAACATTATTATAGTGTGAACATTCCTGCATTGCCATGTGTATTAGTGTAGGCCTACTTCATTAGAATAAACAAAGAATAAATATTTTTTTAGTCAATAACATTCATTATGAAGACATAATTACTCTGGATTTTCCTGGGGGGGGGGGGGGGGGGTGATAAAGACTTATCTTATCTTTTCTTACTTTATGTTATCTTGTCTCCACTACAGTATAATAGCATAAATACATCGTTTTAAGGATATGGGTCTAATAGGTTATTATGCAACTGTATAAGCCTATATTTTAGAGACAATTTATCTGATAAAAATATGCTGTGGTTATAACTGCAAGAGACATATCATTTGAATGAGAGATAGATAGAGAGATAGATGTATAGATTATAGCATTTTCATTAAGGTAATGCATCTCTGCAAGATTTTATTACCCTATCACAGTGTAATCTCATGTCCTTACATCAACCACATTAGAGCAATAATCCAAATGTCAACATAGAGAAAATTGTTAAAAAACACAGGCAGGTGGTCAGGTAGAGCTGTATCAGTCTACCTATTCAGAGCTTTTCATTTGTTTCTATTCTTGTTAACTTTTCAAACTTGTAAACTTGATAGACAAAGACATTTATTTCCTTAAAAATGGAAGAGGTTGAAATGACAGCCACATTCATCAGCCAAGGAAAAGACAAAAGACAAACACATTTTGATCTAACATCCCCAATTTTAAAATATCAAATAATACCCCAATTCCCTATTATTTCTATTATGGCCATGTTCAAATGAAACAATTTAAATATTATATTCCATGTGAGTGCCTTGGATCAACATGTATTTGAGACGGAAATTTTCCCATAAGCATCACAGTACTTTTCTTACTTACTTTCAAATTTTTTTTCTGAGACCTAACGCCCCCTTTCTTCTCTTCTGCTCTCCTACAATTTGTGTCTTTGTGTCTCTCTCTTCCTCCGCGCAGCCATCCCTCAGCCAGGCTTGCTGGGGAAGTGTCGCAGGCCCCGGACGGCCTTCACCAGCCAGCAGCTGCTGGAGCTGGAGAAGCAGTTCAAGACGAACAAGTACCTGTCCAGGCCCAAACGCTTCGAGGTGGCCACCTCACTGATGCTGACCGAGACGCAGGTAAGAGGGTGAAGTCAATTCGAACTACCACGCTGCTCCCAGGGAAGAGATAATAATAATAATACTAACATTATTACTACTAATAATAATAATAACAATTAGGGGTCCAGCCCGCCCGATCCCATACTGTTATTGTTCGGATTGTCTCCCTCTGAATTTTTCGGGCTAAAACTGTCTGCCACAGAACAACGGCAGAAGCTACGAACGTGGTTGATGTGTGGTTAGAACCGGGACGTCGCAAACATCTGGTGGTTGAGGTTACATCCAAATCGATCCACATGCGGTGCAGAAATGAGTGGAAACCGACGAAATGTGACCCAAAGCGGCCGGATGGTCGTGCGTCACCGACACGCCAACGTTTGAAAACGAATGGCATGGGATGAGATTTAAAGTAGGATGCTTTTTGTGACGTCCTCAAACTATGTACTATAAATGTGCTCATTATGGTTCAGACTGCCAATTCGGTCTCGACTTGCTCTGTACAAACTAGGCGTGTGTGTGTGTGTGTGTGTGTGTGTGTGTGTGCTTATGTACGTGGATCTCTTCCATCGATATTTTATCTCTTTGTTCACCTTTACTTTGCCATATTCATGAAAAAACACGAAAAAAATACATGAATCCACAGAAACTTGTCACCACGTCGACTGCGCGAGTGAGTGATGCATTCATGAACCAGGAACCAGGAAATACGCCAACATTTTCCGTATTTCATGGAAATGTAACCTATCGAATATTTAATCCAAGGAAAGAAGTCACCACTAAATTTACGTAAATATGACTAATGACTTACTAATGACTTAATATGACTAAACTGGACCCCGTGTATTGCTGCCTGCATCTAAATGTATTATTATTGGCTATGTAGTGTAAACTCCATCGCTCTTTAGTGTTCACAAACTTTGTGTGTGTATTGTCTTACCTGCTTGACGTTTGCTGTTTTTTTTTTCAAGATATTTTATATCTTTTGCACTTTTGGTAAAGATAAACGCATTCTGATCGCATCTAACCCGGTGCCGTCTCCCCTCCATCTTGCGGCATTCGAGCCATTCGTAACACTCAAACTGTAGGAGTCGAAAACAATCCAATACATATTCGGTGTTTGTGTCCTCTCACACGGAGTTCGCTTGCAGCTCCAGAGCAACGGGTCTGAGTCCTGTCCGTTTTATTTTAGTCCCAAAAGTTTGAAAAGTTGCCGAAAAGTCTCATGCAGTGTTTAATCCGTTTGAATGGAACCGTGTTGTTGGGAACTTCCACATGGAGTGATTTCCTACCACAGAGACACCGTGAGGCGGGACTCTGTGCACTACAGATAGTAGACAGACACCTTCTAACTTTTAGGATAAAGACATAACACGCAGCAAGTGTTTTGGCTTGTATTAGTCATTCTGCGTGTCACCAGGACTCTGAAACATTGCGTCACCGCGTCATTACGTCAGCCAATGCTGCGTTTAATGAAAAGTCAGAAAATTGGACCCTGTGTATTGCTGCCTGCAGCTATATTTATTATAATTATTATATGATTATCACATATTATAATAAAAATTGTATTACATGTGAATGTGTATATGTGAATCCCTGCATTGTCATGATTATTATGGTACTTTATTAGAATAAATAGTTCCAAAAAAATTATCAACCCGAACCCTAACCCTAACCCTAACCCTGAAGAAATAGTGTGTGTTCTTTGACAGCTGATTACTCCTGAAGTAAGCCTACTCATAATAAAGTGTTGTCTTATCTTATCTAATGTTATTATATCTATAAACAGTTTCTTTTAATAATATTTGTCCACTACCCTTCATATCAAATCCAGCACAGGTCGTACTGTACTATGCCTCATTTTGAAATATATTTATGAATATATACATTTTTTTATTCTGTCATCACATATTGATACCAGGAGTGCATGTTTCGAAATGTTTCTGTTTTAAACAAAACACGAACACACCAGGAAATATTGATGTCGAGGCCCATACATTTAGAGCCTTGAGAACTCCATTCGAAAATACATTCAACTGACATATTGTACATATAAATATTTGGTTAGCATAAAAACCATGTCCTAATGCCTAACATTTTGAAGAGGGCCCCTTTGAACTTGTGAACTCTGCTTGTGCAGATTCCACTTTTCCACAGTGATTGTTGATGTTATTCATATAATTATAATTTTATCTCCACTAGGTTAAGATCTGGTTCCAGAACAGACGTATGAAATGGAAACGCAGCCGTAAAATCAAGGAGCAGGCCGCCTCCACCTCTTCTCTGTCCGAGACAGAGTGCTCTGACGTGGGCAAACGCATCGCCAAGCCCCTGGATGACACCCACAGCTCCGGTCCAGAGGATGAAGACGAGCTTGACAGGGAGGATGAGGACGACCGTGATGACCATGACGATGGAGAGGAGGAGATGGCGATGATGGGGGCCGGCTCCTTTGGCTCCAGAGGCTTCCTGAGGCACGGCAGTGCAGCGTCCGGGGGCTACGGCCCTTACTGCGAGGGGGGCGTGGAGGATGGAGGCCCGGGGATGAAGACCAGGGTTTGCCTATAGAAAGAAATGAATTAGCATGCTTTTATTGTAATGTGTATATTCAGTGTTTCAAAACCGGTCAAATTGAATACTTTGCAGTGTGTGTATTATTATAAATACATTTAATCAGGGAGCTGACGTCTATCAAATGTTTTGTTGCTGCGTATCTGAATTTCCTGGCAACACATTTTCTCCGTAACAGTGGGAAGCATCATTTGTTTTGTTGTATTTGTTGTATTATTATGCAAATGAATTGCTGTGAAAGAGCAGTGCCAGAGGAATCCTGCTGTGATATTGACCTGATGTGATCCCAACCTGTCGATTTCAATTAATTATGGAAATTTGACGTACTTAAGAATAAATTATTTGGGGTAAAAGCACTTGAAGGGAGGACAGAAAATTGTTGGATTGCGAACGGACGGCTTTGTAAATTTTCTCAGAGGATGAAGGATGAAGATATTGGAAGAATGTTTTGTCAACATTGTTACATATACTTGAAGATCTGTTACAAATACTTGAAAAATGTCCCACTACAGATGTGAGTTACCATATGCATTTACTGCTGTGATTCTAGATTTCATTCCTTTCACAGAAAAAGAAACAAGCAATAATGTAAAGATCAGAATTATTTTCAAGTCATTATTATACCTTACAAAACCGCAGCAAGTGCTACATGTGTTCTTGAAGTAAACAAAATTAAGATTAAATTAGGACTTTTCATTTTCAAACATATATATTATTGTATATCAGTTGTGCATACACATTTGCCATTTCTTTTAAACTCCACTTTAACCACCCATGGCCACATTATTATATCCTTATTTTAACATTTTGCACTTACAGTGTTTTAATTTGACCCCCAACACACTATATCCCATATACACTGCCCTGGTATTGTGTGTAATATTGTGAATGCTATTTAATTGACAACATTTTAGATCTAATATATTTTACTTCAAAGGCAACAACACCTCTTTTTAATGTTTGTGGCAAGAAAAAAATGTCAAGAATAAAAACGTGTGTCTGACATTGTGTACCGAAAGTTATTTCTTAGTTATAATATCATATTGACTTTTTTTATGAAAGGCATTTGTTCTATAATAATAACAATAATAATAACAATAATAATAACAATGATAAATTAATAATAATAAAAATAATAATGGTAATTATAACAATATTTATTATTAACTTTTAGATGTTGTTCAACGGCAGTTTCACAAAAACGCGACGGTGGTTTGGTTTCCGCCCACAGGACAAAGGTCCCTCTGCGGCCGCCGTCGTTGCTATGGCGACGAGGGCGCGTCCTGCCGTCATGGATACTGTACAGACGCTAAACGCGTCGCCGATGTTTAGGGAGAGTGGAAACGGTCCCTGGCGCCGCATTGCCTTTTTGCCGAACGTTTGGGTGAGGTAAGGAATTTCGGCATTGCCACGTTGATGTAGAAACAGAGTCAACCAAGTGAAAGTGAAAGATCTTAATCGTTATTGTTCGTTATTATTTTTATTGTCGTCGTTATTAATGCTTCGTGTCGTTGTTGTTCAAGCGTTGTTTAACCATGGATGGCCTCTGTGACGTCACAAGTGGCCCCTACGAAGCTGTGTTTGGAGGCCGTCAGTTGGCGCCAAAGAAGAGAGGACATACACGCACACGCGCGTACGCACGCACGCACACGCACACACACGCACACACACGCACACACACACACACACACACACACACACACACACACACCTTGAACTTTGAACTTTGAACTACACTTGTATTGTTATTAGTGGTACTACCATTACTATTACTATACTACGATAAGTATTATTACTATTAATAACATTAGTGCTATTATTCTTCTTATTGTTATTATTATCAGGACAGCCGTTACTATGCCGTTTGTAATGCAACACATTTTTTCAACTACTATATATACATATATTTATACTATCTGACCATACATATCCACTGCACAAGCTTATTAACGGTACTTAAATTGCATATTATTTGTACACACTGCTGCTATAATATTTGTACCCCCCGCCCACCCACACACACACACACACACACACACACACACACACACACACACACACACGCACACGCACACGCACACGCACACACGCACACACGCACACACGCACACACGCACACACACACACTTTACACTTATCTCCTCAGTCATGTTGACAGAGGATCAGGGTCCCAGGCTCCTGGCACCAGCCCCAGCATGGACGCCCAGCCACCACAGAAGAGAAGCCAAAGTAAGTCCGGCTGTAATCTATGTTTATGCTTGGGACCCCGCGAGGCTGGTATTTTGCTAGTGGGGTATGTTGAGATTTGAGGACCCCCCCCATCCCCTTGCTGTCTTGATTAACAGGCTTTAGAAAGAATCAATGGCTTTGGTAGTTCTATGGTGTCCTCTAGTGGACATTGCAATGTGTTAAAATCTGGTCTCTTCTCCGCCTCTGTATTGATATACAGTATGAACCCTTAAAAGTTTGAATTAATTGTGATTTTAAGCACACCTCATTATTTTTGTACTGTTGTGTTGTGTTTCACACAACAAAAAAACCTGCAGTGGTCCAAAGACCAGGGGAGCTCCAGCGCCGGGCACCCAGCCAGAGGAGCCGCTTCCTGGGGGTGGAGACCAGTCCTGTGCTGGTCTGGCAAGACTGGGAGCCGGGACAGGACTTCACCAAGACATTAGTATTAAAAAACGTCCACAGCAAACTGCAGAAACTACAATTCAGGTCTTGAAACACAACACAAAAAAAAGTATTTGTTCATATATAATACACAGGCTAATTTCTCTCTCTCTCTCTCGCTCTCTCTCTTTCTCGCTCTCTCTCTCTCTCTCCTTCAACCCCAGGCCTCCACTATCCAAGCATTTTACCACCGTAATTCAACAGATCATTCTACTGAGCCCCGGGACCTCCCACTCCATGCCCATCACCTTTACACCACAAGAGAGAGTAATACAAAACCGCACTGAATAGTCTGCAAATCGAAAATAAATGCAAATTACAAGTTCATAAGTATCTGACGCTATCTGCACTCATCCAACACAGGTCTTTTTTTTTTTTTTTTACATTCTACACAGAACAATACCCGTTTAAAACCAAAACCATGGTTATACTTAAAAGTAAGCAATTTCAGAGCTGTTGGCTATGAAGTGGTACTCCATCCCTCCGACGTGCTTTCACCATCAGAGTCGAAATGTTTCAAATAACTTTTTTGGAATAAAAAAAAGTCGCTTGGTCTGCACGGGCTGGTTACCTAGCATACGCATCGATGTGGCGTTTTCCTCTAACTGTGTATCTTTCTGTCCACTCTGTGCAGTGTGAGTATGAGGACAGCATCGAGTTCCAGGGTGTAGACGGCACCTTTCAGGTGTCCCTTCGCGCCGTCATTCCACGCCACGCCTTGGCGGTGCCCAAGTCTGTCGTGTTACCCGTGTGCGCCGTGCAGCATTCTACAAAAAACACTTTCCTTTTTGAAAATACAAGGTAGTTTGGGCCGTGCGACGACCAGGAGGAGGAGGAAGAGGAGAGCATATAGTATTTTTTTTCAGTTCTCCATTCTCATTTCCTCGCCTTTACACATTCTCTCCCTTGCCCAGTAAGCTCCACACCTGGTTCCAGTGGGACAGTGCGGCGCCGTTCCAGCTGAGCCCAAAGCACGGTCTGCTGAAGCCCGGTCACAAATGCTCCGTCACCGTGGTCTTCCGACCACAAGAGGCCCTGCTGCACCAGCAAGAGGTCTGCTGCATGTTTGGGGACAATGGGAAGGAGGCGGTGAACCGGTGCACTGTGCTGCTGCAGGGACAAGGTGAGTGGCAGCAGAGGTGAGGAGAGGGGACTACGTTTGAAACGTGTTTCAAGGTGAAGTCTGAAGCCTAAAGCTTGGAGAAAACAGCTTTCGGGGAGAAGCTTAATGTTTTTCGGTGGAAATATCTGCCTGGAAAACTCTCGGTCAGTCAATACGTTTGCCAAGGTGCCTTTTAACAATTCAAGTCAAGTTTATTTATATATCCCTTAATCACAGTACAGTCTAGGGCTTCACAAACCCACATTTCACAGAGAAATCAACCATTCCCTTGTCTGAACCCTCATCCCTGCAAGGAAAAACTCCCAGAAAACCCTTTGGGCGGAAAAAGGGGGAGAAACCTTGTGAAGGGGCCACAGAAGAGGGATCCCCCTTCCAGGATGACCAGGCTGCAATGGATGCCGAGCATGACATCAATAATAATATAATATGACAAATCATAGGATATTGTACTTCTATACTCTGCAATTTCAGAGCGTAGACAGTACGAGAGTCTTATTTGCTGGTGCAGAGCGCTGCAGGTAGACGCCTCCATTCTCATCAGGTCTGATCCAGGTAGGGATCACTGCAGCCTGCCCCCGCCGCTCAGAGCAAATGAGGCAGGGGAGGGTAGAACACAGGGGTAGTAGTAGTACCCAGACATCATGTACCTGTGCCAAGGAGTCAAGGCAGGGTGAGAGGCAAGCTAACAGGACGGGTGCGGTTTACCAAATTCAAGACTAAGAATGCTCTGGAGCCTGGGGTCTTCTCTCGGAATCGCCGAAAGACCAGCATGTCGTGAGCGTAAGGTTTCAAGATGGCACATAAGGTACCACTAAGTCAGTAAGATAGGAAGGTGCTTGGCCATGTGATATTTTATAGGTAAGTAGCAAAACCTTAAAGTCACATCTCAGGTAAACCGGGAGCCGATTGCAAGGTGGTCGGTATTGGGGTAATATGGTCAAATTTTCTAGTTCTGGTCAAGATTCTCGCCGCGGCGTGTTGTACTAACTGGAGGCAGAGAAAGACTCTGTTGAGGTTCATCGTTCTAGCAGGCAGTGTTCAGACGAGTCTACCAACAACAACCTGCAAAACCCTCACCCACATAGAATCGCTTATTGATTTGCTCCGGAACCCTGGTATCCCGATATTACGGATGTAATTCTATGTGGAGGTATTAATTCAAGAAACAAAACATCCTATACCTTACCTTTTCTCTTTCGGTACGATGCTTCCTGGTTAGCCAAGTACCCCTACCTCCAGCTGAGATGTCCACCTGAAGCAGACAAAGTGGAGCCTCAATCTCCAGTCATACAGTTTGGCCCGGTGGCGATTGGCTGCCGACTGAAGAAACACTTTGACATCATCAACTCATCGCCTGTGAGTAGTAGGAAAAGTTACACACACACACACACACACACACACACACACACACACACACACACACACACACACACACACACACACAAGCTTGAAAATATCGATGAGTGTGAAATTCATCTCCGCCCGCTCCTTTTCATTCTTTACTTCTCTCCAGGTAACGGCGTCCTTTTCCTTCTCCAGCCTGCGTGGTGGAACGCCCCAGTTGGGGCCGGAGTTCAGCTGTGATGTCAGCTCCGGGGAGCTGGCGCCCGGAGCGTCGCTGCGGGCGACAGTCACCTACACCCCGGTTGTCGTGGATACCGTAGCCGTCGACTACCTGGCTTTGACGTACCCCGGGTCGCTCAGCAATACTGAGCTCACACTGACCGGGAACTGCATAGGTACTGTGAGAGAGACAAATCAACATACATACAGTACTTAACTACATCCAACTTTAACGACTTTATAAAGAGCTCTTAAGCATATTTTTCTACCAAATGGAGACCACCACTCTGGGTCAGCGATTAGAAGATAATCATGTGGAATCTCACAAAACATCATTAATGCTACATGTAGTCCAATATTCAAGATTCTTTATTTATCACATGCAACCATATAATTAAGGTGCAGTGCAATGATAAAAGGGTGGGGCAGTTCCGCCTGCCACATGCCACCCAGGGGGCGTCTTCAGGGCCCTCCGGCACAGGCACACAGAAGACGATGGGTTGTGGACACAAGTCTATTGTAGAGAGGAGGCTCGGTGGAATAAGCCAGGAGTGGATCGAACATGTCATGACAGGGCTCCTCTCCTGAGTGTGTGTGGGGATGGGGGTTTTAACCTGCTGCTCCTTAGCCCAACCAACGAGCAACAGGTATGCAGCCACCCTGACCCAGTCACCTAGATCCAGGTCAGGTGTGGCTGCTCAAACCATCCCATCCCCACACCACAAAGGGCAAACTCCAAAGGCTGTGTATAATATAGATTAAAAACATAAATATAGGAAAATAAAATATAGCAAAAACGTCATATCCTGTCATATCACAACATGACAATGTATTCATTTCATCCCACTACAAGACTAATAAGAATGATTGAAGTGAGAATTAACTATCGTATTTATGTTGATATCATGTGACCTCTGGTGACACGATGGACTGGCTATCACTGTAAAATCAGTTATTGGAAGTTATTTTAAGTGCCCGGATAAGAAACCGTTCTCCAGGACAGGACACAGACACCTTCCTCACCTAACTGAGTGAAAAGTTATATGTTGTCATACGTTGTGTCTTGAGGTCCCACCATCACGGTGTCGTGCCCCCTGCTGGACTTTGGCTGCGTGCAGGAAGGAGGCGAGGTGGTGCGGAAGGTGGAGCTAGTGAATTCTTCACCCGGGGAGGCTTTCTTCCAGTGGAACTTGGACGGTGGCGGTCACAGCGTATTCAGTATCCACCCCGATTGTGGCACGCTGGCCCCAAACAGTCACATCAGACTGAAGGTGGTCTACAGGCCCACGCAAACCATGGCACACCACAGGAGAGTGGCCTGTCTTGTGCTGCATAGGGTAGGTTGCCATGGTAACACATGCACGCATACTCTTAATACGGTACATGGAAGCACACGCCATATTGTACCACCTCCTCACTCCAGGACCCGGTGTTTTTGGATGTAATCGGCACGTGCCACTCTGAGCTTCAGAAGCCAGCCATATTACGACCTGGACACCTGAACATGGCCCAGCTTCACTGGCACAGAGTGGTCTCGCAGCCCCCACCAGACCAGCCCAGTGCCGTGACGACGGTCCGCAAGATCAAGCCCGGCCAACAGGGGGCACTCTGCCCGGTGGAAGAGGTAGGGCCGGACAGAGAGTTTAAGGGGTATGATATATGAAACCCCGAAATTATCTTCAGAGCGGATAAGAAAGATTTATATAAAGTTGTGTGGGCAACTTCTGGCCCAAGGGCCCATCATAGATCTGATATAGATTGACATAGTAGCTGGTCGTAGCTTATTTAACATCAATTTTCAAAACAAAATGATGAAACCTTACACCGGAAAATAAAGAAAACTGTCTTTTTTTCTTAAATAGTTAATAGCTCGTAGTCGTCTACGGCCAGTTATCATATAAGGGAACCTTTCTCCTATTTTGGAGAAAGTTTCCCCAAACAGGTGAAGGTTCCCCTGCCCTAGTTTATATGGTAAGTGTTGAAAGCTCAAACACATCGATATCATAACCAGATTGAGCAGGAATACTGTATAAGGTGCAGGTTGTCTGTTTTTAAGGGACAGCGATGGGTAAATGCTATTTTTGCCTTGAGTCACCCATATGTCTCCTCTTCTTCTCTCTCTCTCTCTCTCTCTCGTTCTCCCCAAAGGAGTCAGCGCAGGAAGTCCAGACTCTTGAAAGGGTGTGCACGCCCATCGATGAATATTACCAGGCCTGCTCGGGAGGCTTTCCCTCCCCCTCCTCCTCCCCTGCCTCCTTCCACACCTCCCCTCACCTCACCGTGGAGCCCCCGGAGCTGGTCTTTGACCTCACTCCCTCCTCCTCCTCGTCTCCCTCAGCCTCCTCCTCTCAGTCTGTGGCGATCACCAACCACACCGAAGACAAGCTCAGGTACCAAACGCCTCCTGTATTCATGCCACCTGGGCTTTTGGACAAAGCTCACGATCCGGATGGGGATTGAGTTTTTTTGTTTTTTTTTGTTTGTTTGTTTGCTTTTTCCTCTTCCCTGCGCCTTGTGTTGTAGTCTGATGTGGACCGCGCTCCCAGACTCCCCGTTCTCCGTCTCTCCCCCGTCCCGGGACCTGTGTCCCCTGAAGTCAACCTCCTTCAGGGTGACCTACGCCCCCACGCAGATCAACGCGCTGCACGGGGCGCAGCTCGAGTGCTTTGCCGTATATACGAAGGTAGACATTCAACAGTGAGTAGAATAGAGAATAGAATAGGGTAGAGAGTTTTTTTTTGTCGAAAGGGTGTCGGAATATTCCCTGAAGATATTCCGTTTGAATTTTTTTACACCGTTCTTTCAGAAAATCTCTCAGGCTGTGCAAGAGAAAGAGCCGGAGGGTGAGGAGCGGCTGGTGTTCCCGCCCTGGTGCGTGACGGTCAGGGTCATAGGTCACTCCTTCCAACTGGGCGCCGAGCACTTCAGCCCACGCTGCTCCGTCAAGCCCCCCACTGTGGTGAGATGATAGCGCTGATCAGATTCTCTTCCTCCTTTTAGCTCTCTCTCTTCTCAATTCCATCAGTCGTTCAATAGCCATTAACAAGGGATGCATCAATGCCACGGTTGGTGCCCTATTTATTCACATTGTTTGGATATAACATAAAACTGTCCGATTGACCATGTTTCAAAAGTCGCATGTCATCTTCTCACAATGAGATCAAATAAAGTTATGTCAAAATGAGGTTGTTTTAACCTGCAGAACATTTTTACCGATACCGGTATAGATATTAGGGCATCCCTACCACCAACGCATATGGCAGATACTACCATCAATAAGCAAATATCCGTACTGAAGTTCTCATGAACCCGCTTCCACCATCTCTCCTGGTCCAAGTTCTGTTCTCAAGTTGGCACGAAGCCAAGAACGCCCCAGGTGTGTGTTAACGTGCACATCCAAGTGAAGTGAGCTTGGTTCAGTGAATCCCATTTCTCCCCTCCCAGGTCTTTCCAGCGCTGGGAGTTCCCTCCCACCGGTCAGTTGTGTTCCACAACCCGGGAGAGCTGCCGATCACCTTCTGCCGCCACCCCAAGCAGGCCTCGCCCCGGGCGGCGTCGGTCTCCCTGACGCCGCGCTGCGGCCTGGTCCGGCCCGGCCAACACCAGATCCTCACCCTGATAACCACGCCCAGCGAGGACTGCCCCCAACAGGGCTTCAGCTTAGCCCTGCAGCTCAATGGAGCCAAATACATACAGGTGGCTTCAGCTGCGAGGATGAAATCCTCTGAACGTGCCAGGTTGAATGTGTGATTGTGATGTAGAATTAATTTGTGTGTCTTTAGGAATTGACTGTGATCAGCTCAGTGGAGAAGCTGTGTATTTCCATGGAAGCGGAGAGCCGCCTCCTGTTACAACCCACAGCCGTGGGCTCCAGCTCCAAGCGCCCCCATCGCATCCAAAACCTCAGCCGTCTGCCGCTGAAGTCAGTTGCATGTTGGCTTGTTTGATTGATTGATTGATTGATTGATTGTTTGATTGACTGGCTGAGAGGTAAATTCGGAATTAGCGAAGAACATTATTTACTGTGCATTAAAAATGACAAACCTATGTAATAGTTTTGAGTGGAGGATTCCTGGAAAGGACCGGAAGCTCATCTCTGTAGAACCAAACTCAGGAAAGCTGCAGCCCAACGAGAAAATGGTGAGAGACTCGTACCTAGACACACACACACACACACACACACACACACACACACACACACACACACACACACCGTTTTTTTCCCCCCACTTAACCCGTATTTACTTCCCTTCTGTTGTCTGCTTTTGAGGAAACAGGTCCAGACGTGGTCCTTCAGCCCTGTGGCGCAGACAAAGTACCAACTCAAAACCTTCCTCACTGCCTGGCCGACCCAGACCCCTGGAAGTACAAGGACCCGTTTCCCCCTTAAAGTGTGTGGAATGGGCTGTGAAGGTTCCATTAAAGTAAGCTGGTCATCAATAGGCTTGTGCGTGTGCGTGTGTGTGTGTGTGTGTGTGTGTGTGTGTGTGTGTGTGTGTGTGTGTGTGTGTGTGTGTGTGTGTGTGTGTGTGTGTGTGTGTGTGTGTGTGAATTGAACTGGGAAACCAACTTAGCCCTGTGGTGTGTGTGTGTGTGTGTGTGTGTGTGTGTGTGTGTGTGTGTGTGTGTGTGTGTGTGTGTGTGTGTGTGTGTGTGTGTGTGTGTGTGTGTATGTATGTGTGTGTGTGTGTGTGTGTGTGTGTGTGTGTGTGTGTGTGTGTGTGTCCTCAGGCGGAGAGTAAACTGCTGGACCTCGGGGAGATGCTGGTTGGAAGCTGCCACTCAGTGGAGGTTCCACTGATCAACAGCAGCGCCTGCCCCGTCTCCTTCTGTCTGTCTGTCAAGCAGACGCTGCTGGACAAAGAACCCAGCCACGACCCCAGCACCGAAACGAATGGTACAACCTTGGAAAAGTTTTTTTTAATTTTTTTTTTTATCACTATTACTTGACTGCATTGCAGTTTCTCGGTTTCTATCATTTAAAGCCGAGAATAAAACTTAGAGAGACTGACTGACTCGATTATATCCTTGACACAATCCATAACTTCTCGATCCTTCAGTCAAGTCATGATTGTGCATGCTCTACGGAAGAAGCTTTGGTTTTCCATGGTCCATTGTAAAAAAAACGTAAAAAAAAAAATGTTGAATTGCAAACACCTGTATATGCAAAATCAAAATACTTACTGAATTGTCTTGTCGTTGTAACATCTGGAGGTCCCTACCGGCTCCCGTCTGTACTTCTAACCCTGTGCTGTCAGGTTCTTCAGCCCTGCAGCTGGAGACTGAGCGGGGAACCATCGCCTCTTGTTCCACGATGACGCTCAGAACCACGGTCAGGCCGGAGACGCGGACGTGGTACCAGTGGACCATCAGCTTACAGATTCTGTCCGCTAGTGGTACAGACACCCACACCCACACACACACACACACACACACACACATCCACACACAAATAATTACATGACAAAATCCAACCTTCCACACCGGACAAACCATTTCCTCCTCCCCAGGGTCCATGCTGTCCGCCCCGCAGCAGCTGTGCGAGGTGCGCGTGAAGGGAGTGTACCCCACCCTGCAGGTGGTGGATGCCTGCACCGGCGGCAGCTTGAGCGGCCTGAACAAAGTGCAGCTATGGAAGCGATTTTCATTGCAAAGCCTCAACTCGCAGCTCACGTCCATCCCCTCCCCCGTGGAGCTCACCTACACCACCCCTACCAGGCACAGGTGAGGGTTGGCCCCCCCCCGCACCACGATTCGCATTCGGAAATTTGAAGATGTATGTGTGCGTGTGTTGTAACCCTGTCTTATTAACCGTTGTCCAGTCTGCGTCGCTGCCCCTCCGTCTTCACAGCGGCCACCATGGAGTTCAACTTCTGTTCTGCTCCGCTAGGTTCAGAGCCCTCGACGGTTCTGCTGCTGTTTCACAACACCGGCACCATTCCGGTAGAATGGTGAGTCCGTGGAGGAGTGAGCCTTGAGCACGACCGCACGGGAGACGAGAAAATAAATTAATGTTCCTCCATCCTCTTCTGTCCTCTCTCCTCAGGACACTGTTGTTTCCACAGGACCTGAGGTTAGAGTTGGAGTACTGGGCAGAGACCGGACAGTTCAACAGCACCGAGCTTCACCAGATGAAGGTACATCGCGCCAAGCCTTTTGTTGAATGTCGAGCCACATTGAAGTCCACAGGCGGCATCTGAGATTCCAACCTCGGAGTGAGAAATGTTTTTGTTTTTTTGTGTTTTGGTTCCGGTGGCAGGTTCAGGACCACCGTCTTTTCAGTATTTCTCCCCGATCTGGGACTCTTCTTCCCGGCCAACAGACGGCGGTGCACTTCCAATACAGGTCGGTTTCGCCCTCAGTGCAGAAATAGCCCTGTGATGAGAGACGATTGTGTCATAGATGGTGATCATGGTTTTCGTGGGGGGTTTCAAAGCAGTGTAGCAGGCCCTGCAGAGACATAACGACAGCTACGACTTTGCCACTGTTGACCCTGAGCTAATGTGAAATGTAAACTTTGTCCTTTTCAGACATGAATTTGTCGGACTGCACCAGCTGCCTGTCCTCTTTAAACTCTCCCATGGCAGAGAGATCCTGGTAGGGCTATTTAAGCAGCAAATTATACCATATACATAGAAAAGCTGTTGCTTTGTAAATGACTCCAGGTTCATGTCTATGCGTGTTGTGCTTGTTTGTGTCCACATACACATTTGTGTGTAGTTAAACCTCAAGGGCATCACCGTAGAAAGAAGCAGGCCTTACCTCCACTTCACCTCCAACCGGCACGTCTTCACTCCAGTTGCCATCGGCATCTTCAGCCCTCCCAGACAGGTCCGCGAGTTTGCGTGATACGTTTCTCGAACGTTTAGTGCACAACAGTGGATCGTTCCCCGCAAAGTGAGCAGGATGTCATGTAAACCGCCGTCCAACGTTCCCCGCTCTGCCCGCCCCCATGTCGGTCCTGCAGGTGTACGAGCTGTATAACGGTGGTGCGCTGCCGGTCCATTATGAAGTGGACACATCTCCACTGGTGCAGCTTCAGGAGGACAACTTCAACCACCCGGTGCTGTGCTGCCTCAACCCGCTGGGGGAGGTCCTCCCTGGGACGACGGCCACTCTGATGTGGGTCTTTTCCCCAATGGAAGCCAAGACGTACAGCGTGAGGATCCGGCGTTTCTCTCTACCTGCTTTCTCCTACCGTCTTACCCCGACCCTTTACGGTGTCCTCATTTCAGCAACCCGCCCGGGAAAATTTCCGTCCTAATATCGTCTTCTTGGAGCAATGATTTTCAAAATCGCAACCAAGAACAAAACGAAAGCTACTGAGACCCTAAAGTCTTTTTCCACAAACTCACATTCAGTAAGAGATATTTTCGGAAGCCACGAGCCGAAATGTTGTTGAAAGCACTTACGCATTGGCTTTGACCGTAGTGATCACTTCTTGGTTCTACACAAGCACAATGAAAACTTAAGAGTCTCTTCACTTAGGATGGTAAGACCCAAAGTGTAAGAACTTAAAGTGGAATAGGGATACTAGCTCCAACTATATGAAAAGGCTGTCAAATAAAAATGTCCAAGGTCCAAGTTGGTCATTGGTGGGGCTGTTCTTGAACCACTTACTTACTCTTGTGTTTTGTTTCCTGTCGCTAGGTGGACATCCTGATTCACATACATGGCGGTGTCTCCATGGTGCTGACCTTTGAGGGTTGCGGGATGGATTCCCGGGAGTCGGGCTCCTCAGCCTCACTGTACACCCCTGATGCCCAGCCGCCTGTATCCGGCGTCACGAGGGGGCCCTTGCCGGGACAGGTTGGGAAAATGCAATTCATAAACAAGGACAGAGTGAATCATGAACATGGAAGTAACGAGTGCTCAGTGGGTCAGGGTAGTTTTTCGTGAACAGTGTTGTTTTTAAGATAATTCCTCCTTACATTACGTATATGCTGCTCGACTTTGAACCGTGACTGTCTTGGCCGTGGAATCGTGTGATTCGGTACTTGTTGTGGTGTTTGTGTGTGTGCGCGCATTGCCAGGTGGTCCTTCTCTCCGAGGAGATGGTGTCTTTTGGAAATATCCCCGTGCACTCTCGCTCCACCAGAATAATCTTCCTAACCAACGTCCTTCACACCGACACCATCCTGTACGAATGGGGCCTGCCGCAGGAGGACGGCCAACTGGTGGGAGGAAGTGTGTGTGTTTTTGTGTGTATTGCCAGGAGCGCACTGGCCTGTGGTTGATGATCTGTTTGTTGTTTATGTGCGCGTGTGCGTGTGTTAGGTGGTGCAGATGTGTCCTGAGACAGGCCGCCTGGGTCCAGACCAGAGTGTGATATGTGTGCTTACCTTGAACGCTAATGACTGCGCCGCTTTCTACCAGCTTGATCTCAACTGCCAGGTGACGCACGCACGCAGGCGCGCGCGCACACACACACACACACACACACACACACACACACACACACACACACACACACACACACACACACACACACACTGTAGTTGCATCTACCAAATAATTCATTGAAATTGATTTAACCTCCTCTCCTTTCCTCTTATCTTCTCCTCTCTTCTCTCCTTCTCTCCTCTCCCTTCCTCTCTATTTTTCCCCCTTCTCCTCTCCGCCCTCTTCCTCTCCTCTTCCTCTCCCCTCCGGTCTTCTGCTCTCCTCTCCTTCATCTCTTCCTCCCCTCCTCAGGTCACCCTGGAAGCTGCGGTGACTCAGTACCGCGACTCTTTACGTCACTGGGATGAAGCGATAGAGCGGCAAAAGCATGAATTCATCATCACAGACAACGACCTCCGAGGCAGCAGGGGTGTTGAGGTGCAATGAACAGTAAATTGATTTCCGCTGCTAATATCACTTTCGACTATGATCCACCTTAACACCTTAACTCTCCATATCCTGTTCCAGGAACCGCAAACAGCTCCAGTCGGGCACAAGCCGCTGATCAGAAAATACAAGGTACAACCCAGGCCTGTCCCTTACAGCACACTTCCTATCCTATCTCCATCCTAGTCTAAATTCTAAATTTTCCGGCTCCGTCTCTCCTCTCCCTTTAGACCCTCCCGCCCATCCGTGCGTGCAGCATAGTGGGCGGCACGTGCACCAGGCCGACGCGGGCGGAGCGGCGGGCGCAGAGGGACCCAACGGCGGCGCGGCGGCGTCCCGAGCCTCCCAAACCGGCTGTGCTCCACCTGAGGGTGACGGCGCGCTCCCACGGGGTGCTGGAGTACCAGACGCACTTCCCCGACCGGCTCAACACGAACTACATCTACAGGTGCGGCGGCGCGCACGTACGCGGGGCTGCGGCCGCGCACTTCCGCTCACCCACAGAAGCCGTGACGGTTCCTCTCCCCCCCGTCCTCTCCCGTAGGACCTCCCTGGGGAAGCCCTGTGGCTCCCAAACTCCGTCCAGCACGCCCCTCCCCGATGACCTGCCGCCTCTGACGCACGGCCTGGAGAGAGACATCATCACCAACATGATCACCTCCTTGTTCATGTGAGCACGCATAGGAATCCCCGGTGAAAGGTGGAGCCATTCTGAAGTTAGGCGGACGTAAGAGTCTGGGTGAAGGATGTGAGGATGTGTTGCTCCCTGTTTGGGGTCAAGGGTCAGCTCAATCCCTTAGTGTAGGAGCCACCTACTTAACTATCTTTGCTGTGTTTAAGGCCTTTGCAGTGCACACTGCATTAGCCAAGTTCGTGTTTATTGTGTTTGAAACCATGGTATACTCAAATACGATGGGACATGTACCAGGATGACATACTACATCGGGGGAAATATGGTAGCATGCAAATTCTGCGGCACTAGCCTGGGAGTCATGTCCCAGAATGCATTACGAGGGCGAGATCTCGGTAATGGGTACCAGTTTGTATTTTGTACTATATTGGATGAAGTGGTTTATCAAACGCATTTCAGACACAGAACTGGATCCTTTCAGTGACTAGCGCTTTAGTTTGAGTCCTTTGCAAAACATATTTTTGGAGCGACAACATATCTAGAACAACCTCCCTAGTTCTCCAACACAAGCAAAGCGTTTGCTTCCTCCCCCCTGTCTCCCATGATCCCAGGAGCCTGATGGAAGACCCGGACTTCGAGCAGTCGGTGATGAGTCTCGCCAGCGGAGCGCCGGAGCAGGTTCCCTACTTCCGGCAACTCGGGGAAAGGGGCGGCCCTTCCGTCTCCCCCGCTCCCTACCGCTCCGTCTCAGCTCCCGCTTCCACCACCTCCCTCAACCTGGCTTTGCCTCGACCCATCTCCGCCCCCGATTTAAGCAGTTTAATGGAACAGCTCCTAGGGAAGCGGGGGGAAACGCCAGTAGAGCCCCCGTCGGCGACGCCAGAACAGCCCCAGTCGGCGACGCCAGAACAGCCCCCATCGGCCAAGCGGGAAAGAATACTCAGGTTAGCTGATGTGTTCTTTATGCGCGTAAAATACAACATTTTCCACTCTTCCATCATCCACTGAAACTTAACAAAAAAAACACAAACAAACTGGTTCCTTTTTGCACAACCTGTATATCTACTATTATGTTCATCTGTAATCGCATAGTACATTTCTGGCAATGGCCATGTGTGGGGGATGGTAGCTCAGGAGGTAGAGCTGGTGGTCTAGTAATCTAAAGGTTGCTGGTTCGATCCCAGGCTCCTCCTGCTAGCATGCTGTAGTGTCCTTGAGCAAGACACTTAACCCCTAATTGCTCCTGATGGCTGCGTCCGTCTGTGTTTGAATAATTGTAAGTCGCTTTGGATAAAAGCGTCTACTAAATATAATGTAATGTAATGTGTGGCAGTTCCGCCTGCCACGCGCCACCGGGTTTTTCCAGAGACACAGGCGATGGTGTTGAAACCTACCAGTCTATTGTAGAGAAGAGAGTGGGCAAGATGGAATGAGTTAGCAGAAGGAAAACATGTCTTGACATGGGCTCCTCCTGTGCGTGTGGGGATGGGTGATTTCGACCGTGCTCGTTGGTCGCTGTCTGAAGAGCAGCAGGCGTACACCCCTGATCTTGGGCCCAATTAACGAGACCTTAGACAGTTGTGGCTGCTTAAATCACCGAGCCGGCTAGGCAGGTGGAGCAAGGGGTTTTGGGACGTCATCCTCCGATTTGTTATATACTGTATGTGCAGGTTGTGGCTCTGGGCGGGCGTTTGCGTGGGGCGAGGTGTGCGGTGCGTATTGGTTGCTTCGCGGAGGATCTGCACCGGGTCGAGACGAGACTGAGCCAACGCCGAGCTCCATGGGAGCTCTGAAAATTGAAACTCGTGTTGGTGGGAAGTAACGCTGCATTCTGTGGGAACTCACAGCATTTGTTTGAACTGATGCTGCGTTCCATGCGAACTCGGAAAATTGGAATTCGGCCTAATAGGAAGTGATGCTGTGTTTCACGGGAACTCTGAAAACTGTACTTTGTGACTTAAAGTACACGACTAACCTGGACCCCATGCATTTCTGCCTGCAGCTAGTATTATTATTATTATTATTATTATTATTATTATACCCTTTTTGATTCCCTGCATTGACTGATCAGCCATTGGAGATTTTCTCCTGAGACACCTGTCTGTCAATAAGATGGACAATTCAAATTGCATAGCATTAAACACACATAAGCAGCAAGACATTTACCGTAGAAATGGTTTGGCGGAAAGCTATTATTTGTATTTTAAATTGTGTCGTGTGTGCATGTGTGTGCGCGCGTATGTGTGTGTTTTTGCAGGTGCGCTGAGTTCAGCGCCCTGTGTGAGGACATCCTCACCAACAGTCTGATGAACCTGATGGGTGAGGTGTCGCTGGGAGAGCTGCAGCTCATCGCTCTACCCCGCTGCGCCCCCTTACCGCCCGTCTCCGCAAGGTGCGAAGGGATTTCTGCACGTACACACAAAAACAAACAAAAACACACAGGGAGAAAAGGAAGAAAGGTCAACATCAATAAATGACAGAAAAGATCAATTACGGGTTAAAGCTTGGTGTGAGGCAATACCTTCCCCACTGACCTTCACTACAGTTCTGATTTAGTTTCCTGAATATAATGTTGAATTCTACATAGATAGATAGACTGACAGACAGACAGACAGACAGACAGACAGACAGACAGACAGACAGATGCCTGAGTCAATATCAATAAAAATTAACAATAAACAATAGAAAATAAACCAAAGATCAACAATACACACGACGAATCATTCTGAAATAAACAATAACGACAGGAGGGCAGCACACGTCAAAACAATAGGCAATAATAATAATAAACACACAAAATGGAAATATATAACTAAACAGAAAGATAACAAAATGATAGAACATAATTGGTTACATACAATAAACACAAGATTCATTTAAAAAATAGGTTATGTTAAAAAAAACATAAAAATAAACAATGCAATACAATAGTTTTGTGTCTTGTACAATTGAACCGTGCTTACCATGGTTACAGCTTGGTTGGCTTAGGTGGTATTTTAACAGCCAAGACTCTAAACTACAACACTGATAAGTTTCTAAACCACAACACTGATATGTTCTATGTGCGTGTGTGCGTGTGTGTGTGTGTGTGTGTGTGCGTGCGTTCTCCCAGGACGTCGGAGGTGGGGAGAGAGAGAAACCCGCTCATCAGGACCTTCAGTCTGCCCTAGCCCCCCCATCGCTCCTGGATGCTGCCCCGCCATCCCCAATTCCTCTCCGGCGATTAATAAAGTCTTATCTTATCTTATCCACTGTTTAGCCTCTAACCTCACATCCCTGAGCCCTCTCCACTTCATAGCCCCTTTATACCAATTATTCTACCTATTAAATGTGAAGAAGATGAGAAGTGGCTGTGAACTGTTATTTGTTTTCTACAAGATTATGAATATGCAGAAAATGAAGTGGATTTCATATCACACTGTTGAGATGAAGAATGTCAGATTAAACCCGAATAACGAAAGAAATACTATGCAAAAGACTCATAATATTGCTGTTTTTTTTTTAAATTTACAATGTAGTAATAATAAAAAAAAAATACATTCCAAATAACCTTGTGCACAACTTTAATCTGCACAAGAGAAGCCTATTAGGGCTTTGTTTCTAAAATTTCCCAGCGTTTCAGAGAATCATTGTAATGTTTTAGCAAAAGGCAAATACACTTTGGATATGACATTTAAGTAAATAATGCCGGTCCTGTTTGTATTTATAAATTAAGCACGTGTAAAATTACAATTCCGTGAGCTCTGTTTTATTCCAAATCCCTACGTCGTGCCTTAATAGCATCTACACTGAATGTCATACAGTAACAGAACAAATAATGGCTCCCTCCATTTTCCCTTATGCATTGTAGATCTGGGCGGCAGAGAGATGTAGATGAGTGATGAGAAGCCAGCATACACATTGACCTTTCACCTGACTGCCCCGTAGCCCGACCGGACACTGCAACATATCACTGACATGGCTGGCTTGCGGTCGGTGAACCAGCCTCTGTGTGACGGTGCAGAACCACCAGCGGGAAGGGGAGCGTCCGTAGCAGCCCGGAGTCGTGGCGCAACCCGAGGAGGGGCTCCACCCTGTGGGCTTCTCCTGGAGAGAGAGAGAGAGAGCATCCCCCTTGGACGGAAGCGCCGATTGAATGAAGGACCTCTGGAGAGGAGGGGGTCCGAGCTCCGGGACCCTCGGCCTCTGTCGGGGCCATGGGCTTCTGCCTTGAGCTCCAACCATTAACAACGTTTGAAGGCCGCACCTCCCTTGAGTAAAGGCTCAACATTGGAGTCTTCTTTGGCCTCCCGAGGTATCGAAAGTGGGGTAGGCCCTTATGGAGAGTGGGTTTCTCTCGGGTTCCTTGGCATCAGGATCTTTTGTCTCAGGAGATAATCATTCTGTTCGTCCTCGGTCTTGTTTTCTAGGACGTAGCCCCGTTCCCCTGTTCTCCAACAGTAGGAAATGGGATGATCCACTGTGAGAACTTAATATAGTGAGCTGAACTCAATTATTATACGATTTGACAAAGAATATCCTATACGCCTTTGAAAACCAAGTAGGTCGTGGTGGGAAGTAAAAAAAGTAAAAGTACTTACTGTAGCACTACTTCAGTACATTTTTCAAGTATCTGTACTGTGGTTAAGTAGCTTCTGAGACTTTTACTCCACTACATTTCATCAAAGCATTTTACTCTCCAGCATTTCTTAAAAATATATGTTTTTTTGAGGATTTATATTTCTATCAAAAGGGACAGGAAAAAATAATTAAAAGTTGTGATTTGATAATGCTCATCAGTGGTTCATTAAGTCCATATTCTTGTGAATCTGATTTGTATGGGAACTTATCGGCAGAAAACAAGGTACAGTATCACTTCATGCTGTATTATAGACTCTTATAACAGGACACTGCATGTGACAAGTACATTTAGTTGTTATACTTAAGGTGCATTTAAGAGCTAGTACTTTTAATTAAGAAGAAATGTAGCTCTAGTAAAAGTCTTTTTTTTTTTTTGTTTCTGGTTATTTGTATATTTTTACTGAAGTTTAAGGTCTTAGGAGTTATTCCACCACTGCTTCACATAATCCTTAAAGCGGGTGCACAAAGAAGCTAAAAATTAAATCTAAGGCAGCTTTATGAAAAATTGCGTCACTTGTATGCCCACACATGAAATCAGATGAAATAGATCAAACAGTATTGTCAGGAATAGTGACAAACGAACAGACACTCAGGATCAGACAGACAGACAGACAGACAGACAGAATGGTAACAGCTTGTGTAAGACATGTGCTGCCCCCGTGGTCACGCGATGGGCCCCATTCACTGTTGATCACTTATTTCACTGATGGTGGGCATGGTATATGAGACACTTATCGAATGATAAATAAGTAGTGCTAAAAAATAAATTCATTACCCAGCAAAGTGGAATTTATTTTTCCTTAATGAATGCATCATTGTTTTTGTTCACCTTAAAATCTCGATATACAATGTGAAACCGTCTTTGCAATATATTGATTTAGCTTTTTTTTTTTTTTTTTTACATATTAATAATAAAAGGGTCAATAATCTACATCATTATATTGATTTTGATAAACCCTCATCAGCTTTGACATAATCACATGAACACCTCTGTAGTTTGTTCATTATTCCACCGGGTGGTGCTGTTCACCAATGAACCCTGCGGATTCATACGCCGCTGCAGGAGCCACCAATGGTGATTTACGTTGAGTAACAGTATATTGATCCACAAGAAAGAAAAAAAAAAAAATGTGTTTGGGGCACTGAAATATCTTTCAAGCTGTCAACACGCCGTTAGTCCCTCCGCTCATTAATAAACGTAACTATTTTGGTCGACGCACAAAATGTGTTTATCATAAAAACCTGAATGTGACGCCATGTTGCATGTGTTTATTCCCAACGGTCCATCATAGATCATCAAACTGGATGTGATTCCCCTTTAGTGTGGTTTTAATTACTATAATAGTACAAAAAAAAAAAAAAAAGATTTGGGCCTATCCTCCTTTCTGTCGGTGTGTGTGTGTGTGTGTGTGTGTGTGTGTGTGTGTGTGTGTTTGTGTACACGTGTGCGTGCTTACAGCGTGATTGCGTGGTATTGAGGCTGACCCTGTTATCACAAGAGTTATCAACACCCTCTATTTCCCAAGACTATCTCCCTTCAGTGTGTGTCTTTGCGTCTGTGCTTCAGTGTTCAGTGTGTGTGTGCGTGTGTGTGTGTGTGTGTGTGTGTGTGTGTGTGTGTGTGTGCGCGTGTGTGTGTGTGTGTGTGTGTGCGTGTGTGTGCGCGCGCGCAGCGCTCTGTCTGGCTGCTTGGCTTCTCTGTCACCGCAAAGAGCCCTCTGGATGTGCTTTGGACGGAGAAGAAAGCGCGGGACAACCGGGAGTTTTTCTAATGGTGAGCGGGGCCGGGCAGATAGGATCTGTTGTAATGAAGTTACTGTTTTGCCGGTAACACTGATGAATCAGCCTCCGTAGTCACTGTGACCGTGGGCGGAGAGGCGGGGAAGGAGCTGATTTATCCCAACGGCTCCGGCGCAACCCCCCCGGCCCCCGGCCTCCTAAATGTTATTAGAGGTGACGCTTCTACATTTGTATCATTAAGCAAAGTCGTTACAAATGCATATATATTTTTATATATATATATATATATATATATTTTCTTCTACGGACCAAACGGCGATTCCCGCGGGCTCTCCTTTTAAAGTCCCGGAACCGGGGGGGCCTTCATGGGGCCTTCTCGGGACAGTTAAATTTCTCGATGTAATGACTACGGTGCGAATACGCGGTTCACGCCGCTGTGACGGTAGCTCCCGCGCCGCGCGTCGATTTCATCCATTTCACCCACCTCACCGTGACACAGCGCATTTGGCCAATTCTAATGTAATAATCGAGAAGTTTAGCCGTGATGTTATCACAGTGCACTATTGGATGTGACGCATTTGGAAGATATGTCTCCTCCGCCTGGCCCGAATTACTGCTGCTGTTGGTAAAAATAAAAGCTCTCGTGTCCAAGCGGGAACTTTTCCCACCGAGAGCGAACTACCGGTTCCTCTTCACATGAACACAGGCGCGTCTGTGGGACGGGTGCGGTTTTGGAAGCCGCTTCTTTCGAGGGGACGAGGGGGTCGTAAAACGTACGCTCGCGGAGCATTTAAACGGTGATCGCGAGAGGGGGGGAAAAGGCGCGGGAGTCTGTCACCGCGTGTGTCACCAAAGCTGCCGCCGTCTGAGCCGAGGAGGCGGCGGAGGTCGTGATCTCACGATGAGTAAAAACTTTTGACCCAAAGTTACTGTGCGTCACCAGAACTGGATGTGTGTGTGTGTGTGTGTGTGTGTGTGTGTGTGTGTGTGTGTGTGTCGGAAAGCATGAATAATATGATAAAATCTCATAAATGGATGAGCTTTCATGTAAAACCAGAGCTGGTGCTTTGCATCAATAACAATAAATGACATTACTAGTGGATGTAAACAGATCAGTTGGAATACCAGTTTTTTTCATGATACCACTCAAAAGCCATGCTGAATTAAAATCCCTTTCAGTTGGAAATCTATGACATTATTTTGTTTAAAAATCCCACATTTGATATTTACCCTTTATTTACAGGACCCTGGGATGAAAAAATGCCCCCACCGCCTCAGGTGACCAAAAACAAAACACATGTAATAGATTGATCAGAAAAAGCAAACTGTAAAGAGCAGAAAGTGGTAAAATTAGGTTAAGTCCGGACGCTGTAAAAAAAAAAAAAAAAAAAAAAAAAAAAAAAAAGCATTTTCAGCGGAATTCCAATGGAATTCTGGGATGGATATTTCACTTTAAAAGCATTTCACTCCAAGCATCGCATGCTTAGAAGCCGTTTGGTCAAATAAATCTAGTAAAAACGGTGTTTGGCAAACAGAGTTGAGTTAATGGCCGACGGGCTACCGCCGCCGTCCGGTGTGCTCCGCGGAAGCGGCGCTCCGCGACCGCAGCGCGGGATTTTGGGAGTCCACGTGAAACGATCTGCGGATGAGGTTGCCCTGCTCATTAAACCCCGACCAGCGGGGGAAACGCTTGGTGCGCGTGCTGATGGCGAGGCGCAGGATCTCCGCGTTTGTTTGTATCCCTGTCTCCCGGAGGCGGCGGTTCCGCCAAGCCGCCGTGCCAGAGGCGGCGGCGAGGGCCGTGCCGCGCGGGGCCTGGGGACGATCGCTCGAGGGCGCGCGTTTCGCGGCGGCCAAGCGGTTTCGAGGACCCACGTGAGCGTTGGTTCGAATGTGGGGGCTGGCCCTCCCCACCGTGGAAATGGCACCGATTCGGACGAACCGCTGACGAAACACCTGCAAAAAAAAGAGAAAAAAGTGTCGATAGGGGGGTTGGGGTTTAGGGGGAAGTCTGGGAAAAAAAAAAAAAAAGTTTGGAGACATCCAAACTCGAATAGGTTCCAGTTTCTATTCTAGCTTCTCAAATTGTGTCACGGCGAAAAAGGCCCCACCGGCGGAGGAAACCTGTTCAGTTTCCTCCACCGGTGCACAAGGTCAAGACGCCTCCAGACGCCGGGTTTTGGGACCAGTCGTACTTTAACGTCTCCGTTCGGAACAACGGGCTGATCTCAATAGTGCGTCGTGTCTCTCAACAATGTGGAGATAAGGAGTGAGACAAGGAGAGCGGGAGAGAAAGAGAAACAAGGGAGCGAAAAGAATGAGAGAGAGAGAGAGCGAGAGAGAGAGAGAGAGAGAGAGAGACAGAGGGGGGAGAGATGGGGATCCCGGAGATAGCAGGGCGTGTTCCTTCCACTGACGAAACCCGCAGCCGTCGTCGTGCGTGGTTACCAGGGTTTGTCTTCATTACCTGCCGTAACAAGACCGTCACTTCACATAACTTCATTTGCCTCCTCTCCCAACGACAGACTTTCCCCCTTTTCGGACGTGTAAAGTCATGTGCCGACGGGTCGTATCAATATTTTATACTACAATCTCTCCCTCGCTCTCTCTTTGTGCCAGTTATGGAGAAATTCCATGAACATGTCTCTCTCTCTCTCTCTCTCTCTCACTCTCTCTCCCCCCTCTCTCTCCCTCACTCTCTCTCTCACTCTCTCTCTCTCCCTCTCTCCTGGGGATTCCAAAGATGACTGTGGTTTGTTTTTAAAAGGTTTGGGTCATCATGTGTTTCTGATTTGGTCGCCATTCAACTCGGCATATAAAATATTGCCTCTGATGGGATTTCTAATCATTTTTCATTTTCGATGATAATCGCACGGGAATGCATTTCGTGGCGAGGGCCTGGACTTTGGAGCAACATTATTATTATTATTATTTTAACAAAAGGCGGCACACGTGTGAGTGTGTGTGTGTGTGTGTGTGTGTGTGTGTGTGTGTGTGTGTGTGTGTGTGTGTGTGTGCGAGAGAGCGAGAGTCGCGTTCACATCTCGGGATAGGAGGTGCATTCTGGCAGACGGTAGGAATCATTTTCACGCCCATGATGAAAACAGTGTGAGAAGGGGAATGTGTGTGTGCAGCATGTGTATGCTAGGTGTGGTAGGACAGGGGTGAGGCCTCTGCGCTTTCCTGGGTGAAGGGTTGAAGGGAGCCAAAAAAAAAAAAAAAAAAAGAGGGCTCTTTCCACCCAGCTCGATCAATACACGGGAGCCCGAAGCCCGATCCGACCGACAAGCGGCTGTCGATCGGATTCGGCTCCGGGGAGCAGAAAAAAAGGTTCCCAGGAGGTATGGACTCCCTCTCTCCACGCTCTCCCTTTTAGAAAATCATATTACAAAGTTGCAGTA